>NC_139252.1:25168346-25647671 GCF_977018435.1 Lepisma saccharinum | reverse complement strand
ATAACGTACAGCAACATAGCGACATCAATTTGGCAAATTTCACAAACAATATGACGTCAACGCTCCTGGATACTGTGTGATTGGGAAACATACACTTTGGAACTGGTGTAACCCCACAGAAAGACAGACGTCTGGTGCCATTAGGTCAGGAGAACAAGTTGGCCGTTCTTTCTCTCCAAACCGCGAAATCAAACGGCCAGGGAACATCGTTTCAAGAACATTCCCGCTTGTAAAAAATTTGCCAGGATAATTTTGTGTGTTGGAAATCTCTTGCGTTAATTCGCACACAGACTACAACTTTAACTAATATCGCGATTAGATTATGTCATCTGGAAATACATTCCTCACAAACAAACATTTTGGAATCTTGTTATATTAAGCACAAGTTTGGAATATTGTTATATTAGGCAATAGGTGATAGGCACGGTGGCATATGTCGGCTAAAACACAAGTACGTCCAGCAGACAGACAGATTCCAAGGCTGTGCCTATCACCTAATGCCTAATATAAAATTATTCCAAACGTTTGTGAGGAGTGTATTTCTCGTAGGGCGTTCGTGGATCCTCTTGCCGTTTGAGCGGTGGCACCATCCTCTTGGAACCACACAACTGTATATCCACCTTCGTTTAGAAGTTCCGTAAAGTCTGCACATATCTAACAGTTGTTTCCCTGCAAGCTGCCTTCCTCATTTTACCAAGTATGGGTGTATTGCACATTGTCTTTTTGGTAGGGTGTAACCTGGCAGTCCCGTTGATGTTATTAAAAAAAAAAATGTTCCGTTTTATAAAAGTCTAGGAGTCTTGAAAATCAAGTCTAAATTTTAGACATTTCATTCTAAAAGAAAGAAATGTTGATGCAATTTTTAAACTAGCGTTTCAAACACTTCATAACGATCAAAATATCTCATTGCCTTCGAGAACGTTCTAGCAGACAGTACATTACTGTTGTATTGTTTGGTGTGATATGTTATGTGTAAAGCAGTGAATAAGTATGGTCGAGAAGCATACACGTAGTTTCAATACGGACATGTTAAAATAATTCAAAGTCCTGCGTCTAGACGCAAACTCAAAAGACAAATCTCGCGTTGTGTCAGATATGTGCAGTAAGTTTTTCGGGGAGTTTTATGAACGGGTTGGTGAAGAATAATGCTGTTCTCCAGAAGATTGCTTGGACTGATAAATACTTCATCGTAGGACTAACATCAAAAGTTAATCAGAAGAGAACAGAAACACTATGTAAGCCATACAGAGATTAAAATAATTAATACCTTTTAATCTCATTTATTTTTATGATGTATCATTCATGTGGTCCACTTAATGAATAATAATATTAATAATAAGGATAATAATAATGACATTAATGTTATAATTAGGCCTACCCGATTTTTAAGGAAAGGGGGGGCAAATTATTATCGTCACGCTACCTCTTACAATATGGCCCCGCCCCTTTTTATTTTGTCATTTTCGGAGGAAAAAATTAATATATCAAGCACCTGCCTTTAAAATGCATATCTATGAAATATATACTTAAATGTAGTAACATGCTAAAGTATAGAAGGTCTCCATTTTTTTAAAAAAAAAACAGCAATTTCCAGAAAATGGTAAAATGATGTGTTTCAAAATTGTGGTCTAAATATGGGCTACTAGTGGCAATATCACAAAAAGCAACTAAAATTTAAAAAGAAAACGGTCATTTATCGCTAAAACATTATAAAATTCATATTTATGAATAATCTGTTGTTTTGAAAATCACGCAGAATGGGAAAATTCGAAATTAAGAAAAACATGCAAATATTTGTTGAAAATGTGATCTCAGCATTAGACCTCATGTCATAGCCCATATTTAGAGCATGACGTTATTTTTCTTCTTCAATTTATTTTCGCTCTCTGTGGTACATATTTCACAAATAAATCAAGGCATTATAAAAGCCCACATTTGATTTATGTACCGCTAATATCATAACCTATACAAAGCAGATGAGAATTCAGAAAACGCTGAGTTAAAACATACCTGCAAAAAGTTTTCGGAGGTCGCAATTCTATAACAGCGTTCAAGGCCGAAACTAACCACCACTTTCTCTTGCGAATTGTCGCCGCAACCTTTGTCCTTGACAGATAACCAGTTCCCATAGCCTCTGCCAGGCTGCAGCACCCAGGAGCGCTGATAACTCCAAAACCCATATTTAAACCTTCGCCCATATTTAAACCTTCTCCTCTAATGGCCGTACTTTCATGTTTATTTCAATTTCATTACATATGATGGCGTTCACCTTCTATTTGATAACAATCAGTGTTAAATGTACTACAGAACAATTCATAGCGTTCTACTGAACAGTACCTTGTTGCTGGTCTATGATTTCAAGATTATTTGTCCTGTGAATAGATTAACAATCATCAGTGCCATCTGTTGGTCTATTGCAAATATACAAGCTCGTTAAGCCTGGCCCACACGTAATGTTTGTAGTCAGTCTTGCACGATCATGCCAGAAGGATCGAACAAAACATTACGCATGGACCAGGCTTTAGTCTTAAAAGAACACAAGTAGCGCCCGGGAAACACCCCAGCGACAGAAAGAAGAAGAATCGCTGAGTCATGGAAGAATCGGAAACCACGATGTACAACAAGAGCGAGACACGCACACACATATAAAACAAGCGGAAAGCAAGGAGGAGGCAAAAGCTTGGTTCCTTAGAGACTCATTTATTCCGCCAACGTATGGGAGAAAATTTTTGGTCAGCTATTGGACGCTGACCCCTTAGCAGCCTCTGGTGGCCATGGAAGATAAAAGCCCTCCCATTTCCGAGATTCTTAGAGCGACTCCTTCCTCTACCTTCCCAGCGGCGACCTCCTTCCTTGGAGTGTTGCCAGATGCGTTGGCGATCTTTCAAACCCAATGTAGCAATATCACAATATCTTCAGCAGCATGCGGTCCTAAGACGTACGAGGTAATGCTTCTGAAACCCAACCCCTCCGTTCGATGAATATAAAAAAGTGCCACTGTGACAATCCGTTGTGTCAACGGGAAAATACTAATCGGTTTTCATTGTATTGTACAGGGTGATCCACTAAACGCAATTCCATGAAAATTGGCGGCTGGGCAGAAATGCGCTGGTGCCACATGTGGTCAGAGCAAAGCGAGAGCGGGACAAAAGTAGCTGGTCTCCACGCACTGTGTGGTAACGTCAACCGCGCTGCGTTGCCTAGTTCGAGCGTCACACCGACCTCTCTCCGGGGCACTTTTGTGTCATCCCTAACCTTTCGAACAAATACTGTGTTTATATCGCATGGATTACAAAGACAAACCCTACAACGAGATCTTTCATTCTCTTAAACTTCCGAACACAAGGGTTTGTACTCAGACGTGGCAACAGCGCGAACTTATGCCACCCGCCTAATAGTTTAGTTAAATGTGGCGTGGCGTTAGTGCAAGAGAACGCGAAAGCAGCATCGTGATATGTAGATAGAAAATCTATAATGACTGTTGCAAAACAATTTGGACGTGTGTTCCAAGAAGGCTTTTACAAGGGTTGGATAAAAAGTAATGGCAACACTGCTGTCCCGTGAAAGGGGTGAGTCACAGCGCCACAAGCGTTTCGTGGCTGATAAAGGAATGTCAGACGAGGAAGTACAGTTAGTGGGAGCGATTGCATGTTATTCAGTCAAAAACAGCAGTGCTCTGAAGCAGAGGACGAGAGTGCAAGCGCTCTAACAATATGTTTAGGCAAGAAGAACAACGTCTCTCAGGCAGACGGTCAACGCAGCCTACTTCTGCACCTTCTTGCAACACCACCTTCGTCTCGCATTAAGAAGGAAGCGACGGCACGGTGTCCCATCATCCTGCTTGACAATGCAAGGTGTCACACTGCGAACAATGTGACGGCGCTCCTGCATAACTGGTAGTGGGACGTACTGGAACATCCGCCGTATTCACCGGTATGAGACCGTGTCATTACGACCGTTTTGTCAAAATGAAGGAACCACTGGGCGGGAAGCACTACGACACGCGCGAAGCCATCATACGTGCTATAGGGCGGTCACTGCGGGACATCGACAGAGATGGACGCGCTGACGGTGTACGACGCCTTCCATACGTGTGACAGAAGGTCGTAGAGATGAGGGGCGATTACTTTGAAGGAATGTAACACGTGCTCCTCTGCCAATACAGTCAAGTACCAATTATACCAGTGTTGCCATTACTTTTTATCCAACCCTTGTAGCACTTTACTCTTATACCGCGTTTGTTAGAACCTGTCCCGTTTCCCGCGCTAGCGATCGCTCGGCAGTTTCGGTGCCAATGAGAAACGAGGAAAAAATCGTCTGCTGGGCAGCGAGGAGCGAATGGAAGCCAGAAGAGAGGCGCTTACGTAGACGCGACGTTGCGACGTTGCGCATTTTAATTGGCTGCCTGGCTTTGACTTTCCCCAGCACGGAGAAAAGCCAGCGACCAGCTAGCGCGGGAACCGGGACAGGTTGTAACAAACGCGGTATAATTACAGTCTCATTCAAAATACTAACCTAGCATGTTTCTTTCAAACTAAATACATATTAATTAAAAAACATCAAAATACAGAAAATCATATTATAATTTCTATATCTTAGCTTTTATACACGTACTTATTAATAACGAACTACAGTAGACTCGCGATTAACCGAGTCCAGATTAACCGAGGCTCCGGGTTAACCGAGGGAGTGGTTGGAAAACATCGCGCTTCATAACGCACCTCCTGCTTGTTTACTAGGTAAGTTGTAGTCAAGTCACCGTCCGCGCTGCATGCGCTTGTTACACTGTCGATGTATCCGATTGTTACGGTGGTGTTTAAATCTGTGTAGGCCTATTCTAAGCAAGTAATGTAGTATGAGTGGCAAACGAAAAAGGTGTGTGGTTTCTCTGGAAACAAAATTCAACGCAATAAAAATGTTGGATAAAGGTGAGTCTATTAAAAAGGTTGCTGCTGATTATGGAGTCGGGAAGTGACAGTTGGAGATTGGAGGACATTGAAAAGTGGGTGGGTCAAAGTGTGAGGGGGGACAGTGGTTTAGCGCGGAAAACGATGATGAAAGGTGAATATGAGCAGTCCAAAAAACTATGAAAGACTTTTTGAAAAAGAAATATTCTCGTTTATGTTGTACTAGTAATAAATAATTACTATACAGTTTTAATTGTTGTTTCGTCATTTAAGACCTATTAGCACGTTATCTCCGTATTATCCGAGGTAGTCTCGGTCCCAATTAGCTCGGATAATCGGGAGTCTACTGTAATTGTAACAGATTTATTTCCAAATAATATGTAACCAATATCATATTCATATTCCAGCGCACTTATAAGACGAACTTTAAGTGTGAGCAAATCCCAGAGCTGCGGCAGCGACACTCTACACGCGGACGTTGCACTTTGTACGGCTGCAGTCAACTCTCTCCCCCCGGAGAAAGAATGCTGACCCGGAATTCCTATTAGCATAGTGTTCCGAACATATCACTACACGCGACAGCGGTGGAAATACAAGAGGTTAAAAACCTTAATGAGCAGCGAACAACTGTTTGATTGTTATATATTTCAAAAAATCTGTTGTATTTTTCTTTTTTTTTCGAAAAATGTCTACTGGACTCTATTACAGGGTACAAGAGTATAATTTTGGTTTCATTTATTACACAAATAAACAAGAAGCCTACATAACTGTATGTTTAGGGTGATAAAGGTGTCAGAACTGAATTATGATTCAACATTCCAATAATAGTTTGTTATTTACAGGTTAACTACCACTAATTAAAAATGGATGAGCAAAGACTGATACCAATAGGAACTAAACTGGCAGATGTTCAACAGGAAGAACAAAATATATTGTTTGATGTGCAGAAGTGCATTATTTGTCAGACTGTGGACAGTAACAAGACAGTTACCACAGTTAATGGTAGAAAAAGAAATCACGAAGCAGCCGACATAAGAGAAGACATAGTGGCTAAAAGACTGAAACGTTTGTCGGCTGAAGAAATGTTTGTGTATCATGTAACAAACCAGTGCTACAAAATGTATACTTTAAAAAAATATCTTGATAAAATAGTGGCCGAATGATCGGAAACTTCCATTGCGCAAAGGTCGTCCTGCACATCATTGGAAAATATCTGTGTGGCAGTGGTACAAAGGATGCACTTATTGAGTGCAAAGTGTTTGGTGTTGAAACTGCAGAATCAGTAACGAATGGAAGTTATTATGTCAGATCGCTCAAGGGCTTACTGATTCTTGAAGAAGCTATATTGAAGATGAAATGGTCAGCATTTTGGAAATGTAACCCCAAATAAAATTATGCTATTACCATTCAACAAGCCCAGAAATTGAAAATAAGTATTTCAACTAAGAATGTGAAAACAAGCCCAACAGAGTTTAATGAACTTCTAGCAACCTTAGCAGTTTTGTACAATGACTTTCAGAAATTTTCCAATGATTGTGCCACTAAGCCAGAAACTTGCCGATATTGGGATACATTCCTTTACGTGGTAAACTTGTTGAAATCTCTCATAGCGTCTGACAGAGATGGCGATTGGAATAGCCACCTTCAAGCTATTCACAACCTTCTACCTATATTCTGTGAATTTGACAGTATTAACTATTTAAGATATGCATCATGGTATCTGGAAAAAAATGCGATGGTTAGAGGAACAGCATCCTGAAGTGTATCAGAAATTTCAAACATTTTGTAGTGAGGCAAACCAATCGATCATTTAGTGCAGCGTCGCCGGACATGAAATTGGAGCAAACTATCCAACGATCTCGAACGAGCTCTAAAGGAATAATTGGACAAACAAAGCAACAAATGTATGTCACTGAATGGGAGCTGGTATATCACGAGTTACTAGGAATAAGCAACTGTTTCCGAGAAATACTTTGTGCTGATGATACCAGTTACAGTGAGGTAAGTCTTCACCATGAATTATCAGGAAACTTAAGTTCCAAGATGTTAATGTTTGTGAATGCAGTATTTAAATTTATGAACAGCAGAAGCAATCCATATGAAAAATCCAGCCAGACCCAACTTCATAATTTTATCAGTAAACAATGTGTACCTAAAGAGGATGCTATCCGTCTGATGAAAGTGAGAGAGCATGGAGAAGAGAGTTATGAACTATTCAGAAGCGAACGTTTGTAGAAAACTACAAAACTTTCTGGTGTCATCACGAAGGTAAAACTTCCAATAATGATGGGTGAAACAGTAGTGCCAACTCAGAACTAAGTGTATGGGAACTTTTAAATGTATATTTGATAAAGTCTGGACTAATGCAACTCAATACCACGGAACTAAACGAGTGGATTTTGTATTTGACAGCTAAATCGAGCAGTCACTAAAAGAAGGTGAAAGAGAAACACGGAGACCTGCTGATCCAATTGAAATGATGACAATCGAATGGGACACTCTAATTCCTATACAGATGGACAGATTCTGGTATTCAAGTAAAAACAAACAGCTGCTTGAATTGTCCGCTGCTACCGGTTTTATTGAACATGCAAAAACGACTAACTTCACTACAGTGATAAGTGGAACCATCACAGGAGACAATGATATCAGAGGTGCCTTCATAGTTTTGAACAAAGAACTTCAAACTTGCTCTGACTTTTAGACCTTTGTAGAACAAGCAGATTCCAGAATGATACTCCAGACATATTCCATGATGTAGTTGTTCTCGTCCTTCGATATCTATTTGAACTATTCACGAAAGAATTGGAAGAAATGTGGATTAAAATGGGAGTGGGTGACAAAGTGCGTTATGTGCCTCTACACACGCTGGGGAGAAAACTGGGAGCTACGCTTTACAGCACTTTAATTAAGGCACACATCGTTACAGGTAGTGATGTTACAAGCAAGATAGGAACAAAGCCACTGAAAGCATCACCAGAAACATTACTAATTGGATTTGCAGAAGAAAATAGTCTGTCTGAAGAAGCACTTAATAAATCAGAGGAATATCTTGTTCAAGTTTTACATCAATCCTCAAAGTAAAAGACATTGTTATTCATTACACAAACAGAAGCAAATGTCTGAGCTACCGCCCTCATCTTTCTCAATAAGAAATGGACATTTGAGAAGATGTTCTTTTGTTCTGCAGGAATGCTTAAAACTTTCACGAAGCTACTTTCCTGATGGAACTCTGCAACCAATCGATTATGGATGGTGCAAAGATTTAAATGGCGTACTAAAGCGTGATATCTGCTTTCATGAAATGCCTTCTGAGCTACTAATACAGTGTACTTGTAAAGCATGTGCTACTAGTAGATGTAAATGTAATATGAAATATTTACCATGCACTGAGTATTGCAAATGCGGCAAAGAATGAAAAAAAAAAATAGTGTGGGAGAAAAATAAGAAATTGTCATATTATTATGCAGATTGTTGCAATAACTTGAAAAAACATTTAAGTTCAGAGTTTTCATAATTATCATGTGTGCTTTATTGTAAAATATTTTTTTTAATGTGTGCTTTATTTTATTATATATTTTTTTCAAATCCTTTATGTTGTGTAAATGTAACTTTCCAAATAATTGTAGTCAGTTTTTTTCATATTATCCTTTATAGATGAAAAAACAACAACATATTTTCTGAAATAAATAACAATCAGACAACTTCAGGAACCATTTTATTCGATTCCTCATCCTTCAAAACATATATTTAGACACCAAAACTACGACTTTAACGGTTTCAGATGCGGAAATAAAAGCAAAATATTGGCTCTGTCGGCCATTTTGGAAAATGGCGTCTAAAACAACCGGTCCAGAATATGGTGAAATTTACCCAACTTTTTTTGACTCTCCTACATGTATTCTACTAGGTTCCATTGGTTAGACAAATCATAACTAAAATTTTTACGGGACTCTATTACAGGGACAGGAGTAATAAGTATTCTGGATGTTTCCATTAAGAGTGTGTGTGTTCCACTTTGTCAAAGCTTATACTGGCCTCCTCGATGGCGCAGTGGTAGCGTCGTCGCCTTGTAATCAAGGGGTCCCGGGTTCGATTCCCGGCGGAGGCACATAGTGGTTCGGATCCCACTTTAAACTGTAGGTCCAGTCCCGATTAGCCTAACTGTGCATAAAGTGGACTTAAAACAACAAATCAATCCAATCAATCCAAATCAATCCAATCCAAAGCTTATACTGATCGCATGTCCAGCTCGCGACTGCGAAACAACGAGTCAGCGATCAATTCAATTCTCTTCGACTAACATCGGGCATTTTCGAGTCACAAGGCACCGAAAGTTGCTGGCGGGAAGAAACAAATGAGCGTCGGATACACAGCATGTTGCCAAACGTGCTGTAAAACTGGAGAGAGAGAGAGAGAGAGTGAGAGTTTATAACGCCCTAACTGAAAAAAAAGTTGTACAAAACCCAAACACTGTACAAATAAGCTAATAAAAACAACTGACAAAAACAGACGTTGAGAACATTGCAACGGAAGAGCGATGTTACCCCTACAGTTTTTACTCATTCATAGAGACGATTAAGTCAGCCGCCAGTTGGGCACGCGGTCAATGTAATCGAGACTGAGCTTACATTATAAAGTGGTGTCTGAACCAATGTACGATGTGCCTCCACCGGGAAGCGAACCAGCATCCGTTGGTTTAGAAAGAGAGAGAGTTACTATCGAGGAGGCCCAAGCATTACGGGAAAGAATCCAAAGGGAATTCGATGCTGCGTCAGTAGAATTGAGGAATGAGTGCTGTGGCCACTGAAAGACTGCCCTGGGAGATATTTCAGTCACTTCGGAGAAGTTTGGTGAGGCAGAGAGAGAGAGAGAGAGAGAGAGAGAGAGAGAGAGAGAGGGAGAAAAATAGAGAGAAAGAATGCATACCACCGCCGGAAGGAAACTGAGCACAGCCTTAACAGTGTAATCCATCTTACCTTGGAAACGGGCCTGAAACGTAACGTGAGGGGGCCCACTTTACAGCGTCAACGAGTCAGGCGAGTTCGGGAGGGAATTTATGCCCTTTCGAATGCCCCTTTTCGGAACGAATGCCCCTGGAACATGAAATCAGAGAGTTGGGTTGTTTTCACACATCCGTCCCTCCAGAGAGAGGGGGGAAAAACCACGAGTTACGGTCTCGCGTGAACTTCTGAAAAGACTTACTCTCAACCCCTTCCTCTGCCCATCAATTCAATCTTTTTGGAACCTTGCGTGTCCTCATGAGGTTCACTTCTCTGCCTCTTAGCTAAATCTCTTTGCTCTTTCTCCTGCTGTGTTCGCGGTTTCTCTCTGCGTGGAGACACGTGCAGGCAGAACTTCTGAAAGTCTTTCCTCACCATCCTCGAAACCTGGAACACTATAACACTAAATGTCTGGAGCGAGCGAACCAAAACAAGTCTCTGCGCAAGTAGTGACGAGAGGGGGCTGGACCAATTAACGCGTGAGAGAGGAAGGGAGTGCATGAAGGGGAAAATGTGCCTGCAGTTAGCAGCAGCGTGTAATGCTTCGGTCTCCCCACTCGCTTTCTCCCCTTCTCAACCGTTATGCGTGACTTTGCTCTACATATTCCCAGAACAGAGTACACTTTCACGGCTTCCGCTGTAACCCAAAGCAAAATATTGTAGCCATTTTGTACTACACACAAACAATTTTGTACCGCCTTCGCCTGACAAGTTAAGTCCCGATATGCGCAGATCGCTGCGGATCACTTCGTATTACGTCATCCTCCCCACCACTCTTCTACTCACTGGTCTGGCGTTGAGAGTACCAGTGGTGCCGACTCAGCAAAAATAAGCTAAAACAAATATGACAAACAATTTTCACTGTTTAGCGTGAAGGTGCATGCAGGCTACTATTATATCAGTGGTTCATTTTATTTAATCCGGCCTTTGAAAATGCGTGCGGTGCGCCGATCGTAAACTATAGTATTACGCACGTGCGTTAGGGTTTATAACGAAGAGAAACTACAGGGCGAATGACTTCATTTTCTGAATGCGACATCGAGCAGTGTCCAGTTTTTTTTTCTTTTGTTATTTCATTTTTTTTAAAAAACTAGTGGGGTGGTGGTTCGTTTGTTTATCGTACAACAATCACCACGAGAAGGCAATCTGATAACACGCTTGCCTGTGTTCTTTTCTAAAGCATTGAAATGTTCATGCTCTTTACTCTTGGCTGCAAGATTCTTACTTTGAAAGAGATGGACTTATGGACGAGCGTGTAGATGAACTGATAATTAGACTTGGTGAAGCCGATTCAGACACGGACACAGATTCATCGGTAGACACAGACTCGTATGAGTGGGAGAGTGAAACTGAATGAGGAGAACTGGAAAACATTTAGAAGGTGAGCTCAGTTCTATCGTTTATATATTTTTCATTTTTCTATCGTTTTATTTCATACATTTCTTATGCTGGTAAGAAATATCCCTAATATAACTTAATTCATTTAAGGTTTAAAGGGAAAATATCAAAATGTATTTAGAATTTAGCGCAATCAATAGGTAGCGCAGGTGACGGGATACTAATTCATGCCTTTCACATTCAAATTTCGTTGAAAATTCTCAGAGGATTCAGCTCCCTCCAGTTTGCAACACTGCGAACGAACGTCGCCGCAGACAATGGAGTGGGGAAATGTGATGTGAGGTGCGCAAACAATGGATTGCAGCGTCTTGTTTTTAAACTTGTCAAGTTATAGGATTAAAGACGTGAAGATTAAAATGAGATTTTGCGCCTATTTAGATTTTAAAATTAGAAGCATCTTCTCTTCCATTTTAGGCTAATCGCGACGATGTAGATAAATGAAAATCATATGCATTTTTATTAGGGCTGAGCCGATAACGATGTAGCGGTATCGGCCGATACCAGTGGTATCGGTAAGTATCGGTTGGAATGTATTTACCGATACCGACCGATACTTTTGGTCTTTCAGGAGCTCCAAAAAAAAATGCCGTGCGACATTTTGGCGGATTCTAATTATCCTGGAAATTAGGCAAAATTCAAAATTTATTTTTATCTTGCGCCGCCAATTTTTTTGTGAAAATACTTAACTTTGAAATAACATAACATTTAATTTAATTACGAGAGGCGTTTACAAATGATTCACACTAATGACACGTACTATGCCGTGGATGGTCCGGGCTGCCAGGATAGGCTTCAGCACTTTCCATGTATTCTCCCTGAAGAGCGATGCAACGTTGCCACTTCTCCGGTAGCATTCGTATGGCCGCACGGTACCAATCTCTTGGGGTGTCACGTACCCAGTCGCCGACAGCTCCTTGGAGGGCTTCATTGTCTGGAAATCTGACACCACGTAGGGGCTTCTTCACTTCATTGAAGAGGGCGTAGTCGCTTGGTGTGAGGTCTGGTGAGTAAGGAGGATGTGCCAACACAGTGAACCCCAAGTGATGCCAGCTTATCCTCAGTGCGGTGGCTGGTATGCGAACGAGCATTGCCATGAAGCAACAGGACGTTTCTTCGCCCCCTTTCCCTTGCGATACTGCTGTATCAAATCCACTCACCCAGTTAAACACTGTCGCACGTGACGGGGCACTGTCATCACACACTGCTAGCAATCTACTGCAAACGTTTGCTGGCCTGTTCCCTTCATTTAACAGGAACCACGCAGTCCACCTCTGCCCGTGACAATCACATTCTATGATCTGTCAGTAACGCCACACAGGTTGCCCGTAAAATGGCGCGCTAGCCACACTACTCCTGACATCTACCGGCCTCACCATCATTATTCACTCTTAAAAGTAGACTATTTCAGACTACTGTATTGTCGACGGCTTGCCTATTCCGAGGTTCGAATACCAGACCCAGTCTAAATCATTTGTAAATGCCCTTCGTATCTGAAGTAATTCTTGAATATTTTAAGCAAAAGTGTTGGTAAATTGATGCAAATAAATTAGAGTGGAATGCTTATACACAAATATTAAGCAATATTTTGAACAACTTTCAATTTTTTCAAGTATTTGTATAGGCATCGGTATCAGTGAGAATCGGTTCGAGTATCGGTATCGGTGACAATCGGTTCGAGTATCGGCATCGGTATCGTTGAGAGTATCGGCATCGGTATCGGTGAGAGTATTGGTATCGATATCGGTGAGAATCGGTGCGGGTATCGGCATCGGTGAGAATCCGTGAGAATCGGTGCGAGTATTGATATCGGTGAGAATCGGTGCGAGTATCGATATCGGTGAGACTCGGTGCGAGTATCGATATCGGTGAGACTCGGTGCGACTATCGGTATCGGCGAGAATCGGTGCAATTTTTGGCATGGGTATCGGTGATAATCGGCGCGAGTATCGGCATCGATATCGGTGAGAATCGGTGCGGGTATCGGCATCGATATCGGTGAGAATCGGTGCGGGTATCGGCATCGGTAAGAATCGGCGCGAGTGTCGGCATCGGTAAGAATCGGCGCGAGTGTCGGCATCGGTGAGAATCGGTGCGAGTGTCGGCATCGGTGAAAATCGGTGCGAGTGTCGATATCGGTGAGAATCGGTATGAGTATCGGTATCGGTGAGAATCGGTGCGGGTATCGGCATGGGTAAGAATCGGTGCGAGTGTCGGCATCGGTGAGAATCGGTGCGAGTGTCGGCATCTGTGAGAATCGGTGCGAGTGTCGATATCGGTGAGAATAGGTGTGAGTATCGGTATCGGTGAGAATCGGTGCGAGTATCGGCATCGGTATCAGTGAGAATCTGTGCGAGTATCGGCAGCGTATCGGTGAGAGTATCAGCATCAGTATCGGTGAGAATCGGTGAGAGTATCGGCATCAGTATCGGTGAGAATCGGTGAGAGTATCGGCATCAGTATCGGTGAGAATCGGTGTCAGTATCGGCATCGGTATCGGTGAGAGTCGATGTGAGTATCGGCACCGTTTTAGGTTCAAAGTGGTATCAGCTCAGTCCTAATTTATTATTAACATTATCCATTTTGCATTGCAATGAATGAATGAATCAATTATTTTTCCTCGCATTTTGCCACTTTTTGCCAACTGCGAAATTGAGGATGAATGGTGATAAGATGAAATAAATGATGAAGGAAATATCACAAATCTATATGTAGGACACAACACAAGCTTCACCGAGGATTATACTGGCCGTGAGAGCAGACGCCAGAGCTTCGCTATTCTGCAAGAATGCAGTCGAGGGTGTACTACGTGGAAGAGAGGTTCACATTTCAGTCTCTTTACAAATGGTTACGTATTTCCAAGATGGCGGCGATAATATTTAGGACATACCTCAAACTTTTTCCTACCTGCAGATAAAGTGTAAAAAGTTTCAAATTTTTTTCCAGAAAAGTATAAGAAAATCTTTACATTTATATTTTTTGCAGGTTTGCGAGGAAATTAATTTAATGGGGAGTTTAGTTATAAATGAAACGAAAATTCTCGATACGTTTTGGCTGATTACAAAACTGGCAGCGCCGAAAACGTTTGCTTACTATCTATATATACATATTGTTTGGACTCTCCAGAACTACATAAATCTCTCAACAATGATGATTTAACACTTTTATCAAGAGTTTCATAACCCCCCTGCCAAATTTAATACTCAATCCTCCCATCAAAACTTTCATGCTAATTTTAGACTTACTGTTGGTATCGAAGAGCGGATATTGCCCTCCCCCCCCCACCCAAATAATTCTCATTCTCCCACGCCAGACTTCCCGCAACAGTGTAAGACGTAATAGCACTACAGAAGACATAGCCACTCTCCCATCTAATTTAATGGTCAGTCCCCCATAACTAAAATATCCGTCATAATCAAAGACTTAACACTGATATCCAAGATCTCGATATTGTCTCCTCACGTTTAATCCTCAATCTCCCACCAGATTTCGCGTGTTAATTTAAGGTACACTATGTAAGATTGGATATCAGCATATTGCCCCCTCCTCGATAATACGTACAGTCACGGACACTGCCGGCTTGTAACGATTCCATTGAAAGTCAATGTATTCATTACAACCCGACAGTGTCCGTGACTGTACATATTCCCTTGGTAGTCTGCAAATTGCTTTTTTAATGTGCACCTAAGGTGAACTTTTTAAACATACCGTATCACGCAGACTCGAACATGGGACCCCGGGCGCCATAACCCGATAGTCTAACCACTTCATAAAAAGGGTCCCGTCAAGAAGCTGGAAAGAGCTTCCTTCAAGCTAATTACACCAGCGATCTTCAGCGGATATAAAAACCGCTGATACGAATTCTTCCGGAAATCGTAGGAAAGATAATGCAAACGCAGCCTTACGCTAAAACCACAGTTATCGAGAGACCGGGTCTCGTCAACGGCTTTAACGATCGAAAGTTCGAATTCCACATACATAGCTCGAGAGATCATTTCACAGCCCCAGTTGTTATTAGAAATCTATCGCGTAAACAGTCGTTGCCTCCCGATTCTCTAATTTGCAATTGATACGTAAAGATCTACAGCAGAGTTGCGCTACGTGAAGAAGTTCATTTTCAGGACTGCGCCTTGTCTACAGATTCAACGACATCTTCCCCTTTGCTTGTTTGAGTGTGAACGTTGTTTCTCCGGGGTGTCACCCCTAGTTATAAGTGTACCTCTCGCTCCAGGCTCTCACATTGTTTCGTATTTAAGTAACGATCCCCCTAAAATCTACTTTAGAGATTATAGACGATACAGCTATTTTTTTTAAAAAAAAAATACATGTAAACGTCGAATTTTGTTTATTATTTTAAGTAAAAAATCCCAACAAAAAATTTCGATGGCCCAGTCTGCGACATAATTCCACCCCCCCCCCCCCGGACACCACTGGTTAGCATGCAGTTTTTTATGCGTACTTTCACAAGTTAAAATACTCATGTCTAAGACCGTGATAAGTTATGTAGAGGAGTGACCTGGGATGTGCAGGACCTACAGGGTGTCCCAGAAGTCTTTCCCTGATTACAAACTTTATTCATATCCACTATATGCAATGTAGAGATGTGAAAGTGGTCCCAAAATGTTGGAAAACTAACCAAGTTTATTTATTGTTGGTTTCAGTAATGTGGCTGCAGTGAAGAAGTGTCAGTGCCAAGGAATCCGGAATTAATGCTCTTGACATCGGGTGGCATCTTTCCATACAATGTTTCTTGGACTTGACAGGATTTGGAAATTAAGATAAATTCCATTTTTTAAATACCAACTTATTAATGGCAGATATTCTACACGAAAGAATTTTGTACATTTGAAAGTTCCTCTGTTATTGGTGACCGAGTCTCGTGATACCAGAGGACATGCTGAGCTTTTTCCTGATTTGTGAACATTTCCGGTTTTCTGGGCACTGACACTGCTACACTACAGCCACGTTACTCAAACCTGCAACAACAAAAAAAACTTGGTTAGTTTTCCAACATTTTGGCACCACTTTCACATCTCTACCTTGCATATAGCAAATATGAATAAAGTTTGTAATCAGGGGAAAAAAATTCTGGGACACCCGGTATAATTAACTAATTGGTCACATAAATTTAATTTGAAGCACATGAGATCTACAAATTCGTAATTAAAACACATTTAGGCGCAGAGCTGTCTGTGTCTTACGGTTCTCCACTGCCAGAGGTACATTCTCCTAAGGCTGTTACTCGAATAAATTTCTTTCCAAATTATGAACTTTAAAATCGAGCATGTCTATTAAACGTTTTGGCAATGCCGAATCATTTTAACAATAATTATGATTTACATTGTTGAAAACAATTATAGTTTCTATGGAGAGACATTCAAATTCAACTCAGCACAAAGCTTTCACGAAAGAAGTTCCATCTTTCAGAAAACATGTAAGTTTTCGTCACAGAGAATCAAGGAACATCAGGTGATTTGCAGTCCAATGGCGTTGAACAACATCAGCAGTGTTGTAATGTATATACTGAAGTATACAGAGTGGGCGAAAAGTCCCTACCAACTGATACACAGGTGTATTAGGACAAAGTAATAAATCAACTGTTAGGTATTACAAATTACCAATTGCTTTTGTTAATCAATGCACATAAAACAATAATAAAACAATGCTTACATGATTAAGGATCCAAAACATCTGTGTGCAGCCCTCCATGCTCAAAGCACAGTTTTATTCGTCGCCAGGTTCGTTTGTTCAGGCGCTGCATCAAATCTGGTGTGATTGTTTCAAAGGCAGCACGCACCGATGTTTTCGCACCTCTTCTTTAATAATACCCCAGAGTGCATTGTCCGGCGTGGTAAGGTCTCGGCTTCTTGGAGGCCAGGGCAATGGGGCAGGCGCATTATCTGACCCATGACCGATCCAGCGGTTCGGAAACACTTGGCTAAGTTGCTTCCGGACTGACGATGCCAAATGCGGTGGAGCACCGTCCTGCTGAAACGTCACGGTTTCTATTATTCCTCTGGTTCTCAGTTCTGGAAACAACCACTCGTTCAGCATCCTCAGATACGTGTCCTGATTCACAGACCCATCAAATAAAATAAGGGCCAAAAAGAAATTTACCTGTCATTCCTGCCCATATCATAACATGTGGTGGATTGCTCTCGATTTCTTCATAAAAGTGAGGATTTTCTTCTGCCAAGAAAAAAACGTTCCGGTTACGGGAGTTGCGATAAATAGCACACTCATCAGAGAAAAAACGTTACATTTAGCTGTTTCAGTTCAAAACATTCGAGCAGCAATTGGCCCGCTTGCACACGTTTTTCCAAATCTCCATTATTTAACTCATTAACTGACACCGGACGGTAACATTTCAGTTTTAAGTCCTTTCGCATACGATCTCTCATTGTCGATCTTCGAATGTCTAACTCTGCAGACCGTATCCGCGTCGATTTCATGGGCGATCGCTCAATGGACTCCTCCACAGCAGCACAAGTATCGGCTCGAGTGCTTGGCCTCCCGCTACGTGTTGCATCAAGAACACTTCCCGTTTCAAAAGCTTTGTCTGCCCACCTCAATAAAGTTTTCCGATTCGGTGACGGTCTTCCAAAACGCACAACAAAGTCATTCATAATTTCATCCATTGTTTTCCTGCTTCTTGGACGTTCGTGAAGCCAAACACAAGCCAACAGACGCTCCTCAACAGTAAACACACTTGTATCCGTCATCGTGTCGCTCTCAAGACTTACTGCGAAAACTTAGTTTTATCACTGATCGCATGGGGGCGCTGAAGTAGAAGTGCAAGTTTGAAAACTGAACTGCGAGCCTATGCGGCTTGACTGGTAGCAGTGGGTAGGAAGTTTTCGCCCACTCTGTATATATATACACAGTATAAGACATATAATATCCGTTAATATTTCTGTTCACTGTGTATAAAAAAACTTTTTCCTTTATCTACTGTTAACACCAATGAAAAAATGTTTCATCGTTCAAAGTAATAAAGAAACCTAGCAAAACGTAGATTTACAAATGACCTATGGCATCTGTGTTCTTAATGTTAACGCGCTGCGAAGACCTTTGATATGAATCTACAACAGGAGAGTTAGTTTTCTCCATATTACTCCATGTTACCACTCTATCTCACATGAACAATGTCGAGATTAACCTAGAGAGACAACCAAAACACAGTTAATACACATGAAATAACGTACAGCATTTGCGAGGAGTATCTGGAGTTAAAAATTATTTCTATTCCATTTCTAATTTTGCCATTTGTCGAGTTTTCTATTTGGAACTCATCTAACATACAATTCCATTGCATTAGTACACATACTTTCAGACAGTTCTGTAGACATCTTGCACGTCATACCCTGCTTCCCAGTCGTCGTGGTTACAGATTTGCACTGTAAAAACAAATTAAGTTAAAGCGACATAGACGGTGGTTCCAGGAGAAACGGATCAGATTTTGATCAACCTTTAACTTCAGGAAGAGTAGGGAGGGAAGTTTTCCATGATTCGAATGGCACTTAAAACTACAGGACTGGTCCCTGCATCAAGAAATCGACAGACTCCACGAATACATCAGTCAACTTTTTTAATCTTTCTCTGCGCTCTGGCATTTTTCCAGATAAGTGGAAAATAGCACACGTTCTTCCTCTCGCCAAGACTGACCCCGCCACTTCCATTGACAATTTCCGACCTATCAGTATTCTTCCCGCGCTATCGAAAGCATTAGAATATATTGCTCACGACCAAATCAGCCGACATACAAATGAAGTTCTGGCTCCGTTTCAGTCGGGATTTAGACCTAATCACGGCACTAGCACCGCCATGACTCACATAACCGACGACGTCAGACAAGCTATGGACTGCAGACAGGCGACAGTTTTAGTTTTATTGGACTACACGAAAGCTTTCCAGTCACTCGACCATGATATTCTCATTTCCAAGCTAAAATCATTTTTTAATTTCACCACCTCTGCAACCGACTGGGTCAAATCCTACTTAACTGGACGTAAACAAAGGGTGTTTTATGATGGCAAGTGCTCGGCGCTATCCGAGGTCACTTGTGGCGTTCCGCAAGAAGTGTACTCGGCCCTTTATTATTTTCTTTATACATTAATGACCTACCAAATATCTTGAAACACTGCCGTTATCACCTGTATGCCGATGACCTCCAGTTGTACTATTCTGCACCCCCAGTAATGTTAAACGATGGTATTTCCAAGGTTAATGAAGATATAGAGAGGATTGTTAACTGGTCGCTAGACAATGGCATGTATATTAACCCTAATAAAACACAAGCAATTTTGATTGCTTCCGATAAACTGAAACGTTACGTAGATCTTAACATTCTGCCTTCCATTCTTGTAGATTCGACTCACATTCCATTTAACCAAACTGTTAAAGATCTGGGAATTGTATTAGACGGAAATTTATCATGGTCACATCACACAAGCTCGGCGTGTAGAAAAGCTTTCGCATCTCTGTATTCTATAAGACGCATGGGCAAGTTCCTCCCCACCTCTATCAAGGCCAAACTATGTCAGTCCCTAGTTTTATGCCATTTAGATTATTGTGACGTAGCGTATTCCGGCTTAACAGGTGAGTCAGCTAGACGTCTGCAGAGTGTTCAAAATGCCTGCGTACGATACATTTTTAATTTAAAATATTGGGACCACCTATCACCTTATTTTCTCAAATTGGGGTGTCTACGTATGCAAGAAAGACGAACGCTGCACACTCTGATTTTACTTTACAAAGTTCTCAACCTCAAGTCACCTTCCTATCTCCTCTCTCGCTTCCAATTTCTTCACGAATTTCACGATCGCGACACCAGATCACGCAGCTCCTCAGTTCTCTCTATCCCCGTCCACAGATCAAACTTCTTCTCCAACTCTTTCTCCGTATCGGCTGTAAGACTATGGAATCAGCTGCCAGAAAGCACTAGAGCAGTAAGCTCCGTCGGTTCCTTTAGCAGACGTGTTCGCCACTCTCTTCAGAGTAGTCGTTAGATCTTCCCCTGTCAAGCAGACTAAAAAGCATGTGCAAGTGAACGAACTCTTAAAATACCTTGCAGTTACTTAAATACAATTTTAAATTTTGCATTCTTTCATTCCATATTTAGTTTTTTGTGTATTATATATTTTGTATTTTGTGTGTTATATTCAGGGCTTTAAGACTTGTGTGTATGAGTATAATGTGTGTGTGTGTGTACCTATGTGAAATGACTTAGTGTACTTTGTGTATAATATAATAATGTATAATTTTAAATGTATGGTTGAGTGGAAGAAAAGGCTTTGTACGGCCTTAACTCCGCCATTTAAAACAAGGCATTAATAAATAAATAAATAAATATCGGTGAGAATCGGTGTGAGTATCGGTATCGGTGAGAATCGGTGCGGGTATCGGCATGGGTAAGAATCGGTGCGAGTGTCGGCATCGGTGAGAATCGGTGCGAGTGTCGGCATCTGTGAGAATCGGTGCGAGTGTCGATATCGGTGAGAATAGGTGTGAGTATCGGTATCGGTGAGAATCGGTGCGAGTATCGGCATCGGTATCAGTGAGAATCTGTGCGAGTATCGGCAGCGTATCGGTGAGAGTATCAGCATCAGTATCGGTGAGAATCGGTGAGAGTATCGGCATCAGTATCGGTGAGAATCGGTGAGAGTATCGGCATCAGTATCGGTGAGAATCGGTGTCAGTATCGGCATCGGTATCGGTGAGAGTCGATGTGAGTATCGGCACCGTTTTAGGTTCAAAGTGGTATCAGCTCAGTCCTAATTTATTATTAACATTATCCATTTTGCATTGCAATGAATGAATGAATCAATTATTTTTCCTCGCATTTTGCCACTTTTTGCCAACTGCGAAATTGAGGATGAATGGTGATAAGATGAAATAAATGATGAAGGAAATATCACAAATCTATATGTAGGACACAACACAAGCTTCACCGAGGATTATACTGGCCGTGAGAGCAGATGCCAGAGCTTCGCTATTCTGCAAGAATGCAGTCGAGGGTGTACTACGTGGAATAGAGGTTCACATTTCAGTCTCTTTACAAATGGTTACGTATTTCCAAGATGGCGGCGATAATATTTAGGACATACCTCAAACTTTTTCCTACCTGCAGATAAAGTGTAAAAAGTTTCAAATTTTTTTCCAGAAAAGTATAAGAAAATCTTTACATTTATATTTTTTGCAGGTTTGCGAGGAAATTAATTTAATGGGGAGTTTAGTTATAAATGAAACGAAAATTCTCGATACGTTCTGGCTGATTACAAAACTGGCAGCGCCGAAAACGTTTGCTTACTATCTATATATACATATTGTTTGGACTCTCCAGAACTACATAAATCTCTCAACAATGATGATTTAACACTTTTATCAAGAGTTTCATAACCCCCCTGCCAAATTTAATACTCAATCCTCCCATCAAAACTTTCATGCTAATTTTAGACTTACTGTTGGTATCGAAAAGCGGATATTGCCCTCCCCCCCCCACCCAAATAATTCTCATTCTCCCACGCCAGACTTCCCGCAACAGTGTAAGACGTAATAGCACTACAGAAGACATAGCCACTCTCCCATCTAATTTAATGGTCAGTCCCCCATAACTAAAATATCCGTCATAATCAAAGACTTAACACTGATATCCAAGATCTCGATATTGTCTCCTCACGTTTAATCCTCAATCTCCCACCAGATTTCGCGTGTTAATTTAAGGTACACTATGTAAGATTGGATATCAGCATATTGCCCCCTCCTCGATAATACGTACATATTCCCTTGGTAGTCTGCAAATTGCTTTTTTAATGTGCACCTAAGGTGAACTTTTTAAACATACCGTATCACGCAGACTCGAACATGGGACCCCGGGCGCCATAACCCGGTAGTCTAACCACTTCATAAAAAGGGTCCCGTCAAGAAGCTGGAAAGAGCTTCCTTCAAGCTAATTACACCAGCGATCTTCAGCGGATATAAAAACCGCTGATACGAATTCTTCCGGAAATCGTAGGAAAGATAATGCAAACGCAGCCTTACGCTAAAACCACAGTTATCGAGAGACCGGGTCTCGTCAACGGCTTTAACGATCGAAAGTTCGAATTCCACATACATAGCTCGAGAGATCATTTCACAGCCCCAGTTGTTATTAGAAATCTATCGCGTAAACAGTCGTTGCCTCCCGATTCTCTAATTTGCAATTGATACGTAAAGATCTACAGCAGAGTTGCGCTACGTGAAGAAGTTCATTTTCAGGACTGCGCCTTGTCTACAGATTCAACGACATCTTCAACTACAGGACACCAGAAGTAAACGAACGTTACTTTAACCACTTTCCTACATTCTCACAACCGTGCCAGACCAGTTAACCATCGAAGTGTTAAAATCTAATGTTTAAGTGTTGTTCTTATTTCACTGGATCAAGCCCCCTTTGCTTGTTTGAGTGTGAACGTTGTTTCTCCGGGGTGTCACCCCTAGTTATAAGTGTACCTCTCGCTCCAGGCTCTCACATTGTTTCGTATTTAAGTAACGATCCCCCTAAAATCTACTTTAGAGATTATAGACGATACAGCTATTTTTTTTAAAAAAAAAATACATGTAAACGTCGAATTTTGTTTATTATTTTAAGTAAAAAATCCCAACAAAAAATTTCGATGGCCCAGTCTGCGACATAATTCCACCCCCCCCCCCCGGACACCACTGGTTAGCATGCAGTTTTTTATGCGTACTTTCACAAGTTAAAATACTCATGTCTAAGACCGTGATAAGTTATGTAGAGGAGTGACCTGGGATGTGCAGGACCTACAGGGTGTCCCAGAAGTCTTTCCCTGATTACAAACTTTATTCATATCCACTATATGCAATGTAGAGATGTGAAAGTGGTCCCAAAATGTTGGAAAACTAACCAAGTTTATTTATTGTTGGTTTCAGTAATGTGGCTGCAGTGAAGAAGTGTCAGTGCCAAGGAATCCGGAATTAATGCTCTTGACATCGGGTGGCATCTTTCCATACAATGTTTCTTGGACTTGACAGGATTTGGAAATTAAGATAAATTCCATTTTTTAAATACCAACTTATTAATGGCAGATATTCTACACGAAAGAATTTTGTACATTTGAAAGTTCCTCTGTTATTGGTGACCGAGTCTCGTGATACCAGAGGACATGCTGAGCTTTTTCCTGATTTGTGAACATTTCCGGTTTTCTGGGCACTGACACTGCTACACTACAGCCACGTTACTCAAACCTGCAACAACAAAAAAAACTTGGTTAGTTTTCCAACATTTTGGCACCACTTTCACATCTCTACCTTGCATATAGCAAATATGAATAAAGTTTGTAATCAGGGGAAAAAAATTCTGGGACACCCGGTATAATTAACTAATTGGTCACATAAATTTAATTTGAAGCACATGAGATCTACAAATTCGTAATTAAAACACATTTAGGCGCAGAGCTGTCTGTGTCTTACGGTTCTCCACTGCCAGAGGTACATTCTCCTAAGGCTGTTACTCGAATAAATTTCTTTCCAAATTATGAACTTTAAAATCGAGCATGTCTATTAAACGTTTTGGCAATGCCGAATCATTTTAACAATAATTATGATTTACATTGTTGAAAACAATTATAGTTTCTATGGAGAGACATTCAAATTCAACTCAGCACAAAGCTTTCACGAAAGAAGTTCCATCTTTCAGAAAACATGTAAGTTTTCGTCACAGAGAATCAAGGAACATCAGGTGATTTGCAGTCCAATGGCGTTGAACAACATCAGCAGTGTTGTAATGTATATACTGAAGTATACAGAGTGGGCGAAAAGTCCCTACCAACTGATACACAGGTGTATTAGGACAAAGTAATAAATCAACTGTTAGGTATTACAAATTACCAATTGCTTTTGTTAATCAATGCACATAAAACAATAATAAAACAATGCTTACATGATTAAGGATCCAAAACATCTGTGTGCAGCCCTCCATGCTCAAAGCACAGTTTTATTCGTCGCCAGGTTCGTTTGTTCAGGCGCTGCATCAAATCTGGTGTGATTGTTTCAAAGGCAGCACGCACTGCATCCTTCAGCTGATCATTTGAGGTGTACCGATGTTTTCGCACCTCTTCTTTAATAATACCCCAGAGTGCATTGTCCGGCGTGGTAAGGTCTCGGCTTCTTGGAGGCCAGGGCAATGGGGCAGGCGCATTATCTGACCCATGACCGATCCAGCGGTTCGGAAACACTTGGCTAAGTTGCTTCCGGACTGACGATGCGAAATGCGGTGGAGCACCGTCCTGCTGAAACGTCACGGTTTCTATTATTCCTCTGGTTCTCAGTTCTGGAAACAACCACTCGTTCAGCATCCTCAGATACGTGTCCTGATTCACAGACCCATCAAATAAAATAAGGGCCAAAAAGAAATTTACCTGTCATTCCTGCCCATATCATAACATGTGGTGGATTGCTCTCGATTTCTTCATAAAAGTGAGGATTTTCTTCTGCCAAGAAAAAAACGTTCCGGTTACGGGAGTTGCGATAAATAGCACACTCATCAGAGAAAAAAACGTTACATTTAGCTGTTTCAGTTCAAAACATTCGAGCAGCAATTGGCCCGCTTGCACACGTTTTTCCAAATCTCCATTATTTAACTCATTAACTGACACCGGACGGTAACATTTCAGTTTTAAGTCCTTTCGCATACGATCTCTCATTGTCGATCTTCGAATGTCTAACTCTGCAGACCGTATCCGCGTCGATTTCATGGGCGATCGCTCAATGGACTCCTCCACAGCAGCACAAGTATCGGCTCGAGTGCTTGGCCTCCCGCTACGTGTTGCATCAAGAACACTTCCCGTTTCAAAAGCTTTGTCTGCCCACCTCAATAAAGTTTTCCGATTCGGTGACGGTCTTCCAAAACGCACAACAAAGTCATTCATAATTTCATCCATTGTTTTCCTGCTTCTTGGACGTTCGTGAAGCCAAACACAAGCCAACAGACGCTCCTCAACAGTAAACACACTTGTATCCGTCATCGTGTCGCTCTCAAGACTTACTGCGAAAACTTAGTTTTATCACTGATCGCATGGGGGCGCTGAAGTAGAAGTGCAAGTTTGAAAACTGAACTGCGAGCCTATGCGGCTTGACTGGTAGCAGTGGGTAGGAAGTTTTCGCCCACTCTGTATATATATACACAGTATAAGACATATAATATCCGTTAATATTTCTGTTCACTGTGTATAAAAAAACTTTTTCCTTTATCTACTGTTAACACCAATGAAAAAATGTTTCATCGTTCAAAGTAATAAAGAAACCTAGCAAAACGTAGATTTACAAATGACCTATGGCATCTGTGTTCTTAATGTTAACGCGCTGCGAAGACCTTTGATATGAATCTACAACAGGAGAGTTAGTTTTCTCCATATTACTCCATGTTATCACTCTATCTCACATGAACAATGTCGAGATTAACCTAGAGAGACAACCAAAACACAGTTAATACACATGAAATAACGTACAGCATTTGCGAGGAGTATCTGGAGTTAAAAATTATTTCTATTCCATTTCTAATTTTGCCATTTGTCGAGTTTTCTATTTGGAACTCATCTAACATACAATTCCATTGCATTAGTACACATACTTTCAGACAGTTCTGTAGACATCTTGCACGTCATACCCTGCTTCCCAGTCGTCGTGGTTACAGATTTGCACTGTAAAAACAAATTAAGTTAAAGCGACATAGACGGTGGTTCCAGGAGAAACGGATCAGATTTTGATCAACCTTTAACTTCAGGAAGAGTAGGGAGGGAAGTTTTCCATGATTCGAATGGCACTTAAAACTACAGGACTGGTCCCTGCATCAAGAAATCGACAGACTCCACGAATACATCAGTCAACTTTTTTAATCTTTCTCTGCGCTCTGGCATTTTTCCAGATAAGTGGAAAATAGCACACGTTCTTCCTCTCGCCAAGACTGACCCCGCCACTTCCATTGACAATTTCCGACCTAACAGTATTCTTCCCGCGCTATCGAAAGCATTAGAATATATTGCTCACGACCAAATCAGCCGACATACAAATGAAGTTCTGGCTCCGTTTCAGTCGGGATTTAGACCTAATCACGGCACTAGCACCGCCATGACTCACATAACCGACGACGTCAGACAAGCTATGGACTGCAGACAGGCGACAGTTTTAGTTTTATTGGACTACACGAAAGCTTTCCAGTCACTCGACCATGATATTCTCATTTCCAAGCTAAAATCATTTTTTTATTTCACCACCTCTGCAACCGACTGGGTCAAATCCTACTTAACTGGACGTAAACAAAGGGTGTTTTATGATGGCAAGTGCTCGGCGCTATCCGAGGTCACTTGTGGCGTTCCGCAAGAAGTGTACTCGGCCCTTTATTATTTTCTTTATACATTAATGACCTACCAAATATCTTGAAACACTGCCGTTATCACCTGTATGCCGATGACCTCCAGTTGTACTATTCTGCACCCCCAGTAATGTTAAACGATGGTATTTCCAAGGTTAATGAAGATATAGAGAGGATTGTTAACTGGTCGCTAGACAATGGCATGTATATTAACCCTAATAAAACACAAGCAATTTTGATTGCTTCCGATAAACTGAAACGTTACGTAGATCTTAACATTCTGCCTTCCATTCTTGTAGATTCGACTCACATTCCATTTAACCAAACTGTTAAAGATCTGGGAATTGTATTAGACGGAAATTTATCATGGTCACATCACACAAGCTCGGCGTGTAGAAAAGCTTTCGCATCTCTGTATTCTATAAGACGCATGGGCAAGTTCCTCCCCACCTCTATCAAGGCCAAACTATGTCAGTCCCTAGTTTTATGCCATTTAGATTATTGTGACGTAGCGTATTCCGGCTTAACAGGTGAGTCAGCTAGACGTCTGCAGAGTGTTCAAAATGCCTGCGTACGATACATTTTTAATTTAAAATATTGGGACCACCTATCACCTTATTTTCTCAAATTGGGGTGTCTACGTATGCAAGAAAGACGAACGCTGCACACTCTGATTTTACTTTACAAAGTTCTCAACCTCAAGTCACCTTCCTATCTCCTCTCTCGCTTCCAATTTCTTCACGAATTTCACGATCGCGACACCAGATCACGCAGCTCCTCAGTTCTCTCTATCCCCGTCCACAGATCAAACTTCTTCTCCAACTCTTTCTCCGTATCGGCTGTAAGACTATGGAATCAGCTGCCAGAAAGCACTAGAGCAGTAAGCTCCGTCGGTTCCTTTAGCAGACGTGTTCGCCACTCTCTTCAGAGTAGTCGTTAGATCTTCCCCTGTCAAGCAGACTAAAAAGCATGTGCAAGTGAACGAACTCTTAAAATACCTTGCAGTTACTTAAATACAATTTTAAATTTTGCATTCTTTCATTCCATATTTAGTTTTTTGTGTATTATATATTTTGTATTTTGTGTGTTATATTCAGGGCTTTAAGACTTGTGTGTATGAGTATAATGTGTGTGTGTGTGTACCTATGTGAAATGACTTAGTGTACTTTGTGTATAATATAATAATGTATAATTTTAAATGTATGGTTGAGTGGAAGAAAAGGCTTTGTACGGCCTTAACTCCGCCATTTAAAACAAGGCATTAATAAATAAATAAATAAATATCGGTGAGAATCGGTGTGAGTATCGGTATCGGTGAGAATCGGTGCGGGTATCGGCATGGGTAAGAATCGGTGCGAGTGTCGGCATCGGTGAGAATCGGTGCGAGTGTCGGCATCTGTGAGAATCGGTGCGAGTGTCGATATCGGTGAGAATAGGTGTGAGTATCGGTATCGGTGAGAATCGGTGCGAGTATCGGCATCGGTATCAGTGAGAATCTGTGCGAGTATCGGCAGCGTATCGGTGAGAGTATCAGCATCAGTATCGGTGAGAATCGGTGAGAGTATCGGCATCAGTATCGGTGAGAATCGGTGAGAGTATCGGCATCAGTATCGGTGAGAATCGGTGTCAGTATCGGCATCGGTATCGGTGAGAGTCGATGTGAGTATCGGCACCGTTTTAGGTTCAAAGTGGTATCAGCTCAGTCCTAATTTATTATTAACATTATCCATTTTGCATTGCAATGAATGAATGAATCAATTATTTTTCCTCGCATTTTGCCACTTTTTGCCAACTGCGAAATTGAGGATGAATGGTGATAAGATGAAATAAATGATGAAGGAAATATCACAAATCTATATGTAGGACACAACACAAGCTTCACCGAGGATTATACTGGCCGTGAGAGCAGATGCCAGAGCTTCGCTATTCTGCAAGAATGCAGTCGAGGGTGTACTACGTGGAATAGAGGTTCACATTTCAGTCTCTTTACAAATGGTTACGTATTTCCAAGATGGCGGCGATAATATTTAGGACATACCTCAAACTTTTTCCTACCTGCAGATAAAGTGTAAAAAGTTTCAAATTTTTTTCCAGAAAAGTATAAGAAAATCTTTACATTTATATTTTTTGCAGGTTTGCGAGGAAATTAATTTAATGGGGAGTTTAGTTATAAATGAAACGAAAATTCTCGATACGTTCTGGCTGATTACAAAACTGGCAGCGCCGAAAACGTTTGCTTACTATCTATATATACATATTGTTTGGACTCTCCAGAACTACATAAATCTCTCAACAATGATGATTTAACACTTTTATCAAGAGTTTCATAACCCCCCTGCCAAATTTAATACTCAATCCTCCCATCAAAACTTTCATGCTAATTTTAGACTTACTGTTGGTATCGAAAAGCGGATATTGCCCTCCCCCCCCCCACCCAAATAATTCTCATTCTCCCACGCCAGACTTCCCGCAACAGTGTAAGACGTAATAGCACTACAGAAGACATAGCCACTCTCCCATATAATTTAATGGTCAGTCCCCCATAACTAAAATATCCGTCATAATCAAAGACTTAACACTGATATCCAAGATCTCGATATTGTCTCCTCACGTTTAATCCTCAATCTCCCACCAGATTTCGCGTGTTAATTTAAGGTACACTATGTAAGATTGGATATCAGCATATTGCCCCCTCCTCGATAATACGTACATATTCCCTTGGTAGTCTGCAAATTGCTTTTTTAATGTGCACCTAAGGTGAACTTTTTAAACATACCGTATCACGCAGACTCGAACATGGGACCCCGGGCGCCATAACCCGGTAGTCTAACCACTTCATAAAAAGGGTCCCGTCAAGAAGCTGGAAAGAGCTTCCTTCAAGCTAATTACACCAGCGATCTTCAGCGGATATAAAAACCGCTGATACGAATTCTTCCGGAAATCGTAGGAAAGATAATGCAAACGCAGCCTTACGCTAAAACCACAGTTATCGAGAGACCGGGTCTCGTCAACGGCTTTAACGATCGAAAGTTCGAATTCCACATACATAGCTCGAGAGATCATTTCACAGCCCCAGTTGTTATTAGAAATCTATCGCGTAAACAGTCGTTGCCTCCCGATTCTCTAATTTGCAATTGATACGTAAAGATCTACAGCAGAGTTGCGCTACGTGAAGAAGTTCATTTTCAGGACTGCGCCTTGTCTACAGATTCAACGACATCTTCAACTACAGGACACCAGAAGTAAACGAACGTTACTTTAACCACTTTCCTACATTCTCACAACCGTGCCAGACCAGTTAACCATCGAAGTGTTAAAATCTAATGTTTAAGTGTTGTTCTTATTTCACTGGATCAAGCCCCCTTTGCTTGTTTGAGTGTGAACGTTGTTTCTCCGGGGTGTCACCCCTAGTTATAAGTGTACCTCTCGCTCCAGGCTCTCACATTGTTTCGTATTTAAGTAACGATCCCCCTAAAATCTACTTTAGAGATTATAGACGATACAGCTATTTTTTTTAAAAAAAAAATACATGTAAACGTCGAATTTTGTTTATTATTTTAAGTAAAAAATCCCAACAAAAAATTTCGATGGCCCAGTCTGCGACATAATTCCACCCCCCCCCCCCCGGACACCACTGGTTAGCATGCAGTTTTTTATGCGTACTTTCACAAGTTAAAATACTCATGTCTAAGACCGTGATAAGTTATGTAGAGGAGTGACCTGGGATGTGCAGGACCTACAGGGTGTCCCAGAAGTCTTTCCCTGATTACAAACTTTATTCATATCCACTATATGCAATGTAGAGATGTGAAAGTGGTCCCAAAATGTTGGAAAACTAACCAAGTTTATTTATTGTTGGTTTCAGTAATGTGGCTGCAGTGAAGAAGTGTCAGTGCCAAGGAATCCGGAATTAATGCTCTTGACATCGGGTGGCATCTTTCCATACAATGTTTCTTGGACTTGACAGGATTTGGAAATTAAGATAAATTCCATTTTTTAAATACCAACTTATTAATGGCAGATATTCTACACGAAAGAATTTTGTACATTTGAAAGTTCCTCTGTTATTGGTGACCGAGTCTCGTGATACCAGAGGACATGCTGAGCTTTTTCCTGATTTGTGAACATTTCCGGTTTTCTGGGCACTGACACTGCTACACTACAGCCACGTTACTCAAACCTGCAACAACAAAAAAAACTTGGTTAGTTTTCCAACATTTTGGCACCACTTTCACATCTCTACCTTGCATATAGCAAATATGAATAAAGTTTGTAATCAGGGGAAAAAAATTCTGGGACACCCGGTATAATTAACTAATTGGTCACATAAATTTAATTTGAAGCACATGAGATCTACAAATTCGTAATTAAAACACATTTAGGCGCAGAGCTGTCTGTGTCTTACGGTTCTCCACTGCCAGAGGTACATTCTCCTAAGGCTGTTACTCGAATAAATTTCTTTCCAAATTATGAACTTTAAAATCGAGCATGTCTATTAAACGTTTTGGCAATGCCGAATCATTTTAACAATAATTATGATTTACATTGTTGAAAACAATTATAGTTTCTATGGAGAGACATTCAAATTCAACTCAGCACAAAGCTTTCACGAAAGAAGTTCCATCTTTCAGAAAACATGTAAGTTTTCGTCACAGAGAATCAAGGAACATCAGGTGATTTGCAGTCCAATGGCGTTGAACAACATCAGCAGTGTTGTAATGTATATACTGAAGTATACAGAGTGGGCGAAAAGTCCCTACCAACTGATACACAGGTGTATTAGGACAAAGTAATAAATCAACTGTTAGGTATTACAAATTACCAATTGCTTTTGTTAATCAATGCACATAAAACAATAATAAAACAATGCTTACATGATTAAGGATCCAAAACATCTGTGTGCAGCCCTCCATGCTCAAAGCACAGTTTTATTCGTCGCCAGGTTCGTTTGTTCAGGCGCTGCATCAAATCTGGTGTGATTGTTTCAAAGGCAGCACGCACTGCATCCTTCAGCTGATCATTTGAGGTGTACCGATGTTTTCGCACCTCTTCTTTAATAATACCCCAGAGTGCATTGTCCGGCGTGGTAAGGTCTCGGCTTCTTGGAGGCCAGGGCAATGGGGCAGGCGCATTATCTGACCCATGACCGATCCAGCGGTTCGGAAACACTTGGCTAAGTTGCTTCCGGACTGACGATGCCAAATGCGGTGGAGCACCGTCCTGCTGAAACGTCACGGTTTCTATTATTCCTCTGGTTCTCAGTTCTGGAAACAACCACTCGTTCAGCATCCTCAGATACGTGTCCTGATTCACAGACCCATCAAATAAAATAAGGGCCAAAAAGAAATTTACCTGTCATTCCTGCCCATATCATAACATGTGGTGGATTGCTCTCGATTTCTTCATAAAAGTGAGGATTTTCTTCTGCCAAGAAAAAAACGTTCCGGTTACGGGAGTTGCGATAAATAGCACACTCATCAGAGAAAAAAACGTTACATTTAGCTGTTTCAGTTCAAAACATTCGAGCAGCAATTGGCCCGCTTGCACACGTTTTTCCAAATCTCCATTATTTAACTCATTAACTGACACCGGACGGTAACATTTCAGTTTTAAGTCCTTTCGCATACGATCTCTCATTGTCGATCTTCGAATGTCTAACTCTGCAGACCGTATCCGCGTCGATTTCATGGGCGATCGCTCAATGGACTCCTCCACAGCAGCACAAGTATCGGCTCGAGTGCTTGGCCTCCCGCTACGTGTTGCATCAAGAACACTTCCCGTTTCAAAAGCTTTGTCTGCCCACCTCAATAAAGTTTTCCGATTCGGTGACGGTCTTCCAAAACGCACAACAAAGTCATTCATAATTTCATCCATTGTTTTCCTGCTTCTTGGACGTTCGTGAAGCCAAACACAAGCCAACAGACGCTCCTCAACAGTAAACACACTTGTATCCGTCATCGTGTCGCTCTCAAGACTTACTGCGAAAACTTAGTTTTATCACTGATCGCATGGGGGCGCTGAAGTAGAAGTGCAAGTTTGAAAACTGAACTGCGAGCCTATGCGGCTTGACTGGTAGCAGTGGGTAGGAAGTTTTCGCCCACTCTGTATATATATACACAGTATAAGACATATAATATCCGTTAATATTTCTGTTCACTGTGTATAAAAAAACTTTTTCCTTTATCTACTGTTAACACCAATGAAAAAATGTTTCATCGTTCAAAGTAATAAAGAAACCTAGCAAAACGTAGATTTACAAATGACCTATGGCATCTGTGTTCTTAATGTTAACGCGCTGCGAAGACCTTTGATATGAATCTACAACAGGAGAGTTAGTTTTCTCCATATTACTCCATGTTACCACTCTATCTCACATGAACAATGTCGAGATTAACCTAGAGAGACAACCAAAACACAGTTAATACACATGAAATAACGTACAGCATTTGCGAGGAGTATCTGGAGTTAAAAATTATTTCTATTCCATTTCTAATTTTGCCATTTGTCGAGTTTTCTATTTGGAACTCATCTAACATACAATTCCATTGCATTAGTACACATACTTTCAGACAGTTCTGTAGACATCTTGCACGTCATACCCCGCTTCCCAGTCGTCGTGGTTACAGATTTGCACTGTAAAAACAAATTAAGTTAAAGCGACATAGACGGTGGTTCCAGGAGAAACGGATCAGATTTTGATCAACCTTTAACTTCAGGAAGAGTAGGGAGGGAAGTTTTCCATGATTCGAATGGCACTTAAAACTACAGGACTGGTCCCTGCATCAAGAAATCGACAGACTCCACGAATACATCAGTCAACTTTTTTAATCTTTCTCTGCGCTCTGGCATTTTTCCAGATAAGTGGAAAATAGCACACGTTCTTCCTCTCGCCAAGACTGACCCCGCCACTTCCATTGACAATTTCCGACCTAACAGTATTCTTCCCGCGCTATCGAAAGCATTAGAATATATTGCTCACGACCAAATCAGCCGACATACAAATGAAGTTCTGGCTCCGTTTCAGTCGGGATTTAGACCTAATCACAGCACTAGCACCGCCATGACTCACATAACCGACGACGTCAGACAAGCTATGGACTGCAGACAGGCGACAGTTTTAGTTTTATTGGACTACACGAAAGCTTTCCAGTCACTCGACCATGATATTCTCATTTCCAAGCTAAAATCATTTTTTAATTTCACCACCTCTGCAACCGACTGGGTCAAATCCTACTTAACTGGACGTAAACAAAGGGTGTTTTATGATGGCAAGTGCTCGGCGCTATCCGAGGTCACTTGTGGCGTTCCGCAAGAAGTGTACTCGGCCCTTTATTATTTTCTTTATACATTAATGACCTACCAAATATCTTGAAACACTGCCGTTATCACCTGTATGCCGATGACCTCCAGTTGTACTATTCTGCACCCCCAGTAATGTTAAACGATGGTATTTCCAAGGTTAATGAAGATATAGAGAGGATTGTTAACTGGTCGCTAGACAATGGCATGTATATTAACCCTAATAAAACACAAGCAATTTTGATTGCTTCCGATAAACTGAAACGTTACGTAGATCTTAACATTCTGCCTTCCATTCTTGTAGATTCGACTCACATTCCATTTAACCAAACTGTTAAAGATCTGGGAATTGTATTAGACGGAAATTTATCATGGTCACATCACACAAGTTCGGCGTGTAGAAAAGCTTTCGCATCTCTGTATTCTATAAGACGCATGGGCAAGTTCCTCCCCACCTCTATCAAGGCCAAACTATGTCAGTCCCTAGTTTTATGCCATTTAGATTATTGTGACGTAGCGTATTCTGGCTTAACAGGTGAGTCAGCTAGACGTCTACAGAGTGTTCAAAATGCCTGCGTACGATACATTTTTAATTTAAAATATTGGGACCACCTATCACCTTATTTTCTCAAATTGGGGTGGCTACGTATGCAAGAAAGACGAACGCTGCACACTCTGATTTTACTTTACAAAGTTCTCAACCTCAAGTCACCTTCCTATCTCCTCTCTCGCTTCCAATTTCTTCACGAATTTCACGATCGCGACACCAGATCACACAGCTCCTCAGTTCTCTCTATCCCCGTCCACAGATCAAACTTCTTCTCCAACTCTTTCTCCGTATCGGCTGTAAGACTATGGAATCAGTTGCCAGAAAGCACTAGAGCAGTAAGCTCCGTCGGTTCCTTTAGCAGACGTGTTCGCCACTCTCTTCAGAGTAGTCGTTAGCAAGCAGACTAAAAAGCATGTGCAAGTGAACGAATTCTTAAAATACCTTGCAGTTACTTAAATACAATTTTAAATTTTGCATTCTTTCATTCCATATTTAGTTTTTTGTGTATTATATATTTTGTATTTTGTGTGTTATATTCAGGGCTTTAAGACTTGTGTGTATGAGTATAATGTGTGTGTGTGGACCTATGTGAAATGACTTAGTGTACTTTGTGTATAATATAATAATGTATAATTTTAAATGTATGGTTGAGTGGAAGAAAAGGCTTTGTACGGCCTTAACTCCGCCATTTAAAACAAGGCATTAATAAATAAATAAATAAATAAACTCTACAAAACTACGAAGAACGAGCGGGTAGGGAGAAACTGACTCTCTTGCTCAGGCGAGACGAGGGACTCGAGGACTCTCTCGAGCATTCTCCCTATTCCGTTCAACCAGGAGAGACCGTTCTGCATTCAGATCCACACATGATGGATCAAAGGTCCTCCGATGATGATAGACTCAACATGCAACGGCGTCAAGAACTTTATTTCATCCATGAACTCTGGAATGCTGCATCATCCAACAGTTCATCTAGAAGATTTTGGGGAAAAGTTCTATATTTTTACTTACATTTGTCTGTTATACTAGCCAATTTGCTCTCCGTGATTAGGGTTTCAGTGCATAGCTGAAAACATGACGAAACTACTCTAATATTTATGCTTGTGAATGAACCTAACATTAAATCGTTAATATTATACCTATTTCTATTGCATTTTGAAGTTGCAAATTACAAAGACAACCACAAAGAAATATACACGCCTTACCCTTAGCTTCGTAGTGTGTTACGTTAACTCTACACCACAAAAGCTAGTATTATTTGCACAGTATTTCCATATCTTACTATAAGATATTTCTCTACATGCAAAAGACGTTGTACGTATGATCTTTAGGGAAAGTTTAAAGTTGAGCTAAGTACCATGTGTTGGCTGTAAAAGTTATGTTGTTAGTTTCAAGAACACCCTAAAACTTACATTGTTGCTAAAATGCACCTTATTTCTCTCTTTAGGTGCAAAACCAGAGAGAATATCTCCTGCAAGAAGGTTTCATTACTGTCCTGCGTCTGCATATTGTTAATTATTTATAACTGTACCATTCTTCATTTTGGGTCTTCTTAAACTTTATGGACTTAGATTTGTATTTCTTTAGTATTGGCAGACTCAAAACAAAGAATTGATTGATTGATTTGCTTTATTTTACTTCACTTTTCGTGCCACTTTTGGCTAATTTGCGAAGATGGGGATGAGTGATGATATGATAAAATTGATGAATGGACATCACAAACGTCCATGCACAAGCCAGGATTCGAACCCAGGACCCCTGGCGTTCTAGCACGATGTGATAACCACGGGGGCCGGCTAAAAACAAAGAATTAATTCGTGGTGTATGACAAGATCCGTAGCCGTGAAAATAAAGCATGGATCTTGCCATACACTGATGCAATCGACTCCCGTGAGTCGTTTGCAGTTGGTTCTCCGGTGCAAGGCTGTAAGGTGCAAATGGGCTTGCGTCCCTCTTCCAACTGAAAAAAAGAGGCCCTCACAGATGGTAGAGACGTTGACGGCGTTGTGAGGCTTTCCACCAACATCTACCTGTACCAAAGTTTAAATGTTATTGCAGGACACCAACAGTTTCTCGCATGGAACAAATCAACTTCCGCCCAGCAGAGACATGAGAGCCAAAGCCTCCCAAGAGAGGATATACGTACAAGACTGAGTGTACCTGACGTTAGTTAAGACGTAGAAGTTTAGGGGGAAATAACCATAAACATCCTTGTGACACAGTGGCAATCAAATTTCCTGAATGATGAAGTTTTACGGCAATCACATGGTATTCGGATTAAATGTTTGCGCCTGCTGAGCATAAACATGGAATTTTTGAGGAAACTAGCAAATGATTATTGTTCTTTACAGGGGTGCATATTCCCCCAAGGCCAATGGCGCCCTCAACCAAATCATGTCATTCGCCACTCAATCCATGTTACAATCCCCATAAAGTATTTAATTACGACAGCGTGTCTACTGAAAGTAAATTTTCTTTTAGCTTTACCGAACACTATACCATATTTGATCTGCCCCTCCTCCCTATAAACAGGGGTGCCCATCATTGCAAGATTGTGGATGCATTACACCCCCCCCCCCCCCCCAAAAAATCGTTCATCATAATTCCCCAAAAATAGTTTGGACGAATATGTAATAATTGATTTTTTATTTCAATACAATACCATGTTAAACTGTCCATATATTTTTCAATTTTCGAAATAACAGAAAGCTAGCACATTGATTGGTTAAATGTAATAAATTAAATTATATAAATATGCATTTAAACAGTGTTGGTGAGTGGAAAATAAGATTTATAAAACCCACAATTTGAGTATTTAACACAAAATGTTATAGAGTAGACCGGGGCAAAAGTCCTAATTCGTAATAATAGTATGATAAAGAATCACAGTTGGCACCACTGCAACCCACCAGAGGACATTGTCATGGCCGCCTTGTATTGACGCAGTTTGGAACAGAAGCAAATAAATTCGACTCAACTATGAGGTAAGATACGTTTTTTCCTTGCTTGATGTAATATTACATAAGCATGTGAACATGTAGCAACATTATTTAACTTAATGAAAACAACTACTCCTGACTGTGACATATAAAATACCATTAATTGTTTTCAATGCGTGCAACATACTTCCCAACGGTATCGCTAGATGACGCCACCAAACAAATTGTACGAGTCAGACACTCGGGGGTAAGATTCCCCATTCACTTACTGTCCGGCACACTATCGAGTGACGAAGAAGAAAAGAATCCAACATCCCAATCGTCACACCATGTTTCACCAAGGGAAATACGACCGCTTCCACGAATTACAAAAAAATAAAACGAAGAAGTGTAGGTAAAAAATCTGAAATTATTTCCGGATCACCGTATAAATCTACTCTTGATAAACAAAAAAACCGAAAAGGAAAGCATGCAAAAAGTCAAGTCGGGTGAAAAACTATTTCGCAAAACGAACACAATAAAGGTAGTAAATAAGGTCCCATCAGATGACTCGAATACGACATGTCCTGGTTGTGGTGAAGCATTTTCAGATCCCCTTGTTGATGATTGGATCCAGTGTCATCGCTGTACGGATTGGTGGCACGAGGGCTGCTCAGCATATGAAGGTATTGGTGAATTCACATGTGACCATTGTTAGCCTAATTGAAGACTTGTAGGTCTGTTTAGACGTGGGGACATTTACCCCAGTGTGTTGGGGACTTTTGCTCTACGCCTGGGGCAAAAATCCCAAAATGCTTTTTGCTTGTATTACATATACATTTTTTCCTTGTGTATAACTAACATTCCACTGTATTCTACTAACTCCAGTTTATCTCAGTTGCAACGTTCGTGCCGGAGCACTGCAAACTACACCATGAAGCGGTGCAAAAGTGTACCCATATATGCTAGCTTGTAGCCAGCCGACGACATGAACTCAAAGTATCTCAGGGCTTGCGGGGTTTAGTATGGAAAGGTAAAAGGTCAACTAGTAAACGTTTATTTATATTTATACACGCATGTAAATAACCAGTTTAGCACATACGCTCTTAATTCCTCTCAGTGAGGTACCTGGGTAGTATTTGTATCCTTATCTAATTTAGGGGGAACCAACTAGTGCAGGTAACCAATAGGAACCTTGGTAGTCGTCACGTGCCACGTCGTCTGGGGACAACATGCGAAAGCGTCCAATCAAATGCGAGGGACGGGCCAAGGGGCCCGCGGTTTCACAAAGGTGTTGGTATGAAAGGACGCCGCAAAGTCAATCCAGCTACGACAAGGGAACGGTTCGGCCCCTTGTTATGCCCAGTCAGTAGCAAGAGACGGCAAGGTACAAAGGGAAGGTCTGGAAGCACCCAGGAGACTTGGGCTTGGGCCGCCACGACCTAAGGGTAGCACACCAAGCTCTTATGGGGCAGACCAGGTAGGTAGGTAATCTGCTTTTCTTATTCTCCTCCTTCCTTCTCAAGGATGCTATTGGATCCCGGCAGGGGAAACATCAAGACTAGATCTGGGAACCAGATCTTTCGCAGTCGGCATCTGGCAGTCGACTCAGCTCCGGGCTTCGTTGCATTGTTTATATACTGTTTGGTGGCAGCACTGAGGCGGGTGGATAAGATCGAAACTAACCCTGCTGCAGCGTTGCAAAGTCCCTTCAATTCACGAGATGCAACTCATGCGTTATAAATTATCAAGTTTTGCATTGCAAAAACCACTAGCATGTGGCCATACAAACTTAACACTTGTGTGCTAAACTAAACACGTTACATTAAAGAATTTACAAGACAAACAGATTCGACAATGCAAGTTACATATTAAACAACAATTACTGCACAAAAGATAACTGAATGCGTAAGCCACGCAGGACATTTAGCATGCTTTATTTAACCAAAACTTGTGTGGCACAACAATATATGTTTCATGCTTGACAACAATGCACTCAAAATTAGATAAAAGATAAATCAAAAGGGCATTTCGCAAGCATTAATAATTATATATTAAAGAATATGGCTATCACGCAGAATCGCTAAATGTGATGACCACGCAGGGTCGTTACACAGTCAATAAAAGTTTGATTAGAAAGGTTTCACACATTTTGTCAAAAATTCAAAATCCCTTAGGGGCGGGCTTTTGCCCCGGTCTAGTCTACAACTTAAGATAGAAAATTCATCCTGGGCACACCAAATCATATGTTGCAGCCGTGTGCTCGACTGAAAAATTGTTTCACGCGACATTACAGAACCCTAGCTAGAAATTCCTAAACTCGGGGCGAGAATATAATGCGGTTTCTCCTCCAAAGAATTCGCCGCCTCTACTTGGTGTAAAATAATTATTTTAGTAATCCAAAGAAATATTTACGTGAATTTTATCTTCTGTGCAAATTCCAATTGTTAAAGTAAAAATTATCCTGTGAAAAAGTTAGAAATGCAAATTTGATATTTATATTTCTGTTTTATCAGGTAACGTGTAAGGTGTTACTATGAAGTACACTTAGTACACCTATTACAGCATACACGGAATCAATAATACAATAATATTGCTAACAGAAGTGCATCAACCAAATGATGCACCTGCTTTAAATTAAGCAGCATACCAACACTAAGCATTATATTTTAAGAAGTGATGTTATGAATCAATATCGAGAATATTGTTCATGTCTTGTAATGCAGCTATAGCATAAAACTTCACATTCACCTCAGAAAAATACTAAACACCTTTTCGTAACTCTCTATTGCGAACGAAGCGAGGAAGAACATTTTTCCATCCATTTCTTTGTAGGCTTTCTAGAATATTAATTTCATGGAGCGTCAATCTTTTCAAAGATCCCGCTACATTTACTCTTTTCCAGCTTCTATTTTCGCGCCGAAAACGTGTGGATACAATATCGATAAACATAGTCCCCAAAATATGATATTCGAACTCTCCCCCCACTACAGAAATCCCTTGACAATCTAAGATTTAACACTTTATCAAGAGCTGCAAGAGCCTCTTTAAATGTATTACTCAATCCACCCACCAAAATCTCCTTGACAATTTTAGACTTACTGTTTTTATTGAGGAAATAATAATTCTCAGCCATCACACCAGAATTTCCGCAACAGTCCAAGGCAATCGTAATGCACAAGAATTGGATACCCCCCTCAATTTAAGGCTCAATCCACCCCCTAACTAAAATATCTGCAGTAATCCTGACAACACTGACATTCAAGAGTTGGATATTGTCCGCCAATGTTAAATTCTCATCCCCCTCCCTGAGGCGCAGTGGTAGCTTCCTCGCATTGCAATCAAGGGGTCCCGGATTCGATACCCAGTAGAGGCACATAGTAGTTCGGATCCCACTTTAAACTGTAGTCCAGATTAGACTTACTGTGCATAAAGTGAACTTAAAGCACCAACTCAATCAATCATTCAATCCTCCCTGAAAGAAACCACATGTCAATTTAAGGCCAAATATGTAACACTTGGATATTGCCTCACCCTCCCCGATGGTACATATTACCCGTATCAATTTCCTTAAAAGTCTACAAATTGCTATTCATATATCAGCAATGGTTAATTAATAACGTAAAAAAAATCCCCCTCTCAAAGTTGTGTGAACGCAACGCGCGTTCACAATCCCACCTGTAGGCGCCACTGCCCCAAAATGCTCCTTTTTCTTCATTGAATGGATTACCTATGGTGCATTTAAGGTTTCAGGTTTTTCATATATTTTAGAAAATATATATAAATGTTGAATTTTATATTATTCGAAAGGAAAAATCCCCCAGAAAATCTCGATGGCGCAGTATCCGCCAAAAAAATCCCTTGTGGGCACCATTGGTGTCCAGAAACTAAAAATGCGATGACTGTGGCCAATTCTGGAACGAATACTAGGGTAAAACAAGTCGTCTGAAACATGAAACCATGAGATAATGTCACAGCAGAAGTAGACGGATGAGAAAAAGTTACCAAAGAAATATACAGGGTGTCATTTTAATGGCGCCCACAGACCACAGATTCGTATAGAGGACATCAAAACAAACAACTTTTCTCAGTAACATTTTCCTCGTTGGTGCGTCGGTTCGACGCTACAGCCGTTCAAAAAAGACCGTTTTGCCGCCTGGATGCTGGCAACCCAACACAACATTCGATCGTATCTGTAACGTCATTTCCTGCTGCAAAACAGCACACGGCAGGGTTGCAAGTAACACGCAAATTTTGTGAAAAATGATTTAACTACCAACCACATTATTACTCGTAGCTGTTAAAACGAAGCGAGAAACGCGTCCAGAAGACCGAACATCATACCCTACCAGCCAGAAGATCAGCAGTCATCTCCGGGAAAGGGGGAAGTGAACCAACGATATGAGAATAGTAAAAAAGTATTAAAAATGAAGTGTCAATATCGGATTTTGTCTCAGCCTACATGTGAGATATCAACAACAACAAAAACAAATTTTATTGGACTTGCAGCTTACATGTGGCTGTTTACGCCCAGCTACATGTCAAATATTTGCAAATCTCGTTGCAGGGTTGATATCTACAGGTTTGTGTCTAGATGTCAAATGGTACTTTTGTGATGATAAGGGAAGTATCCGAGGTTCACGTTGTTACATTACAGCTAAAACACGTACAACCACAGTAACAATCTAATGATGAATCAGTAGCGAATATACTGTCCTGTTCACAGTTGCAAACTATTACATGTGTCCGGTGCATAGATAAACACAGTCGTCGGAGAGCTTACTTATATCCCTCTATTTTGAACCATTTTTGCCTCTTGCCTCATAATGACCTGAATATACATTATATTAACCTATGTGTTGCTTACTTTTGGAATTTTGAGTTCTTTCATTTCTATTTTGTCATCTGTTCAGTGTGTCACAGACAACTAGTATCAGAAGGACGATGTGGATAGACTAAATTGTAGATACCAACTTGGTAACTAGATTTACAAATATTTGACATGTAAGCTGAGACAAAATTCAATATGTCCACTTCCACTTGAATTCTATTTTCTTTCTACCATTTTTCGTATCGTTTGTTTACTTCCTGTTAGGTTTTACGGTACATAATGTGGCTGATTGTAGCTATGATGTTCCTATCCTTCCTTTACAAAATATAGGAGTTCACCACCGCAAATGAACTAAGGTTGGCGTTATATTGCAGAGAAAACTTTGGCGCTGACTATGTGAATTGAGGGGTCTCCGACAGAGATCATGTGTCTTGCCAACCGATGGATAGCATCTTCTGCAACAGTCTTCTGGGCCAAAGAGTACCCAGCTCTGTAGGTAGATTGTTGAATAGCAGACAAGGCTATTCAGTGGGTCCAGGGTTGAATCCCGGCCTGGGTAACGCTGTTCTTTGCGAGCGTCTCTTCGTCAATTTCAACATAACATTACCCCTCCTCATCTTCGCTATCAGTCAAAAGCGGCAGAAAGGCGAAATCAAATAAACCAAATCAGTAAATCAATCTACGACAAGGCCGTGGCTGAATTCTTACATTCGCTCATTTCCAATATGTGAAGCTAAGAAGAAAACTATGTGCCCTAATTTCGAAGAACATCAATTTCATGGTACTAATATACTTTTTTTTTTTTTATGAATAGCAGATAAATTGGTATAGTCCAGCCCTATAATAACCGAGAATCTCGGATTCGAATTTACCCTGCAACACTTTTTTACAGTGTCTAGAATACCAACTCTGGGAAATATTTATTACATATTCGATCAAAAATAAAGTGCTCCCCTGTACTCTGCACCACGCCATGAAGGCGTATAGCGGGTGTACAGTTAGGGTCCCACATCTCCTTCATCAAGGCCGAAGGTGGGAGTAATGTGATCAGCAACACGCCCCTGGCCGCCAGGTACCAACTTCATACGACGCTGGGTGGGCGCCGGAGCCGCTTGAACAGGTGGAGATAATCCCGTTCTCCCCGCCGGGGATCGAACCCGGGTATCTCGCATGGTGGTCAGACGCCCTAACGACCTAGGCTACATTCGATCACAAATATTTAAATTTTTATGTAAAAAATTGCAAATTACTTTTTGAAACTGCTGAATTGCAAACTACTTTAATATAGTTGCAAGGCCATGAAATGAAGGATAAATAGAACAAACGGCAAATGCGTAACTTAAAAATACAGGGTATCCGAGAATGAATGATAGGCTATGGTTTCAAGAGGTCTCTGTACATAGGTACTATACAATACATGTTGTACACAATATATCCTCCTCATGTAACCGGTATCAGTGGAATGTCCAACTCTCCGGGGTTTCAAAATTGGCGGTACACCTCCGTAGTACCTATCTTCGCCGCTAGAATCCGCCACTTTTAGAAATGAAATTTTCCATAGGGAAAAAAGCGAGAACGAATTTGTACATCAGTGTTCAGCATATCTTCAAGAGACGGTTTCAAAGGTCCTCACACATCGATACAGATAGTTTGATAATTTTGAAACAAATGGATGCATTTGGAAGAAGGAAAACCGTGACCTAATCGATTTAGCGAAAATGACATTTGCTGGATCACGAATGGAACTCATTCGAGCATGTTAAGACACTGTTGCTATCCTCGATTATTCTAGCTAGACCTACATCTTTTTCACACACGCTTAGCTCTTGAAATCAAGGAATTCTCCAAGAAACGTTTTAGCCTCAACAGGAGAAAATTTGGCCGGTTAAATACGCTCAAAATCTTCCATAGCTTTATTTCAATGAAGCGTTTCAAAGTCAGATAAATTCATAATTTGGTTTCCAATTTCTATGACCAGTTTAGCCCGCATAGAATTTTATAAGGGAGCACATCAAATTATTAAAACAATTGCGTTCACATATCGAAGAGAGGAAATGCATTTTCGTCTGATACAAGAAGGTGAGGTAGATCTTGTTCCATTTCAGTGTGTAAACTTCCACTGAGACGCACATTTGTGACGTAAATGTATATTTTTAAAAAAATATTCAACTGAGTTACCACCAAAATTTGTGTAATAACTTAATTAGTGCAAAACAATAAGTGAACAAGTGCCAAAGATTTCCGTAGTTGGTGCGGTTTGACAGTAAATGTTGTAACGAGACACCAAACATGGTGCTAAACAACACCAGTTCCGCATTATAACCAATTTTGGTGGCCAGTCTGTCCCATATTTTTTTTTAGAGTGTAGCTTTGTAGCTGTCTCTCTCGTTCCAGTATCTGGTTTTACATGGTATTCTTATACAGAAGCGTGTTCTTTCATCGTTAAACTTCTGGCTCCTTTGAAGTGATTTTAAGGTGCGATTTAGCTCTCTTTCAGTAAACAGTTTTGGTAACACTGTCTTCATAGTTCTACTCGCAGCTGCATAGCTGTAATACATACCTTGGTAAAACAAATTAATAATGTGCCAATAACTGACGGACGCCCTGTGTAACTGAATGAAACCCTAATGGCTATATATGATATATGAAGTGTTAGTACTTACGTATATCTGATCCCTCTTGAAGCGCTGGTGGAGGTTAGCGATGAAGGCGTCCTCTGTGAGCGGATCCAGGAGCACAGCGTCGGACACTCCAACCTCCTGATCCAGGTTTAGAACGTCCGGAGGCCTCCTGTAGGCCATCCTCCACCTTCTCGCCTCTGGAAAAGAAATGCCTAAAGTTAGGCTCGGGAAATGAAAACACATTTTAAGAATCACACTATACTGGTCCCATTTCCAGATGGTGGCTGTAAAACAGCCAATCGGCTATCAGTTGAATTTTCTTCGACTGACATCGGGCATTTTCGACTCACAAGACACAGAACGCTGTTAGCGGGAAGAAACAAATGAGCGTCGGATATAAAAAATGTTGCAAATGTACTGTTAAGGGAGAGAGTTCTCCGTCAACGATATCGTTAGCATCAGAAATCAACGGGGGTTAATGGTGCAACTGCAGACGTCATCCTGCACAATGAGGTTTCCGGAACGACCACTCACAGGTCGGTATGTAGCTGGCAAAAACAGTAGTACGCTTGGCAACGTTGCTTCGGGTGAGCAATGTTACCCCTACAACGTTTCCTCCACAACTTAGTTTGTTGCCTCAAATCGAGCCACACACCCCGGCAGACAATTGGGGGAAAGAAAGAGCCATGAAGGTCAGCCGCCAGGTGGAAATGAACCAGTATAATCAATCTATTGTACGTCAAGATTCAGAAAACCGCACTCCGCACTCTCCTAAAAAAAAAAAAAAAAGGTTTCCAAAAAATCAGTATTCCATAACTAATCTAAAGATAAAATTGCCCCAGTTTCTTCACTTGGGAAAAGCTCATATTTATTTGGAAGCAGAAGGGAGTGGATGCTGGTTCAATTTATCCCCTTCCCCTAGCATAACGTAACATCAAAGTCTACATTCACTCAGATGACCCGTGTTCGAATTGCGGCGTTTTAAAAAAATAAATAGCAGAGACGAAAGAATAGACACTCGGATTAATATTTGAAAAATTGTAATAAAATTTTGTTGCTCTGGCAACAAAAATATACATATCAAAGTACATCAAACTTCCTGAGATGGACAAATAATCACTCTATTGTGATTATATAAATATGTAACAATACTTTTGATGTAACTTTTTTATTGAGAATTTGTATATCATCTGTTTCTGTACTGTATTTTCCACCAAAATTCTTTATGAATGCTTACACATGTACACACAAACTATTTTTTAACGTTAGTTACGCATTTTATAAATATGTAAAACTAGACACAGTAATGTAGTAGAAAATATCATACATATGTTTACCGGTACGGTAGGATCAACGTTGAGCGACCCTTGTAATATAGCAGTTGCTAATGGCCACATTAACATCACTGAAAGAAAAAAAAATCCTAAATGGATGTATCGTATATGACGCCTAGAACGAGAAGAGGGTTTATATTCTCTCATCAAACTAGTCAAAACAATTACTTAAGCCCAATTTAGAAATCAAAACCCGTTACCATGAGCACCTTATCTTCTCTGCTTCACGAGAAGAAAGTATAAAATTGTAAACAACATTCCGAAAACATGGCAAGAATGAAAGATGACAATCTCGACCAGTGGGGAAAAAGAGGGAAGAGAAAAGATTTTCGAGTTGGAGATATTTTCCTGTCTACCGTACAACATAATTTTACCCTCCCTTCTCTTCTCGGATGGTTTTAGCAATTCTAATATTTTCGATGAGTTTACTTGTCCGGAAGTGAGGTATAGCAAGCATTAATCATTTCCGGTACCTGAGCACCAACTCCTCGCATGCGCTTGTGGAAGTAATCACATCCAAAACTCTCGTGAAGATTCCGGATAGAAAATGGTCGAAGTTTCCAACCGACATGCAGTTTCTCCACTACCTTACAAACATATTGTGATTTTCTAATACAGTGCTGTTCCCTTTTGTAGCGAGGTACAATGCTCCGATTTTACACCAGGTAAAAAATAAATTTGTAAAACGCGCTTCGTTCTGAGCTTGAAATTGTATCAAGATATCTAGAGTAAGGTTGAGCCATTGCGCTAATAGTGGGTGAGTCTGTTGAAAGAGGTCCCGTGGAAAATGTTCTCCTTGCATGTAGGCAACGCTGGTACACCGAAGAGAAGAGCGGGGTACAGAACAGTCCAGGATATCGGTGCCAAGCAGTTTAGACAACTTGACACAAACGTAAATTAATGCAACATCTCTTCTGTAAATACAGAAAAGTGTGGCAACAACCTACCTAGAGGAGGTGTTGGAAATGTCCTCCGTTGACCTCGAGGCACGTGTGCAGACGATACCACATGTTCTGAAAAGAACGGGCGAGGACATCTAAACGCCGAGATGATTTGCGTGGACTGCGTATCATTAGCTGCGCTGCGTCGCCCACCTTTGCCTCAGTTCGGACAGTCTCTGGACGCACCTTTGGTCTATTCAGCACGGATCCGGTTTCCCGCCATTTTGCTATCAGTTTTTGCATTACTGATTTGGTTGGGGCCTTCGCTGGAACTCGATTCACCGCGAACTCCGCCGTAAAGAAATCTGCACACTGTTTACAAGAACCGAGGCGTGCATACGTCTCGACAACAAAGATGCGCTGCTGCACCGTTAATGCCACGCTCACAACTTTCCTCGCCGCTCAACTGCACTCAACTGACCTGCACGCTGCCTGCCTCAAGGTAACTAGTGGACACTTTCTTTTCAATAACCCTCTATGCCATGTTGTTGATACTGCTTGGCACCGATATCCTGGACTGTTCTCTACCCCGCTCTTCTCTTCGGTGTACCAGGGTTGCCTACATGCAAGGAGCACATTTTCCACAGGTCCTCTTTTAACAGACCCACAACGTACAATGGCAGTTATGAGGTGGGTGCGGCATAAATATACTCCCATTTCTGCGTTATATGAGGGGTGACCTTTTTAAATACACCAAAATGTAAATCGCTTTCCACGTAGTACACACTGGACCACACTTTGCAGACTAGCGAGGCTCTGGCGCTTGGACTCCCAGCCAGTATAATCCTCTGTGGGACTCATTCTGTGTCGTCCAAAAATGGTTAAGTTGTTTCTTCATCTATTTCATCTTATCACCATTCATTCTCATTTTCACGATTAGCCGAAGTGGCAGAAAAGCGAAGCGAAATAAATCAATTCCTTTCCTATTTCTTAACAATTTACATTTTGAAAGGGTTGGGTAGCTTGTTTTCGGATGGCCATAGCCCACCATGACTCTCCCTTGGGGTGTTCTATTTACTCTATTTTCATCATACTAAAGTCAAGGGCGCCCGCAGATTGGGGGGGGGGGCACTTGTTCCCAATGCGATATCTGGAAAGACTTAATATAATTAAGTTTTGATGCAAATTATCCTAATGCTGGGGATGCTTTGTGAGAATTCTCTCTCTAAGCACTGCTGCCCCACCCCCTTGAGAAAATATCGTGTGGGAGGCCTTGACTAGAGTCAATTCTCGGATATATTGATTCCAACTAGTACACTCTGTCCCAGTAAACTGTGGAGCAAGGCCGCGCATAACGGAAAAGAAGTGGAGAAAGCGAGTGGGCGTAACAAAGCAGTGCGCGCTGCTACAAACGTCTGGTAGCTACAGTCGCGTTTCCCCCTACAATGTCGCATTTTCCCCTCTAACGCATTAATACGAGCAACTATACTCTGTTCCATCTATCAATGGAGCAAGCGAACGAAAACAAGTTTCTGCGCAAGTAGTGATGCGAGACGGCTCCACCAATGAGGGAATGGGATTGCGTGGAGGGCGAAGGCGACTGCAGTTATCAACATTTGATCGCTCTGCCCGCTCGATCCCTCTTCTCTGCGTGGCCTTGCTTTAGACATTGCTGGGACAGGGTACAGAAACTAGTTATTTCCATAATGTCGCCACGCTTCCAGTATTGTCGCTTGCTAAATCTTTATTAACAACCCTTTCTACTCTGTCCAAAGTATTTAGATGTCTCTACTTAACCCCATCTGCAACACCCTCTGGGTCTAAACGTAACAACCAAACCCACTCACTGTCAGTCCGTTAGCAAAACCTCAAATAGAAAAGGGGATAAAAGAGAGAAAGAAAATGAGACCCAGGGAATCCTGGGAAAAGGAATTTTCTCATTTCTGCAATTTATAGCAAAGGGAGAAATGCAATTAATGGCCTCTTAATTAAGGGTAACACGTCATTACCAAAGACTCGGCTGACTGGTTTCTCGCATTCTCTTGTTTTTTTCTTCCTCCGAAGACAAAGAAGCATCAATGGAGAAAAGCGGGGACAAGGAAAAGCAAAAGAGAGACTTCGAAAGGGACAAACGACCGGAAAATGGCGGGGAGAAGAATGAAATTTGGATATATTGGAGAAAGCGCGAGGAAAGGGGGGGAGGAAATCATTTGCAGCCCGTTCCAGAGTGTTTCGGCCTGGATTTGAAAACAACCGAGCGTCAATATTTCTATCCAACTTCATAAATTCAGCCCCCTCAAACTAATACGAGAAAGGATGCCAACATTTCCCGAAATCCACACCTGATTATTTGATGCGATGAATGTGGTAGAGAAATTACTTAGGCTCCTTTGATTATTGTCGCAGGTACACACTGAGAATTTCACTGTCCGGTGAATCGAAAACGAGTTCTCGGCGCAAGCACTGTAGAGGGCTCGCGTGAGAAGAAACGTGAGTGCATGGAGGGTAAAATGTGTCTGCAGCTACCAGCCGTTTGCAGCGGCGGGCACTGCTGTGCTCCGCCCACTCGCGTTCTCCCCTCCTCTACTGTTATGCGCGGCCTTTCTCCGCAGATTCCAGAGACAGAGTGTAAATGCATCAGCCGAAACATAAAATGCATTAGGTCTGTACCTCAGGCCAAATAATAACAGTAACACCTCGTTAATCCGGACTAATGGGGGGATACAAGTTGACCGGTTTAACGAAAGTCCGGATTAACTTAAATACCTAAAAGAACAGTAGAAAGTGCATTAAAACTCCGTTTATAGCAACGAAGCATGTTTATTATGGTGTATTTAAAAGGCATAGTACTAAATACACTATACAGTACAGTACAAAGTCTGCGGGAAACAGAATTTCATCAGTGGTTGACTGCCTTTTCTTTGGGAAATTCTCTTGTTGACTTCTGGCCACATTTATAACCTTGCATTCTGCTTCTCTTTTTTCCCTTTTGCCTGTCCGGATTAAGCGGTCCGGCTTATCGAGGTCCGGATTAACGAGATTTTACTGTAATTGCATCATCGAGAAACATGCAGGACGGTGCATCAAAAAGCGTATTAACTGATGTGCAGAACAACTTCATATACTACCACCTACTGCTCTCTAACCATCTTAAACCAGAAGGTTTATAGCTTCAGCAACACAAACCTTCCATCGGCGGTACATCACAAAGGATAAAAGGATAAACAAATACGCAGCAAACTATAAACCTGATTATTGATAAAGACCAAAAACCACGCACTAGTGCATCGAACGATGTGTTTCTGATGTATCAAATAGATTTGATGCATTTGTAAGTGTACAGTTCGATTCTACGTATTATGGCTAAGATACATTATTCCTATCTAGATGGAACTATACACAAAAACTTTGTGTGTTTATTTTCAAAAATCAATTCTTGTGAAACAAACCAATCACTGTCTTGCATTCGAGGCAACTAAACCAAAATAAGTCTTTCTTCTGAAGATCACCCCGTATTCAGGGAGTCTCTGGAGCAAGCGAACGAAAGCAACTCCTCTGCAAGTAGTGACTAGAGAGGGCTAGACCAATGAAGGCATAGGAGTGGAAGTGAGTGCATGGTTGGAAAACGTGTTTACAGCTATCAGCTGTTTGCAGCATCGCGCACTACTCTGCTCCATTGCTGTGCATTTCCCACTACACCATCGGGGGAGACAATGTTGACAATGGGCAAAATAAAGCGACGTAAAGAATGTCCCCACGTGTGATAAATCCAATTATGTCATACCCATCTATGCAGCAGCGGCGTATACTCTGGGTCATCTAGGTAATCGCAGATGACCCGGCTGTATTTCTTTTTTTAAAAAAAATTATATAAATATACATTTCTTCGCAATATTCTTCCAAACCAATTTCGATGCATACATTTCTTTGCTTCCAGCGCGCGAATGCTTCCAACCGTTTGCCGCTGAATGTCCGGGAACCTTTCTCCACCGGTGGAATGACTTCAGGGAATCTCACCATGACGTCAATCCTCCCGCTTTCCTTACAACCCTTGGCGAGGAGAGAGGAAAGAGGGGGAGGAAACCCTGTTTCTCAGGCGCAGTGATTCCGTGCCCAGGGTAACCTCCTTTTTGTGAGAGTCCACCGGTCGCACTCTCAACCTTCAGAGCCTTTACCGTTCCCTCCGCTGAACTAGTGAAAACATACCCGGTAGAGTGCGAAGAACAGGAAAATTGAATAGCATGAGCAAACCAATTCTACGCTAATTTTCACTTTACATTTGCTTCTGTCTTGCTGATTTCTGTTACTTGAACATACATTTATGAAAAGGAAAAAGCTTAAATATTGAAGATGACGCAAACTAAATTAAAATTCAAAGCTTAAGCAATTAAAGCACCTATATGCTGACTTCCCCCCATCCTTGTATTTACAAAAATAGTGATTGTTTCTCCTCTCTAATCTTCAAAAGCAGCGAGAATACTTCCTTCACGGAACTGAATAATTTTTTAAAGGGAAAGATATCAAAAATAAATTATATATATATATATATATATATATATATATATATATATATTAGTTAATTTAAGTTGCTATATTCCGTCTCTTTAGATTAATAGTGATGAAGACGAACGAATTAAACATAAAACGAAAAAACACATCAGGCACGTAGTCAGGCGGAGGACTCGGGGGGCTGAAACCCCCCTCCCCGAAATCCTACAAATATCTAATTTAAAAAGTGTATAGTGGTAATTAATTTTACTTCATTAGCAGGATTAAACACCTTGCATAATACGTTGTAATAATCTGAGATTCATCTTCAGGACTTCTAACCCCACTGTTTCAACTTTATGTGGCGGCTGCTAATAAGGGATGATCCCCATCCCGAAATAAAATTCTGGCTCTGACCTGCAATGATTCGAACTTTTAAAACCTGTCATTTCGAGCTCGGAAAGGGATTTTTTTTTATCATTCATAGGGAATTTCATTCCGAGCTAGAAACACAACAACAGAAGTTTGGCGCGTGAAACTGAATGCATGTAGTCGTTGGCTTCGTGCTGTGCTTCGTGTTTATTATTTATTTAGGTGTTAGTGTTTGTCGTGATAGTGCTGTGTTAAAGGGTAATGGATGTGATACAAGATTTGCTGGTGAAACCTTTTGGAACAAGATCTTTTCAGGAGAAGTTGCAAATTGTTAATACAGGTGTGATCGCTTGAACTTATTTCTACACAATATTCGGGAATATGTGAGGCATTTTCGCAAGCAAATTATGACAAAACACCATGGTTGACAGGAAGTATAAGTGTTAATAAGCTTTGCTTTTTTGTTGGCCGTGCTTACTTTTCGGGGCTGAAAAGAATGTATGGACGCGTGGCGGATACTGTAATCTTTGCAGCGCTTGTGCCAAACATGAAAAATCCAAAAGTCACATAACTTCCTTTGTTAAGCTGCAATCTTTCGCACAGACACGTATTGACGTGCAACTGGACAAACAGCGTGCTTTGGATGTGGTACGACACAAGTAATCGGGTCCTGGAGTAAGTTGAATTTTGCATTTAAATTAATATTGTGGGTTTTTATTTCACTAGTGCACGTCTTTCATTTTATATTTCACAGGTTGTTTTCTTATATAGCTTTATAATACTGTCTTGTTTTATTATTTGAAATTCTACACGTATATTAAACTGCAATAACGAGAATTAATTGATTGTGGTCGTAGCAATAAGACAAACATACCGACACAATATTCCTACATCCAATATGGATCCTGACATAAATTACACGGAAACTTTTGGAGTTTGAGGATCAAGGGTCGGAGATTAGCCACTCGTTAGACCCAGCATACGCCACTGCTAAGCAGACTGATTTCGGAACACTACTGGATTTCAGTGTAGGGACCGAGCACTTCGATGTTTCTCGAAATTTTGAGGGAGCGGTCTTTCCACCCCTCGCAGGTCATCAACAGGCAGGGTTGGGTATTGCCGTTGCGTCCAAACAGTGTTTCCAGCTCGAGTAGTTTGTGACCAGATTGAAGAATGACAGCTTGTGCGGCGGTAAACCGTATATGCAAATAGTTACAAATTCCCGAATCAGAGCGCAATACACGCTAAATAAGTATAATGATGGCGGGATGCCTATGTAGATTATCATACCTCCGGTTAAGTAGTATTATTCGCACCATCTACTATTGACACAGCCTAAAACATGCAACGTGTTAAAATTATCTTCACAAACTTTACGAATTCTTGAGTCGCACATTATTTTTCTCAATTTTGAGAATGCTCCTTAGCAAACGATGCCTCCGCGATGGCGCAGTAGTAGCATCGTTGCCTTGTAATCAAGGGGTCTCGGGGTCGATACCCGGTGAAGGCACATAGTGGTTCAGATTCCACTTTAAACCGTAGATACAGTCCCGATTAGCCTTGCTGTGCATAAAGTGGACATAATTATGTCTCGACTTCTTAAAAAACTTTCAAAGAATCAAAAATTTAAGCAAGTAAATACATTTTTGACATTTTGAGGTATATTATCATTTTGTCTATTTTTGGTTCATAATATCTGCCTCTTTCTCCTCCGCGGCCGTGCGGTCTAAGGCGCTGTGCTTTGAACTCAGACGGTATGGGTTCGAGTCCGCTTGGGTTCAGTCTCTGGGTTCTCGGCCTGTGTATAGGACTGGTGGTAACCCACCATCGTGAGGAAATTGAGGAGCTACGGTTGAGTAGGGGGGGGGAGTCGACGTGCTGACCCCACGTCACCCTTTTACCGGTTGAAGATCTCCACACTTCTAGGTAAGACTGTGGGAGGGAGACTGGCAGTCGAGAGATAGGCCAAGGCCCTTCAAGCGCTGTCGAGCCACGGGCAAATATCATTATTATTGTTATTATGAATCTGCCTCGCTCAATAATGTTATTTTATTGAGTCAAGCACAATAGCCAACTCTTGCAATGAGTTACTGGAAAGACATACGTGTGTGGTACATCTAAAGAATAATTATATTCTTGTGGTAAGGAGTGGTCCTAATTTAACAAACTTTATTGATTTATTCTATCAGCATTATTGAAAATATTGTGCCATGCAACATTAACAACTTAAGAAAGGCACACTGATTGCTTAATGAAGCATTTTTATTTGTGTTGCAGAGCAGGTTCGGTTTTTGAAGTATTACAATGCTTTACACAGTCCGTTCGAAGAATTTTGAAAATATTGATGTTTTATCAGAGGGACCACCCACGAATAAAACATCTGTGGATGTTTTACAGGTTTCGTCGCATTTAAGATAGTAATTTTGCTACTCAGACAGAAGAGCCTGATGACGCTGACAAAGTTCCGATTCATAGGCGGCAACACTTACAGGCAGAAACGACCTTGGCAGGAAGGAACTCTGATTGGCCCCATGTTTACAACTGAGTCGAGAAGCGCCGCGACCGTAAGAACTCGAAGTGCTCGGATCCTACTTTGACATAACTTTTTTTTTTTAGTGAACGACGGTACGCGACTGTACGTACGCAACTACAGGTTTATCTCTTTCATTCTCTCTTACTTTCATTCATTCTATTTTCCTTTCATTCCTTCTTTCTATTTTTCTTTCATAACTTCCTTCTATTTTTCTTTCATAACTTCCTTCTAGTTTTATTTTATTCATTCCTTCTATTTTTCTTTTATTCCTTCCTTCTATTTTTCTTTCATTCCTTCCTTCCATTTTGCTTTCATTCCTACCTTTCATTTTTCTTTCATTCTTTCTTCCTTTCATCTTTCTTTCATTCTTCCTTTTTCCTCGCTTTCCTTCAATCTTTCTATTCTACTTTCATTCCATATTCCTGTTTTTCTTTCATTCCTTCTTTCTATTTTTCTTTCATTCCATCTTTCTATTTTTCATTCATTCCATCTTTCTATTTTTCATTCATTCTTTCTTTCTATTTTTCATTCATTCCTTGTTTCTATTTTTTTCATTCCTTGTTTCTATTTTTCTTTCATTCCTTCTTTCGGTTTTTCTTTCATCCCTTCCTTCTATTTTTCTTTCATTCCTTTTTTCTATTTTTCTTTCATTCCATCCTTCTATTTGTTTTCATTCCATCCTTCTATCTTTCTTTCATTCCCTCCTATTTTTCTTTCATTCCTTCTTTTTATTTTTATTTTATTTATTTCTTTTCTTTTTATTTCATTCCATGTTTCTATTTTTCTTTCATTCCTTCCTTCTATTTTTCTTTCATTCCTTCCTTCTATTTTTCTTTCATTCCTTTTATTATTTTTCATTCCATCTTTCTTTTTTTCTTTCATTCCTTCCTTCTATCTTTCTTTCATTTCTTCCTTCTATTTTTCTTTCATTCCATCTTTCTATTTTTCTTACATTCCTTCTTTCTTTTCTCCTTGCTCTCCTCCAAACTTTCTATTCTTCTTTCTTTCCTTCTTTCAATGATTCTTTCTTTCAATCCTTCTGTACCTGCAAGTGCATGAGGAGCTGTTTTGCTTAAGCCTACTGCATGTACAGATACATTAATCGGGACAGTATTAAAGTGGGATCCGAACCACCACGTATCTACACCGGGTATCGACTATCGAGTGTACCTGCACACCCCACCATTGGGGAGACTCCACTAGGTTGCACCGTATTTTCCCTCCTTGACGTGCAGGAGGTAGGTATTGCAGAGGGACAAATTCTCAACTCAGAAGTTTGGAGAAGGGGTGGGGATTGTTCTGGGTGGGTTCTCCTTTCCCGCAAGCCGACCACAGAAGCCACGAAAGGTTAGGGCGTTGTCTTTCACCGCCGTCCAGCCAATACCGTGGTAACAGGAACGCTGACCGCTTGAATTCCTCTCACGGATCGGTTCTGGAACTGAGGCCAATATTTTCCCCCGAATCTGGGAACTGTAAATCGCCAGGGAGGGCCTGGATCCATCTGCACAAACTCTTCGCATACTAGCGGTGGCTTACCTTTCCCACGGGAATCTGGGAGCGACCCACGAGGGGACTCCAAATCATAACCTCCGTACTTCAGATACTATACGCTGGGGAGTGTGCACGGGACAGCTCGTCTTTATTTACGAGTGACCCACCACGATTGAACCTCATCTGGCAGGAAATCCTTCGAAGAAGTGAAAGTATTCCTTTTTTAAAAAATTTAGATTGTGAGAAAATACGTTTCCCATTCTTAAAATGAAATTATCCTCCATTTCATAACACAAACAAGCCTTCCACTTCTAAAGCTGGTCTCCCACTGAAGTGGAAGCGAGGCGAAGCTTGATGCTAGACAGAAACGTCATTGAGTACATATACCACATGTAATCAAGTGCAAGTTCGCCGACAGAAGTGGAATCGGGACTAAGCAAAAGACTGGAGGATTTTCTAATTGATTACATGTATTTTATAAGGATGACCGCCCACTGGGTCGCAAACATAGTGATGGAAGCGTCAGTGAGAAAAATACGCAGGCTGCATGTAATCCAGTGCAAGCTCACGCTGAAGCCGAAGGTAAAGAGTGGTAAACTTTGAAGTATATTAAGGCGAGGAGGGACAATTACGCACGAGTTGTGCATTTATTTCAATATCGTCGGATTGGGCACTGCTATTTAAAAAATGTATTACTATGCAAGAGAGTATGAATTTCTCTCCATGTTGCAAGTGGAAACTCTTTTTCAAGTTGATTAGTAAGCTAGACACGATGTTTGAAAAATATCATTAATAAGTATTTACCGAATCCCATGTATTCCTTATGGGACATCAACTTCAACTTCAAGTTACGGCTCATCAAATGGGAGTTTCGACTTTTCGTACTACTATGACATAGTTCAACGTGTCCCTTTCCGTCCATGTACTTTTCTACGTCATCGGATGTTTGATATTCCCGAGAAAACGAATAAAATAATAATCCCATAAGCCTAGTGCATTTCTCCTTGCCTCCTACGGCCATCCTGGCAGTGTTGCCATATCTGATGTGCATAATAGAGCTAAATTTCACCATTAATAGAGCTAAAGATGACTTTCAAGGAGCTAGACTAACAAAGGCTGCATAAAGTGCCTCCTAATGTAATTTTGGGTGTCAGAGGGGTGGGGGCGCTGCTATTAAAGTTAGTTTTAAAGTGATGGCAATTTATTCTTAGTTTTCACCGCCTAGATTTGGCGGCATCACGCATCTCAATAATCCAATGATGTTAATATAAAATCGAAAATAAAGGTTTCCCGGATAACAAAATTGTCATCTTCATCTTAGCCACAGCGCTATATATAAAAATACATGGGGAGGAAAGAAGAGGTTGGTGACGCAGCCTATAGCTATACGAATATCACGTCACGTGCAAAATGTACACTCATGGCAAAAGTTGGTCTTTATTGGCCGGAGCCAGTGGTGGCATCATGGTGGAGCAGAGGGCAGCTCCAAAAGAGCGAAGTTGGCAACAGTGATAAGTAGCTGCCCCAGCGAGAAAGACCTAGGGGAAATGGTCCCTCCTCGCCTTAAATGTATTTTCTGAGGTGGGCGCCTACTGGTACGGAAGCAGTGACCGAATGGTTCGTTTAGAAATCTAGCTCACAGAAGCGGAATTAGGGCTAAGTGAAATAGTTGATGGCTTTTCATTTTATTTGGTGTATGTTTAATGATGGTCGCCCACTGATGCGGAAGCGAAATGACAGAAGCGTCAAAGACAAAAATTCTTACATGTAATCAAGTGTAATCAAACTCCCCACTCTTTCGCGTAGTCCCGAAGTGGATGAGCTTGTACTTGATGTATTCTTCTTAATGACGACCCCGTCGCGACCTGCGATTTTTTCGTTTCCGCTCCATTGCACCACCACCATAAGATATAAGACCATCTGACTCTTTACGATGTGGAGAAATGACAATTGGATGAAATTGATCAAACTGACACCAAAAAACGAACGCATATAATAAGGCCTGGACTTGAATCTCGCTTCTTCGGTAGCGATATGGTGATTTGATACTAGAGCAAAAGTGAATAGAGTATTACTGATGTAAAGGTAACTTGCAGCTATACCCTGTTCCAGCTAACTGTGGAGCATAGCAGCGCATAGGGTCAGAGAAGCGAAGGAAATCGAGTGGCCAGAGCGAAGAAGTACACGCTGCTTGGAAGGTTGGTAACTGCAGTGACTTTCCCCCACTCCACTGAATTCCGTTCCTCTCACGTGTTCATTGGTGGAGCCGTCTCGCGTCACTACTTGCGCAGAGACTTGTTTTCGTTTGCCCGCTCTACAGTTAGCTGGGACAGAGTATAGTGACTTATCAAAACGAGACTAGGTCACATTTTTGCAAAGTTACCTTACCAACCGCCGGCTTCGAGCTTGCTCAGTGCGCATCAGTATACAACTGCATTGGCCGAAGTGTCCCGCACTGAACTCTTGCAACAATACCCTTGCCGGAAGGCAGCATGTATAATGGAATCCCTAACTCAATTGTTTCGGCAACCCACTCCGCTCTCTCGGCCGAATAGAACTTGCTTCAAATGCTAACAAGGTTCTATAGGCGATGTAATCCCCTCAATCCCTCTTCTCGGGGTCTGGGATCATGGTTAGCTTCCCCACTCGCCTTTGCGTCTTCTCTCTCCTTTGGAAACGACGATTATTCCAACCCACTAGATTTATGCTCGACCTTAACACGCCGGTAACTATGTCGGGATAGCCGGAAAGTTGGGCAAAATACAATGGAAAGTGGGTCAAAGAATAAGGGGTGGGGGAGTCGGTAAAAAAATTGGCGAGAAGATGGTCACAAAATGTGACGAGAGGTTAGTCAACAAGTGATGAGAAGTTAGTGAAAATGACGAGAGTGATAAAAAGGGAATAAAACAATTTAGTAAAAATGACGAAAAGTTGGTCAGAAAATGACAAAAAAGTCGGAAGAAATCACAAAAATTTGGATAAAATCACAAATAGTTGGAAAGAAAGAGAAGAAAGTTGGGAATAAAACAGAAAAAAAGATGGAAGAAAAAGTGACGAGAAGTTGCTGAAAGATTACAAAAAGTTGGCCAAAAAGTTGGTTTACAAAATACTGGCAACTTGGTTAAAAATATAAGTACTAGGGCGAATCAAAGAGTAAGTTACACCCCTTGTATAAAACAAACAAGACACATTAGAAAGAAAATAATTATTGGAGGGAAGTGCATGAACATTTAACTTTTTTCGACATAGTCACCAAGGTATTCGAAGCACTTTTCGAATCGTGTGAGTTGCTCAAAAAATATTGCACATTGGGCATAAAATGTAGATAAGTTTAGCAAAAGACACCTAGAAATTGGACAAAACGCCGATAAGATAGGCAAAAGACACGGAAATGTATCTTCAAATGCGGCAAGTATCAGTAGTAATGACGGGAAGTTGGATGGAAAATAGGAGGAATCGACATCTATTGGGAGTAAATGTACTGGCTATGAAATCATTACAACACACCCTGATTTGACGTATTCATTCAAATTATAATGTTGAACTAGAATTTAAAGCCAAATAAAAACAGAATGTTTTAATTTTATTGCCTACAAAAATTAGACTTTTCCATCTGTTTTTCTCACTTCTTTTTCGTAGTTTCTTTTTTTATGTATCGGTCCCATGGGACGCGAGGCCCATTCAGGCGCGAGGTCCCAGGCCGTCGGTCACTTCGCCCTACCTTTGCTATGCCTCTGGACATAGACAAGGCTTAGGTAACAAGATGACACAGTCGTGCAAGGTTCAACAATAGGATATCAGTAGCAATAATAATAATATCAATATATATCGTGAATGAACAGCATGAGACACTATAATGGTATACAAATTACAACTCTCAGAGCACGGGAAAATATTAAGATTTGCTGTTAAAACAAAACTCAGAATTTACTTTTGAAATATAGATTCAGGAATCTATTTCTTTATTTCGAATACTCGGTTAATATTTTTTGAAAAAAAAAAATGTACAAGGGCAAAACTATACAAAACAATAAATCAATTCAAATTGCCTTGTCAGTCAAAATAAGCATACAATGGCACTGACAAATCAAATATATCACCCCGAGACAAAGGTCTCAACAAGGGTTGAGGGTTCGAGCCCCGTACAAGAAATCAAATAAATTCGTCCGTACAGACACCTCAACAAGTTCTAGTTGCAACAAGTGCCAGGGCGCAACGAGTTGTATATGGAACAAGAGGGTCGTAAGGTGTATTGCACCCTACACGGGTCCTCTGCATGAACCACCCCCCAAAGAGCACCAAGGAGAATCTAAACAAATCACAGAGACATGTGTACACTTCTAATAGCAAGTGAAAAATGAATGGTTCAGAATTTGGGTCGACTGGCCCGTATTCATACTCTTTATGACGTCACAGACGACTAGTATCAGAACGTAAATCATATACACAAAAGCGTGTAAAAACATTAATGTATAATAACAAAAACACAAAAGACACAATAATAGCACAAAATTGTAGAGTGCATTTTGCAATTAAAACATTTTTTAAGTATGCAAAACTTTACCAGTAATCTATAAAAACTAATAACGTGACGTCAGCAACAAGATTAATATATACAAGGTGGAACTGTGTACTTCAACAGTCTGACGTCACTCAAACATTTTGAAAGTAAATAAAACAGAAATAAACTGAAATACGTATACAGGATAAACAGAATGGAAATTATGCAGAAACATTACCAAATATTATCGAGCGTATAAAAATGTTCACCGGGTTTGTCTTTTCATTTTCACTTAAATCATGCACATGATTTCTCGGTGAAACACCAAACACGTCACAAATACTCCTGGCGTCAACTTTACACATTGAGTAATGTGTTCGTGTTGCAACGTTCGCGCCGGAGCACTGCACACTACACCATGAAGCGGTGCAAAAGTGTATCCATATATGCTAGCTTGTAGCCAGCCGAAGACATGAACTCAAAGTATCTCAGGGCTTGCGGGGTTTAGTATGGAAAGGTCAACTAGTAAAAGTTTATTTATATTTAAACACGCATGTAAATAACCTGTTTAGCACATACGCTCTTATTTCCTCTCAGTGAGGTACCTTGGCAGTGTTAGTAACCTTATCTAAATTAGGGGGAACCAACTAGTGCAGGTAACCAATAGCAACCTTGGTAGTCGTCACGTGCCACGCCATCTGGGGACAACATGCGAAAGCGTCCAATCAAATGCGAGGGACGGGCCAAGGGGCCCGCGGTTTCACAAAGGTGTTGGTATGAAAGGACGCCGCAAAGTCAATCCAGCTACTGCAAAGGAACTTTTCGGTCCCTTGGTATGTCCAGTCAGTAGCAAGAGACGGCAAGGTACAAAGGGAAGGTCTGGGAGCACCCAGGAGACTTGGGCCGCCACGACCTAAGGGTAGCACATCAAGCTCTTATGGGGCAGACCAGGTAGGTAGGTAATCTGCTTTTCTTATTCTCCTCCTTCCTTCTGGTTGCTTAGCTCTTGGATCCCGGTAGGGGAAGCATCCAGACTGGATCTGGGAACCAGGTCTTTCGCAGCCGGCATCTGGCAGTCGACTGAGCTCCGGGCCTCGCTGCATTGTTTATATACTGTTTGGTGGCAGCACTGAGGCAGGTGGAGAAGATCGGAACTAAGCCGGCTGCAGCGTTGCAAACTCCCTTCAATTCACGAGATGCAACTCATGCGTTATAAATTATCAAGTTTTGTATTGCAAAAACCACTAGCATGTGGCGATACAAACTTAACACTTGTGTGCTAAACTAAACACGTTACATTTAAGAATTTAGAAGATAAAGAGATTCGACAATGTAAGTTACATATTAAACAACAATTACTGCACAAAAGATAACTGAATGCGTAAGCCACGCAGGGCATTTAGCATGCTTTCTTTAACCAAAACTTGTGTGCCACAACAATATATGTTTCATGCTTAACAACAATGCACTCAAAATTAGATAAAAGATAAATCAAAAGCGTAAGCCTCGCAGGGCATTAATAACTATATATTAAATAATATGGCTATTACGCAGGATCGCTAAATGTGATGACCACGCAGGGTCGTTACAGTGTTAATCACACCCAAATACGGCACCAACGCAACAATTCGACACAATCGCAACGTACAAGCTGATTTCACTAAGAAACAACTGAAAGAGATTACAATTCAAAGGCGCAACCACAAGGGGGTGGTCCTAGGAAGGACATGTCAAAGGCCAGTAAGCAGCAGAGCTGTAGTTGGGAGACTCGCGTGCGTTGAATGGTAAAACATATTGCGGGTGAAAGTGCCCTCCTTTTCACGGAACTACCTCTTCTTGGTTCTGGCATGATTGCAAAACGTCAATGCGCTCATAGCCACGAAACAGACGACGAGAGGTTTCCCACTGCACGAACGCGACCGACGAAGCCCTCCTTTTCGCCCCTTCTACAACGCAACAGTACCGCTATGCAAGTCACGTGTGCAGAAGCAGCACTCTTGCACAATACGGCGGGTTGGCCAGACATGAAACAGAAAACTTTGGAAATGAAACAACTGCGAAAAATTCTACTCATTCCAAATTGTATGCCTTGTGTAGACTGTTGAAGAAAAATCAAAAACTCAAATGCGATATTTAAGCACACGAGAGAAACAGGACATGACATAGAGTGGGATGAAGCTAAGCAGATAGGAAGGGAGAAGAGAGTATACTAGTGAGAAAATGGAAGGAGGCCAAGGAAATAGAGAAGAAAGGTGAAGAAGACACAATGAACTGGAATGGGGGACTGAAGATAAACAAAGAATAGAAGAAGGTGTTAGCAAGAGTGGAAAAGACAAGAGCGAAGGAGGAGAGAAGAAGAAGAGGAATCACGAAAGAAAGGATAAGGAAAAAAGAGCATGAGATAAGGAATCCAACCACGTTCCAGATGAAAGGGAATGTTTATCAAAACCGCCTGTCGGGTAAAACAACAGTTGACAGGAGGCCACCTGCTGGAACACCTCGAGAGGAATGTCCTAGATAAACAACTTTCTAATTATCTTGCGTCTGTCTGGAGGGGAGTGATTTTTGTGTATATATATCTTCCTGTTTTGTACCTTTTTTCATTTGTATTTGGTACAGAGTCTGAAGAAGACCTTGCTAGAAGGTCTACAATAAAAATACGCGACGTACAGATTATATAGTTGTTGTATAAAATGATTTTGAAATATGAATTTCCGTATATACGGGACGTCTGGCAAACCTGGTAACGTTTAGTTTTATGTTTTAAAATAAAATATATTCTATCTTGGTCAGCATTGAGTTTTTGATTATCATGGAAACAAGGCTTAATGGTATTATTGTTGAAGAAACAATGAACGTTAGAAACAGTTCTCTCCAATTGCCCCATCGAAAGAGAGAACTTTGCAAAGTTATTTTCATTGTTAGGGCCGGTAAGGCAGATTGAATGTAATGAGATTAAATGCGTATTGAAATTTGAAAAGTGAGTTTTGTGGGTAAGATCGACAACTTCCACAAAAATGTGCCTATTGTCTCAGACATACTTCCGACGGCTGGCGTGGACTTCTGCAATTCTCTTGCTTGTTAAAACCGCAATTCTGCCTTCGAGGTTCGGGCGTAAAGATGCTATGAAAGGCTGTCAGAATGAATTGATTAGAGCGATAACTAACTTCACTGGAATTGATTTAAAAATATGACGGAATGATATATCTGAAAAAATAGGTGTTGGTGAAGAAATATTGTTTAAAATGTCGAAAAACAAAAAAAATCATTGTTAACTAGTAATGATTGTGTTGTACTGGTGACACAATCTGAGCAATTTCTCTGTAATTACCACACAAATTATAAAAATTATGAAATTGTCTAGTCACAAATAACCAAATTTAGTAACTTAAACCGTATATTTTTTATCTATTTTTGTATTTGTTTGACCTTTGAGTTTGCGAATAGATTCATTGGGAGTAGGCTTGTACGACTGTGCAATGAACCTCCACCGGGTATCGAACTCAGGACCTCGTTACCACTACGCCATCCAGAAAGTCATACTCACGACAATTAGGATGAAAGGTGACTGAAAGGAAGTGAGGAAGGTATACAAACATATAAGGACAGCAAACTCCAGAGAGGATTATACTGTCTGTGTGTTCAGGCTCCACACCCTCATTGGCCTACAGAATTGTAGCCCGGGGTGCACTACGCTTCACCCATTCTGAACACATACAACTTCTGACGCGTCTCGAAATCGAAGAATTTCCCCTTTGAAGTGCTTAAATTTCGACGTCCACTGACCGAAACACGGAATTTCCGACTAGAAGTCTGCACTGAGCGAAAGCGAAACAGTTCCGTTCTGTTGCCGCGCTTCCGGCGTTTCAGTGGGCGTCGAGCTTTAAGATAAGCAGCAGACTTCTAGCCGGAAATTCTGTGCTTCGGATACGCGCGTTTCCCTGTAGTTGGAGTTACACCATTTGATTTCAAGAGAAGCAGACAACAAATATCTGTTGCCGGATATTTCCGTGTTTCGGCACGTCTCAGTGGGCGTCAAGCTTAATTTCTCCTCGCATCGCCTCCACTCCGGTGGGCGTACATTATAAAAACGGACCTGTAATTATGTCATAGAATCTTAATCATTAAAATAATTTTAAACATACATTAGCATGCTTCCCGGGTACAACCTGGTGTTCGCATCCTTGTTGAAGCTGTTGGTCGAGTGCGTAAAGAGGGCTTAACATTCCCGGCGGTTCAAGAGGGGCGTAGCCCGACCCTGTGGCCGAGTGGTTAGCACATCGCGCTGCGACGCCAAGGGTCCCGGGTTCGAATCCCGGTCGGGTATGGTTGTTTGTGAATGTGCATTTTCATCCATTTCATCATTTCATCACTCATCCCCATCTTCGCAAATTAGCCAAGAGGCACGAAACGCGAAGTAAAATAAACTAAATCAATCAATCAATCAAGAGGGGCGTAGACAGGGACATTGCCCTCGCTGGCGCTCTAGCCCACAGACAGATGTCAGCACGCCCTTCTGCTTTCCAAAATGGCTCCATGATAAAAAAAAAAACGACCATTATTCTCCAGTAATTCTAAGAACGAAGGTAATATAAACAAAATCACTTGACGTCTGAAGAATAGTTCCTTTCCTATATGTTAGTTCTGATATAATTTTGTCCATGAATATATCGGTCGTGTCTGTACGGATCATAATATAAGGTCCCTCAATTTCAATATAGTAGCTACGTTGAGTGGTATGCCTTTATCACATGCACTATATTCTTACGCGTCAAGATTCTTGCACAGCTGCCATTGGAAACCAATAGGATACCACAGAAAAGTCACGTGCACTTGCTTACATCGACTTCGTTCTTACAGGAGACACAGAATAGAGCCAGAAGTGTGTGCATATACAGACAAAAAGACAGAGGGGGGAGGGAGAGGAATACAGAAACAAACGAGAAAGTATCTTAGCAGCCCATATATGCAGACCCAACACAATTCTCCGACGATTCCACTGGTCCAACAGAATGCATATGTATTACAAGTAAGTTGTCTTTTGCTATTTTCATCGTGTGTATTTCTGCAGATGCTACTTGATGACTTTAAGGATTCGCTTCGATTCTTGAGCCCATCGCTTGTGACGTTTCTTTTGCTTGTAGCCACAGGATTACCACGTCACGGTAGTTGCCAAATCTCCGTGCTCGGTAGAGTTATGAGACTCTACTTTATGTTGCTGCTACAATGAGCCCTTTGAGGATGTGATATCGGTAGAATCAGAAGATAATAGTCTTACCTTGACAAAACTTTATTGTCGTTCTATCATTACAGAAAACTCACAGTTATACAACACCACTATTGTTACATACACCGTCACAATACATGGAGCCTTTCTCTGTAATCTGTCTCTTCGCAATAATAGGCTTCCGGTGTTGCCCATATAAACTCAAAACAATGAATTCAACAACAACACTAATAATATTAAACAAACAAATCAATCAAACATATTACTGTGAAAATAACAAACAAGTAAAACGCATACATATTAAAAATAAACAAGGCGTCAAAAGAGAATGAATTAACATGGCGATTCACGAAATGTCTGGTATTTTAATGTACCTTATATCATTTTTATTTTCGTTCTCCTAATCCACTTGAAACATCCCCAAATCTCCCAGTCAAGACAAGGTTGGTAACGCCATTGCTCACTTGTAGCACGTGACACTTGAACAACTCCATTGAAGTACAGACAATCAGAGCCATCTCTTGGCAGCCAATCTCCGTGACAGAAAAGTCGCTCAGGAGGGAAGAGAGAGACCATTTCCAGGATGGCGTTTTATTGCCATCGTCTCTAGCGCCAGAAGGAGAAAAGCGTAGATCTGCAATAAAAGTGTCCAGGTCCTGAATAAGGTAGATGACAAAAGAGACGTGCAGAAAGAAACAGAAGAATGTTGCTGAGATTCCGCTCAAGGCAGGACAGATGGCGTCCCAGAATGCATTGTGTCGTTTCGTAAAGGTCTTCCTCTTGTTCTTGTTTATATCAAGACTATCTTATTTAAGAATATGTATATATATATACACACACAGGGTGATTCAATTCAAAAGTCTATTTACATTTTAATGAAAATGCATTTTATTAACAAAATTGACATTATTGCTAAAAAGTACACTAGAATAGCAGACAAACTCAATACATTTCAATATGGTGGCCCTGTAAGTCTAGGCATAGCACCCTCTTCTCTTGTGTAGACCGGAACATAAGCTCCCCTGTTCCTCAGGTGTTCGCTGTGTCTGTTGCTCTATGGTATTCATCTTTACTTGGTATCCCTAGACTTAATGAGTTTTTGTTTAGATCCACTTTATGCACAACGAGGCTAATCGGAACTGGACCTACAATATAATGTGGAATCCGAACCATTATATGCCTCCACCGGGTATCGAACCCGGGACCCTGAGACTTAATAAATCTCAGGCAAAAAAGTCTTGGGTTCGAATCCTGGACCGGGCATGAATGTTTGAGGGTGTCCATTCATCAATTCCATCATATCATCACTCATCCCCATCTTCGCGAATTAGCCAAAAGTGGCATAAAAGGCGAAGTAAAATAAAAGCAAATCATTAAACAATAAAAAGAAAGTCTTGGTGAGCCACGGCCGATCCACCTATCGGGGAAGGTGTCACAGAGGTTTGATGTGAAATGTGGTGGTGTACCATATTGCTGGAAAATAACAGTGTATTTTATCACATCCTGAAAACAATTTATTAACGATATAAGGAAAATGTCAAGAGACTTTTGAATCACCCGGTATATATATTGAAAATCGTGGAAGTAGTCGCAGTAATATTTCACAACGTCTTCTCCAAGATGGAGTAATGTTAAAATAAATGTCCTTTAAGCTGTTTTTATTGCCTCCTTTTCATTCCTTCTCGCTGTCTTCCTTTCTCCCTTACTGTACGTGCCTGTTGTCTAAACGCGCCAACGGTCCGTGGAAGTAAACAACTTCCTGAAGATAATGGACAGCTGCTCTTGCTAGACTCCGGGAAACTGCTCTTCCGCGGGAGAGTTGAGAAGTCAGTTCCAAGGCACTTGCTTGCTTTCTCAGACCTAATCCCTCCTTTAGGGCAATGTTGGCAGCGAAAGTTACTTTATCAAAGTTGCAGTTAGACTTACTTAGAAGTAACTCTGTTATGCTCATCAACACTGGACCAGTAACAGAGTTAAATCTTCTATTTCTTCTTTTTTGCTTCAATTCTAACTCTGTTGAAGGCTCCAAGTTTTGGATCAATGATCCAGTTTGTCAACTAAACGCACGCCATGAAAATAGGCGGCTGGGCAGAATTGCGCTGGTGCCACATATGGGAAAAGCAAAGCGAGAGCGGGACAAAAGTGGCTGGTTCCCGCGCACTGTGTGGCAACGTCAACCGGGCTGCGTTGCCTGTTCGAGCGTCAGACCGACATCTCTCCGGGGCCCTTTTGGGTCATCCCTGACCTTTCGAGCAAATACTGTCAGTTTGTATCTCATGGATTACAAAGACCAACTCTACAACGAGATCTTTCATTCTCTAAAACCTCCGAACACACGGGCTTGTGCTCCGACGTGGCAACACCGCCTACTTCTGCCACCCGCCAAATTTCATGCCCGTGCGTTTAGTACTCTACCATGCCATCCTCTAGGTCTATTCCATTAACTCCTCTTTCATTCATGTCACTATCAGCCATAAATTCACACTAGAAGATCTTGTAAGGTTTTTCAGTTAGAGTTTGAAACTTCTATTGCTTTGGGCTTAGCTAATACGAGAATCTGGTGCGGTTCACACCCATCTTCCACAAACGCCAGAACTAAATGACAAGGCCTCTAAACCTGGCTCTCCAGTCTAACAACATATGCATTATTAGACCTAAGCGGAATTGTTAGCTTTAGCGCAAGAAATGAGTGTAGTGTGTGTGTCTACATGGATTCAGGGTCATTTATGAACATACCACAATATTTATAGTTCTATGATGAACACAATCAAAAATACAATAATAATAACAAACAAACAAAGTTATATCCAGAAAAAAAGCACTGCGTAATCATACATATTCAGTGTCTAGACACATATTTGTTTCGACTCACACAAATTTTGAAACACTTTATACTAGGAATTTTTTTTAAGAAAATGTGAAGGCAAGAACCATTGATCCTTCAAGAACTTTGCAGATCCTTTTGTGCTTCATACAAAACCCACATTTCTGAAAACTTCATTTTGGAAAAGAATGTATCAGGACTTCTATGAAATTAAGAAATATGCTCTATGAGCAGAATATGTATGTTTACATAAATTTCATAGTGGAAGTAACCCCTGTCTCATAAGAAGCCAATGTTCCTGAAAAAAATCCTAGGCACGATATGATTCAGATTTGAAACAAATGTCTGCAGAAACACAGTACGTATGCTCATAGAAACCTCATAGTAAAAATGGTCATTTACTACCACTTTCTGACTAATCGCAAAAATGAAAATGAGTGACGTTGTGATGAGACTGATGAAGGGACATTTACGATACCCAGGTCTGATTCGAACCCGAGACCCCTGGCGTTGTAGCGTACTGTGATAGCCACGGAGGTCGGCAATTAGTTGTAATTAAACTAATCAGATCAAATAACAAAATAACCAACCCGAACACTGGAGTTGGGACCCTCTTGGAAACGAAATGTGCAGGAAGTTTAAAGGATAACATACAACAAAAGTAGTATCCTCATCCTAGTATTACTGCAACAAAATGTAGACATCTTTCACACGGCTGAAGCTCTGTAAATATTCATCTTCGTCAATTGTGCATAGGCACTGGTTTCATAATCATTAACGTGCAGATTCAGGCCTGAAACAATCGTGCTTTCATCAAGAAAACACCCAGAGTTAAATCTTGAGCTCTACTGCAAATGGTTGCAGTGACCGAAACGAGAAGAACGTCGCACGCGGTGGAATCAGGAAGAAGACAACAAAATTCATCGTAGAATTGTGAAAACTGAAAGACAAACGCAAAATAATTCACGCAAAACGAAAAATCAACTCGGTTTCAGGATGATAAACTTGACGTCGGACGGAGGTAGGGGGGGGGAACATTGTTTCAGAGTTTTGAACGCGCGCTATATAGAGTGCAGATTAAACACGTAATCCCATCAGGGACTTTCGGATGCAGATTACCTCTTCGCACGGGACGAAATCAATTTTTCACGAATAATCCGTTTAAAGGGAAGTAATGCGAAAACTTGGATACGGGTTCTCGCATAACAAGGCAGTAACTGAACGCAACCGTAATGCTGTTTTATTATTATCCAATTTTACTTTGTTCGCCTAAAGGGTGATCGAAGAAAGAGTGTACTCAACGGTTGATGCATTGTTTCTGGACATCTGCTAATTACAAGATACCTAGAAGGGCGTGTGTGTGATTCTGGATAGAGATGCTGCAGAGAGGAGACCCTTTCAAGCGTCGTCTGGACTATTGACACTGTAAAACTATGAATTAGCCTGGGAGGAATATCAATAAGTCTACTTTAGGAAACGTTTTCTATTTTAAAGAACTAAGTTGTCGACAAATTTTCAATTTTTCTCTTGTTTGTAAGCCATGGAGTGATTTTAAAAAATTCTGCCTTTCATTCAACAGAAATATTGCTTTTGATAATATACATATTTTTCACAATGAAACTCTAACTAACTAACTCTCTAACCCTCTTAAACCCGAAGGATTATGGCTGCAACAACACAAGCCTTCCATCTGTCCCTCTCCTGAGGAAGACCAATACAATCTTTTCCATACCGATTTCCTTTAGGTTCATCTCATCTTTTATCTTCTCGTATAATGTCTAAAAAAATAGAAGTTAAAATATAAAGAACAGTAATTTTGCCTGTAGTATTTCATGGATGCTAGGACGAAGGCATGCAAAACCTCGTCGTACGGTACGACGAACTCCTGAATCGTCTTCGTGACTATGCAGAAAAATTACAAAATATATTCTGTAACACGTCAGTCAAATAAAAACTAATTCTCTTCAAAACTTTATTTTTTTCTAAAAAGAAACGGTTAGGACTTTCCAAACGACCCTCGTACCAGTAGACTTCAATAATGTAAGTTTTTCAGCCAATTGCTTCTTAGGCAACTCTCCTCGAATGACCCTATATTTCAGTTGATTTACTGGAAGAGATCATGATCAATAGCCAATTATAAATTTTATGACGTAAGAGGTAAGAAAGAGCCAGGATCAACTAGGGATGCTAGTATCAAGACGACACAAGTCTCCGTTCGAAATACCAGACGAGACCGACTCAGAAAACCCTATTTTAAAATCGGTAGGTTTTCTCTATACGCCTGCGTCACTTGCAGCACCAGTCTATCTTGTATTTATATTTTTACGTCGTTCTACTACCTCAATAATTTAATCCAGGAAACGCTTACCACGCTAGGAAGTTTGCAAATAGAGGAGAAAGCTCAACATGGCCTCAGTCCACACGCAGATGGGTGGAAAACCTTCGCGCACATAGAATCCAATTATTTTTCTTCTTGAGATATACAGGCACTAACTCAGACTTGAAAATACAGGGTAATTCAAAATAAATGGTGCAGATTTACACAGCTATTAAGATGTTACTATTTATGATAGAAAATCATACAAGGCATCAGGATGAAGAAAAACTGTGGGCGTTTTACTCACATGACTCACATTACAAAGATGCAACATGGGAACCATGGATAATGCTGTAAACATCCAAACGATAATGAAGTACATGCTATGCGCGAGGCAGCGAGTCATTATGCATGGTTTCGAAGACACTAACAAATTCACAGTTGTAATTTTGGCAAATCTTTCGGAATGGTGAAACATGTGCATTACTACCAAAACGCATGTTGAAATGTCTTTGCACCATCGTGCTAAATGTGTGCTAAAACACACAATACACCTTCTACAGGTCAGTAGCCATTTTGCAACACTAGCGATCCTGGTGGAACAGCGGCAAAGCAGCATAAGCTTACTTAGTGAGAAGAAAACTTCCACAGTTTTTCTTAATGTTGAGGCCTTGTCTGATTTTCTATCATAAATATTAACGTCATAATAACTGTATAAAGTTGCACCATTCATTTTGAATTACCCTGTATATGTTGATCAGAAATGGGCCTATAGCTATGCTATAATTCAGCAAACTTGTGGAACTTTACATGCAGAAATGTACCAGATTAAAAAAAAAGCAGATTAAGGATTTCATTTGAATGTCCCTTGTATTTGACCATAAGAAGTTGTAGTGGCTAAAGTACATAATAAATATACACGAAACGAAAGTAGAAGGTTTACTCTAATGAGTGAAGTTAACCACAGGGTATACAGCATATTACGCCATATACCCTCGTCTACAGGCCTGGTTGTGACCACTTATTTGCAGGGTTGTTCAAGTTCCAGGAATATTAAATAAATTCAATTCCGGTCCAGGAGAGAAAATCAGCAAGCGTAAATGGCTTCTGGACCGTAAAGAACCTTTTTATGTGGAAAGTATTTCAATTCGGTCCAAGAACCTTTTTTCCAGATCAATTTAAATACGGTCCAGGAACATTATTCCTGGTTGCATTTAAATATTGTTCAGGAACCTTTTTTTACATGAATTTTAATACGGTCCAGGAACATTTTTCCCGGCTGAATTTAAATTCGGTCCAGGAACATTTTTCCGGCTGAATTTAAATACGGTCCAGGAACATTTTTCCCGGACCAATTTAAAATATGCTCCACGAACCATTTTTACGGATCTATTTAAATATAGGGTCCAAGACCGTAATGAAATGAAACAATACGCAACTTGGACCGAATCTAAACTGTTAAAGAAACAAAATTCAGATGCTGCAGCGGAACACCATTAGAATTTGTGTGTTCCTGGACTTTGAACAAACCTGCTTATTTGTTTGTGATGTATGGAAAGCAAACAGGATCAAAATAAAATTATTCCACTTCATGTTTTCCTTGCGGAAAACAAACCAAAGCATTGCACACATCTAGAACCACCGCCATAAAGAAATAGTCCCTTCAATGGTGTTAGAGACGAATCGCTCACGAATCTTCGGGCAGATCTAGGAGGGCATTGCAAATGATGCGGAATGCGATGGTGTGATTCGCAAACGCGAACTTTCCGTATGCAGTATTCCCCAAAGTACTTGGGCATGCAAAACCAATTGTTACAGTTGTGTTTGGTCTCAATTTAGCATTCAGTTATTTCAAGTTGTTAGTTCGATTAGTATTAACGGAGACACAACAGAGGTGTGTTAGGAAGCGAGGCTCTCTAATTACTAAACGATCGATTTTGGCGCTCGGGTTCCGGGCCAGTACACCAAATCTCTCTCTCTCTCTCTCTCCCCCTGCCTCCTCGTACAACCCCTCCTCTCTCTCTCTCTCTCCCCCTGCCTCCTCGTACAACCCCTCCACTCTCTCTCTCTCGGTGGTCCTTGCTCCAAATGTCGGGTTTGTCTTGGTTGAAGCTGGAGCACCAGGCTACGAAATCAAGACAGCAATATGTAATATCTAGAGAACGGATTATAAAATGCAGCACCTTTCCAAAAATATAGCTGTTTTCATACCGAACGTTTGAGATATGTACCTAGGTATTTTAGGACATGAAATCAAGTAAAATGAACACACTTTGTTGCACCTTTTTGCAGCTTTTCGTGAGATTAGCACATTATTCCCCTTTTCCCCACCTCTTTGATGCTTCAGCACCCTTTTCCCCACCTCTTTGATGCTTCCGCACCCTTTTCCCCACCTCTTTGATGCTTCAGCACCATTTTCCCCACCTCTTTGATGCTTCCGCACCCTTTTCCCCACCTCTTTGATGCTTCAGCACCCTTTTCCCCACCTCTTTGATGTTTCAGCACCCTTTCCCCACCTCTTTGATGTTTCAGCACCCTTTTCCCCACCTCTTTGATGCTTCAGCACCCTTTCCCCACCTCTTTGATGCTTCAGCACCCTTTCCCCACCTCTTTGATGCTTCAGCACTATTTCACAACCTCTTTGATGCTTCAGCACCATTTCCCAACCTCTTTGATGTTTCAGCACCCTTTCCCCACCTCTTTGATGTTTCAGCACCCTTTTCCCCACCTCTTTTATGCTTCAGCACCCTTTCCCCACCTCTTTGATGTTTCAGCACCCTTTCCCCACCTCTTTGATGTTTCAGCACCCTTTTTCCCACCTCTTTGATGCTTCAGCACCCTTTTTCCCACCTCTTTGATGTTTCAGCACCCTTTTCCCCACCTCTTTGATGTTTCAGCACCCTTTTCCCCACCTCTTTGATGCTTCAGCACCCTTTTCTCCACCTCCTTCATGTTTCAGCACATTTTCCCTTCCTTTTATTTGATGTCTTGTCAAAAAATTGGACAGAAAAATAAATGATTTTCACTCTTCTTGAGCAGCTTCATCAAATCCTATAGTCCCATTTTGTAGAGCAGAACGAGAGCTATAAAATGATATAATCATTACAGCCCCAATAGTTCCCAAGATAATGTCAGTTGCTGAGCTCAAAGCGTCAACGACTTACATTCGAATAGAGAAATGTTGAGCGTAATCCAGTACAACATGTTGGTTGAAACCCAGTAAATGCCACGTTTAATTCCTAAATACTGGTTACTTTAAGCAATTATTACTAATTATGTTATATGCTACAGAGTTGAATAAAAAATGTTAATGTAACTGGTTTAGACCTGAATAAGGACATTTTAACAGCGCTTTTTTCCACCTTTTTTAAAACATTTTCAGAACATCTTTTTCCTTTTCCGGACCATAATTTTGAACCTTAAAGTCCTTTCCTTAGAATCGCCGTAAAATTTCCCACGACTACATTATACTACAGAAAGCAACTTATTCGAAACAGTGTCCAGAAATTACTCTCGAACACATTTAAAAATTCATTTGAATACGTTTAGTACACATAAAAGTGTTCACTATGAGCGCAAAAAGGTCCGCGGAAGTGTTCCAAGTGACCACAAGGGGAAATAATGGCGTGTGCATAGCTAACTAACTAACTAACTCTCTAGCCATCTCAAACCCGAAGGTTTATAGCTGCAGCAATGTAGGCCTGCAATATGTCCCTATCCTGGGCAAGGTCAATTCAATCTTTTCCGTATTTACCGATTTACATTAGGTCCATCTCAACGTCATCCTTCCATCATCGCCAAGGGCTTTCCTACAGGTCTCTTACCATCAGGTTTCCCAACGAGAATCCTGTATACGCTTCTTTCGTCTCCCATTCGTGCCACATGGCCTGCCCAGCTAAGTCTTCTGGATTTAATTATTCTAATAATAGCTGGACAAGAATACAAATTGTGCAGTTCAAAATTATGAAACCTCCTCCACTCACCTGTCTCCTCATCACTTTTAGGTTCAAATATTCTACCTAATGATTTTATTTTCAAATACACTTAATTTATGTTCCTGTTTTAATTTAAGAGACCAAGTTTCGTACCGCGCCATTAACATCTTCGGAGAGAAAGTTCTTTTTTTTAGAATAATATAAAATTCAACGCGTATATTTTTCTAAAATTTACGTAAAAAAAGTTTACACCGTGGCATAATGATGCAACATGTACGATGAAACGCGAGAGGGAATCAGAATATATTTCCTTAGTAATCCATTTTCTGCAGCTTCCTCCAGGTCATTTTTGATACTACGTGCACTATATTTTATCCGTTAGACGAAGAAAAGATAGAATTTAGGGGGTAGATCAAGAAAAGTGTTCAGTAAATCTAAAGAAAGTTACTTTTAGTAATAGCATAGTCGTAATTAAATACTTCATGAGGATTATGACAGGATATGGGGGCGGATGTGCTATTGCCCTTGGTGATGGGCATCCCTTCAAAGCGTACTCTTTTGTCATGAATAATGTTCATTATAGGACAGGGACAATAAAAATTTTACATGCAATGTTACGAGAGAGAGTGAAATGAAAATCTTCAAAAGTCCAATAGACTGTACACAGATAGATTTACACGAGGTATCAACTGCTGTTTACAAAACGACCTTAAGTTTGCAAAACTGATCAAGTGAGCTTCGAAACGACAATTAGTCACTTGAAAGATGGCGCCTCCTTCACACACACTTGCACCAGGAATGAGCAGTGATGTCTTGCCCTCTGGAAATACATGTGTCATAGAAATTCTCGGCAAATTAAAATTCAATATCTCCATACTCGCTCACCATATCAGCAAGTTTACGAAGGAAGAAGTTCCAAAATAGTTTTAGTTCGTAAGCAGATGGGTGGAAAAACTTCATAAGTGACTGCACGTGCATTTCAAAGATTCTTCTTCTTCTTCTTCTCGGAATACAGATACTAACCCAGGTTTGAAAATAATATTTAGATCAGCAATGGGTCTATGCTAAAATGCAGAAAACTTGTGCAATCCTGCATGCAGAAATTTACTAGATAAAAATCAAAAGCAAATTAAGATTTTTATTTGATTCGCCCCGGTAATTGGACATTATCAATTATGTAATCCTTCTGCTGCTTATGACTACTCTAGCACTCGATGTTCACCTGTCATAGCATGACGTAATTTTCATAGCGCATCTTGCGACCCTCCCAAACACCAATCAACAAGAAATGCAAAACATTCTGTGTAGCTATAAGACCTCAATAATAAAAACTTAATTTCTATAACCTTGAAGCAAAAGAAAAATTAATTTGTACAAGGGCAAAGATTCATCACTGTCAATAAAGAGTAAACTTAAATCATTTCTCATGTGATTTCGATCTTATTGAATTTACTGAACGTAATAACATAAACAAATTAGATCTTCCCATTGTTGGCAATATGAACTATGGCAATAACTGAAGAGTTTAATTAATATAGATCATAAACATTTTCCTAAGAGAAAGAACACAAATTAATATCTCGAATTTGACATTCAGAAGGAAAATTAACATTTGAAATATTGCCCTAGATTATGTTTAAACTCTCTGTTAACAAAATTGTGAAAAATATTAGCGAATTATGAACATATAGACATTATCACTTAATTAATACGTATATCAAAATTAGACAGAATGATGATAATGGGTTATAAATGTTTACGTAATCCTGGACATAATGGTAATAATAATAAAAATCAAATATTATGAAACAATTACATAAAATTGAATTGACCCGTGAGGTTTAATAAAGGAGGATATTTTCTAGGGGTTTTCACATGCACAATACATATCAGCCGGAATCCGTGTCAGAGTGGTTAGCACACCGCGCTAGGACGCCACAGGCCTCAAGTTCGAATCCAAGCCTGGGCATGGATGTTCTTTGTATGTCCCTTCATCAATTCCATCATATCATCACTCATTCTTATCTTTGCGATTAGCCAAAGCTGAAAAAATGCAAAGTGAAATAAGCCAAAGCGATCAACAATACATATCCGGAATACAAGTTTAATTAAGGACGATGTTTTGCATGTCTGTCGGAAGGATTTGGGGGGGGGGGAGTGTGACTTCCTTGTGTGGAATTCTTAGTATTCTTCATTAGAGATGGTACGAAGACAAAACAAGCCTAGGCCCCTTCCGAAAATTCGAGACGAGGCAAATTATATTCACAAAGTAATCTAAACCAAATCATACAGCCCCTGCACACGTACTGAACAAATACTGTATATATGCCTGATGACTGAGAGAAAATGCGTATATTTTGTTCATTGTAATTGAAAAACAACTGGTTTGAATCCGTTTTCAAATCCAAGTACTTAGGAGAAATACTAACAAATGAAAATTATATTATAGAGGAAATAAAAAACCGGCAACTTAATTCAGGAAATGCGTGTTACTTTTCTCTTCATAAACTTTTAACTTCTCGCATAATATATTTTTAACTTCTCGCATAATATCTAAGAAACTAAAACTTAAAATATACTAAACAGTAACTTTGCCTGTAGTATTATATGGATGTGAAACGTGGTCCCTTGCATTAAAAGAGGAACACAAATTAAGAATATTTGAAAATAAAATCCAGGAAAATATTTGGACCTAAAAGGGATGAGGAGACAGGTGAGTGGAAAAGGTTACATAATTTAGAACTACATAATTTGTATTCATGTCCAGATTTTATTAGAATAATTAAACCCAGAAGACATAGGTGGGCAGGTCATGTGGTACGAATGGGAAAGGAACGAAAATAATATAGGATTCTGGTTGGGAAACCTGATAGTAAGGGACCTGTAGGAAGTCCAAGACGAAGATGAAGGGATAACGTTGAGATCGACCTGAAGGGAATCGGTAAAGATCGGATTGATCTTGCCCATGATAGGGACATACGGAGGGCTTGTGTTGCTGCAGGCATAAACCTTCGGGTTTAAGGAGGCTACAGAGTTAGTTATCATAATCAATCCGTTGATGGTAATTGTGAGACCGTACTGTGTATATTCTGGATTAAATTAAGTTTCTCGAGAGAGATCGTAGGGTCGAAATGAGGCATCAAACAGAAAAAAATATTAAGAAGTTTCGTTACTTTCATGTGGAAGTGTGTACGATGACACACAGTACCCGAGACGAGAGCGAGACAGTCATTTACACTAGAAATGAGACTAAATATACCTTTCAGATCTAGAATCCTTTTGCCAGTAAGCCCTCCAATCACATTCTACCTGCGTTGAAGCCACAACGTATTGCGCCGCTCCACTTCCTGTAGTGCTTGTCGTTTCCTTATTCGATAACGAGGCAGGGAAAGGGTTCAATTCGGCATTGAGTAAAGGGTTAAGCGAGGTTATACATTCAGGGAAAGCAACACGAGTGTGCTGTAAAAGTAACGAGAAGCAAACATAATGCGTAGTTGCAATCAGAGGAAAAGTTAAGATCGGATTACCAACAATAACGAAAACGATGGAGCGTATTGTTTGCACTGAACATAAAGAAAAAAACGTTGCCCGGTAATCAGAGCTGCGAACACAAGAATTTAGAGAAGACGTGCATTAATTGCAGTAAACGGAAAAGTTATATTGGTGAAGAATAGAGCCATGGATGTTGTGTCGCATCTCGTTCGGGACATTATCTCGATAAGGGCGAGTGTTGAAATTCTTAGTCAAGAAGCCAGAAGTGATAAACATCACCCGATTCAAAGAAAACGTTTTGCCGGACTGTACAATGAGTTAATGAAACATGTAGACAGTTCACAGAGAGAAATAGAGAAATTTCTTAAGTCAACCTATTTCTACTCAAATATGATGTGCCGTATTCAAACAAAACCATTACTGAGTCTTTGGATGTTCAAAGATTCAGGGTACAAATCTTTCCTATTTAGATTGGTGTCTTACCAATCCTATCCAGTGTTGCGATTCGCTGCTTACATCCACACGGATGGGCAGCGTAGGATCTTATTTTCTCTAGGAAGGAGACGATATGGTTATAATCAAGCAGAAAACACGTTGCAGGCGGCAGTGTTTGATGCTTTACTCCAAGGTTTCCACAAAGAAGAACCCAGAGTTGACAGTTCAGCAAGAACAACTCTTCCAGTAAAAATAGAAACGACAGCTGCCGTTCTAGCACAAGACAAGGGCGAACCGGTTAGACTTTTACTCACAAAGGATCTAGTGACGACGGAGTCTAGTGAAGACATGAATAAACTTCTTGTTAAATTCGAACAGAAATATCGACACATAAGCCAATGTGGCCAAAATGTATATTTGGCAGAAGGCCAAACAATGGAAGTCACTTTTGTTCCTGCACCGAGCACTGAATCGTCGACCGCCAACATTGAAAGCCACGACGCGAGAAATGAGATTCCTGCAACGGAACCTGGGATTTTGCGATCGCCCAGAGGCGATAAGGAAGCTAAAAACAGTGAAGCCAAAACAAGTAGCCACTTGCAGCAAGGAGTCTTGATAGCAAGCCGGGATCTAGCGACGAGGCCGCTTGATATGAACTGCGACAGGTTTCTCGAAGAAAAAGTGACGAGAATAGAAACAGAAGCTAACATAGTAAATGCACATCCCGCACTGGCTGAAAGCGAGCTAGAGAGTATCGCCACCAGTGCAGCGAGTATCCCGAGTGGGAAACTTCAAAAAAAAAAAAAAAAATGTATCAGGAAAACGTCAATGAAACACGACACTCACGGACTGTTTAAAAGTAAAGAAACGATTGAACTTGACAAAACCAAAGTATCTCGTAGTTCAGAAATTGAGCACCACACACGAAAAGACAACTGCGCACTCTTGATCCACGGCATCAGGTCAGCCAGGACGAAACCAACTGAAGTGGCCCGAGCGATGGAGCATCGGCTAACAGAAGAACGTGCGGCAAATAGCACGGTTCATGGAGGCTCTCTGTTAGCAGATGCGATTCAACCTGCGAAAGCCAAAGATTCAAAACAATGTGTTGGAAAACGGCGCCGGAATAACGAACGTGCGCATGCCAAGAAACAAGGTGAAGTAGCCTGGACAAGAGGTGCAAAGCCAAGTTCTGTGCATGATCAGAATGACGAGAAGACGGAGACAATAATAAGGTCTCATATTTGTGCGCAGGACATACACGAAAGCGGTGACAGACTCTTGCCCCGCGGCATCCCGCTTCTTCAGAAAGATGGAGAACATCAGAAGATGGCTGAGACAGTGACAAGTCAGCTAACGGAGGATCGTGCGGAACCACCCACGAAACATGGAGGCGCTCCGTTAGCTGACAAATTATCACTTCAAGAAGCCCAAATATCAAAAAGAGACATCACGAAAATTTCATCCAACAGTTTATCGTCATCAAGAAAGGAGAGAAAAGATAACAAGAAGTTGGAAGTGACACGCCAGCGAAAAGATCGTCGTGTTGAAGAAGAATTCACGGAACATGGAGTAAGTCTGCCAGCTGACGAAAAACCTGCAGTTACTGAAAAAACACCAACAGTTACGTCTTTAAAGGAAGAACAGCACAGTAATAGCTCGTCCCCCTGTCTAGAGCAACGTCTTGAAGGAAGGATGAATCGCTTGGTTATAGAAGCCACGATGAGTCGACTGCCAGAAGACCTTGTTCCAGATTGCACAGATGATGGAGGCGCTCTGGCGGTTAATATGTTCTGGCCCCCGCTCACTAACGCATCGCTCAGGATAGCAGAGGCGGACACGTCATTCAATGCTGCCATTGGCATGGGCTTGAACAGTAGCAAGAGTTCGGAAAGCATGGAGCCGAACGTCAAAGCCCGCCAAACTAAGAACAACTTCGATGCGATACAGACCCACCCAGAGCAACCGCCGTCTTCGAACTTTTTACAAGGGAGACAGGGATTTCAAAAGGGCAAAGCGTTTATTATGAGAAATTGTACTGCCGAGTGGAGGAACACGATGCAAAAAGTGCGCTGGATCACACACTGCCAAGAACTCTCTAACAGAAGAACTGTGAAAGGTATTGCTTTCAGGAAGGGTATTTATTCCGTGTATAGGAAGGAGATTGGTAGATTGGAAGGAGGATTAACGCGCACTTGCATGGAGGTGCAGCGAAGACAAGTCCAATCACTTAAGTACTTCCTGGAGGCAAAGCAAAACTCTTCTGCTTACAATATTGTTACTTATAACGATTTCCAGTGTAACACTGCAAGGAGGTTCACGAGAATGACGATGACAAGCTTAAAGAAATGCTTCAGAACAATATTGAAGGAGAGAAGCTTCTACGAGCTCAAGGACACGGAAAATAAGAGGGAAATGGAATTGTGTGGAGTAAGCTTCAACTTCGCAAGCAGAGAAAGCACTACTTTCACCATGGCCGAAAATAACCATCCTCGGTTGACGGGGCTCCGTGGGAAAAAAACCACGAGAGAAGGGAACCCTCCGTCAGCCAAGGTGGTAACGTTGACAGCGAAGGGTGGCCAAATAATAGTCCTGCAAATCGAAGAAACGAAGCCAAACACAAGTGAAGGGGTGATCGAAGCTGGAGGAAGCCAACATAACATCACAGTGCTTCACCATAGTGCGTGGAAGCGAGCTGAGGACAGACTAAGAGAAGCGGTCGATTCAAAAAAGTCCTCGCTTATGAAAAAAGTTGTAAGAAACACGGCAAGAGTTAGATTTGAGAAGGAAATACAGGAAATAGAGTGTAATGTTTTAAACAAATTTTCCGAAGAACGTGACGCTTCTCAAAACCGCCTTAGACTCTACTTTGTCAATCATCCCTCCCTCGAATTCCGTCATGCGGCGAGGTTCATCAAGTTCCACATCAAGTCCGTTAGCCAAACGAGGAAAAATTTGATCCAAGAGGCGGCGTTTGGGTTTGAGACAGTAAACAAGGACATGAACTTCTACAAGGACAGGGGATCATACTGGAAGAGGATATCGTTGTTATGTCGCAGACACTTCTCTCGTTTTAAGTGAATGGGTTATGAACTAATTTTGGAAAAGTTATCATTGCAGTGATGCGTAAATTTTATTGTTTTCTCTCACTATCTCACTGAAATTATGGGTACTTATAAAGACGTACAATTATTCTGTATAGTAAAATTAAAGAATTATGAAAAAAATTATTATGTATTTTCAGTGTCTCCGATAAAAGATGCTTGAAACCACATGCCTATGATTTTAATGCATCGATTACATCTTGACAGATGAACTTTAGGACTAAGACATGGAAGTGATCTGTAGTTTTAGTTAATATATCATATATGATTAGAGAAAAAACACATTTATAGAAATATTTTAAAATTTAAAAATTAAATATATTCCCTTAAAATGTTTTACTTGTACTCGTAGGTAAACGGGAAAAAAGTGGGACACTTAGATCTTGAAATACTCGCTTCCGTGCCAGGTGTTATGCGTGTTACCTAACTCTAAGGAGAGTATTTCGGGATGTAAGTAAGTGCCCCTTATTTTTGCCGGTGGGTGTACATATTCAAGAATTGTCCGTACAAATTTATCTTTTTAAGTAGTGGGGTTTGTGGTATTATAAACTCAAGAAAGTATGAACCCCCCCTGAAGCAGATTTGGCTATACTTAAAACAAGCTCAACATGCCCATATGAGCTTTTTGCTCAAGTGTGGAACCCTGTCTAATCCAAGATTTTTGTAAAAAAGCCCTCATGGATTCCATGAGAAAGTATGAACCCCCTCGGATTGATGAGGCTACACTTACAAAAGGCACTTCTGTGAGATTGTTGTCCATAAACTTGTCAAAAATATGCCCCTCTTGATATTTTTTTTTGCCCACACTTAAAACTAAGCCAAGATGCTTATAAGAGCCACATACCCATACCCACCCATATTTACTTCCGGTTTAAGTTCAATTGGATACCAGCTTCAATTTGCTTATCTAATATTAAAATATTATATGCAGAGACCCTCTAGAATTGCTCCGTGACTCTCTCATTTCTTACATCATAAACATATGATTTTTCACCTATGAGAATAACACTACATATGGTGTCATCAGGTAATGCCTCATGGAATTCACAGATAATTTTAATATTTGTCCTGTCATTCACCACAACTTGTTTCCTTTTTGAAGTGTTGATTACAAACATGGGTCTCTGTGCTTTGAATTCATCTGGTGTGTAATACATGTCAGTATTGCCTGTAGTGACTCTCTTGAAAGCCGAAAAAGCCTCATATAATTTGAGGAAATCATCCTTGGACATGTCTAAATTATAATTTTCTCTAGGAAATACCTCATTTCTGCCATTTTTAAGATATATGTTCTTGATGTTGCAGCTATCAAATTTACTTGAATTTTTTTCCTGATTGTTGTGTCTCCCAGTCTGAAACAATACCACCACAAAATCAGGCATGTCGTATTGAATACTGGAGAATGAATTTGTGGCATCAAATTCATAATATGTACCAGATGCGGGCTTCTGTACACATTGATAAGTATAAAATTGCAGAGGAATCTGTGGATTTTTTATTATATCTGCTTTGTATTTAAGAGCATAACTGGCCTCGTATTCAACAACAGGGATTCTTAACTCCATAGTCTGAATAATGCATTTGCCTGCATCTGGTAGGGTATTGGGCAGAGCTTCCCCTGTAGAGTTTATTGCACTGTACCTCATCAAAGCATTGTTATCATTTGCAGCTCTTCTAAATGTAATTCTTAAACCACCCTTCCACATAATTTCTTTGAAATCTGAGAAGAATCCTGGCAACAGGCGCATAGGGAACAGCACAGTGTGGTTTTTAGATAATATCTTATCACCAGCCTCAAATCCACCTATTTTGTAGTATGAAGCCTCGGTTTTGGATAATTTTAATGTGGCCAAAGCTGTGGAGGTAATGCCGGGATAATCCACTCTGTTTATAACAACGCCATGCTTTCTGATCTCAATTTCAGAGAATAGATGTGGCACAAAATTATCTACCAATCTTATATTTGAATTTGCCGGATAATCGGTACCATCGAGCTTCACAACATCAAATTTGATGTATAGATCTGCTCTGTGAGGGTGTATAAATCCATCCCCCACATCAAGATCAACCTCAATCTCTGTGTTGGGTTGATTTAAATTTGCAAATGTCCTCCTGTTTGGGGGGAATGATTGTAGCTCATAACTCTCAATATTTTCCATTTTTTTTCTTGTATGTATTTTTATTTAAATATTAATCTCTATGATAGCAGTTGTTGTGGCTCCAGCAAAATCAACTAATTCTTCTTTTTCATTAGTGACCATCAATTCAATATAATCTATTCTATTATGACACACAGGAAAATATAATGTTGGGGATGGATTGTAGATGATGGGCTCCATGAATTCAGAATTAGGTTTGAATGTTGCAATGATGCCTGTTTGTTTGTGAGTGCCTATGCCATTTGATTTGGTGATCATACCCTCTGCTACATTACAGTGAATATTCAGAGTCTCTATGGCTAAGAATTTGGGTATATTCATAGCAGTGTGTTTGATGCCTGGTTCAAGTTTTGTGTTGTTCTCAAAGCCTAACAGCTCTCCTATAGTACCCAGATCCACTGTTTCTGTGGCAGATACAATTTCTACTCTGTGAGTGACAGAATTTTGACTTAATACTATACCTCTGGGTAATTGAGCATTTAGAGTGGATAGATTATACTGCCCTGGAGTGATGACAATTTTTTCATCCCCTACTGCAATTGTGTTGTTGTGGTGTGTAATATTTGGGATCAGGTACATGCCATAAAATGCTCTGAGAGCTATTGTTTTGGGATACACTATATCATCATGCAATTTGAGTTTCAATATTGAATTTTGGCTGGTGAGATGAAATACCCCCATGATGTTTCAGATACCACAAGGCTTTTTGAAAATCTTCAATTGATGGTTTATTTATTTGCGACATGTATCTAAGAACAGATAAACACAAATGTCCGCAATTAACATCTTTGAAGTTTTGAACACGGGCATTATTGTAATAAAGATTAGCTGAATTTAGATATTTTATTAAATTTTCAGGTGGAACACCTCCAAATGAATCAAACACAAATGCCTCATTTTTTAAATATTTAAGATAGCAGATCCAGTGAGTGCCCTGATTTTTGTACTTATCCAAATTAACAATGCCACACTCTTTGTTGAGTGGTTGCTCTGGCAAAGAATCAGACATGTACACACCTCTAAAATGTTTGATGCCCAGTGGCTTGATTAAAGCTTCAATATCTTGGTTTGTAAGCGGCTCTTGTTTTTTTTAAACTTATTCATGGCTCTCTTAACACCTTTGCCCTGTTTCTCCATTGCCAGGTTATGGCGCTTCTGCTCATCTAATTCTGCCCTATTCTTCTTGGCATCTATTACTGTTTTTGCTATGGCGGCTGATCCCCCGGCCAAGCTCCCCACAGCCCCGAGAGCAGCTAAGATGGCAGGGATAGTAAATATAAATCCCCCCACATGTGATTTTTTTCTTGATTGCTGTAATTTTTTTAATTGGGGGGTGCTAAGCAACAATTTCATACCATGACCCTTTGAAATACAAGAATTTCTTTTCTTGCGCTGCTTTTTGGTCAAAAGACTGTCAATAGTTTTAAGAGATTTGAGACCTGCATAAGGTATTTGATACATAACACCCTTGGCCTTCATTGTAGGTTTATTATATACATATTCACAACCCCCACCCCAATTTTTGTTTGGTGCTCATGGCTATGGTGGTTCCCAATGCTGCTATTTTTTCACTCAAAGAAGCATCTTTGCTTACAAATCTGCCAAATGCAGCCTCTTCTAATTTCTTGTCTGCAACATGTCTCTTGTCAAGATCAGAATGTGTGTTGTATGCAATATCATGGTCTCTACAAGCAGCATCTAAAGGATTAACACCAGGATCCCCTCTGTTTAATCTATGATCCAGTTTTGTGCCTGGACCACAATACTGATAGCCTGGAATGTGTAGTTCAAATGGCAGCTTGTTTATAATGTCATTAACAAGGCCCCGACCCTCAGAAATATTCCAAAATTTGGGGGGTAGAGTGTTAATAATTTTTATGAGATATCCAATCCCCTTAGTGTCATTCACTATAAAATTAGACAATTTGGTGCTTATCATGTCCATAATTCCAACTTTTTCATTGTAAAAATTGTGGTTCCCAGCATTTTCCTCCCCAGCTATCACCAATAACCTATCTACAAGTTTCCTGACATCATCAACCCACACAAATTCTTTAGGCAGGGTGTTGTATTGTTTGATTCCACTGCCAGTCTTGATTTGTGACCATATGGGCTTGATTAAATTGTTGTATTTTGCCCCACTGCTAGACTTGACTCTTTTTTGTGTGGGATCATTGTTCTGGTATAGAGCATCTGATTTTATTAATATTTCTTTGTAATCCTCATAATCTTGATCTGTATAGCTGCCAGGTCTCTTCCTAGTCATCAGTTCCAACAATCCAGGTGTTCCGAGATACTTAACAAAAGCACCTTTTTCTCCAAGTCGAGATTCTGAATATACAATTATATCATCTCCCATAAATGTTACTCTGAAATTGCCAATTCTATGTATGATGCTGCCATCAAGCTCTGTGTCAGCATATAAGCCAAAAACCTCATCTTTATTGTCTTTAGGTGTGGTTAAATATTTTTGAGCAAGAAGACCCAATTCAATAGGATCCTGACTAGCCTCAATTCTTCTAGGAGCAATCGGACTAGGTGTATGAATACTTGAAAGTGGAGTGAATGGATAATCTAATATGTTCCTAGCAGCTACAGGTACAAGCTCTGTGAGCAAATTTTGATTTTGCTCTGTAACAGTTTTGATATTTTTACCTAAATTATTAATAGCATCAATTACAGGCTGTTCTGTTTGTTTGTGTTTTTCATAAATTCCACGGTTCTCTGATTTCCATCCCTTAAATCTTTTTACAAGATAATCTCTTAACTTAAGATCATCAATGATTGGCCTTTTCATGGTTATTTATTTATGTTTCAATGTCTAAAAAATTGTTGATTTTATTTCTGTATTTGCCAGTATTAGGTGTTCTTGTCATATCAATTGTGACAAACCCATAACTGTCCTGGTTCCAGCACTTGCTGCAAAATCTGGAAAAATCATTGTAGCTCAGGTCCCCACCTACATATTCATCATGTATGTGTTTGAGGTTGGTATGGTCTTGATGAAATACACAAATAAAATTGCTGTTGTCACGGATCAGTTGCTTGGGTATTTTTGAAAAAGTCTGTGCCAGGTAGAAGCAATCAATGTTTTTGTGCCGGCCCTGTGTAAAGAAATTTCTAACCTTGTTTTGATTATCCAATATAACATCATCAAACACAACAACAGAATTATCGAGACAGTCATGGAGTGGCTTAACATCTGGTTCAAAAGTGGCAATATCTAATCCATCATATAGCTTCATCAGCTGCTGATATTTTAATTGTTCCAAGCTCTTAGAGAAGATATACAAGTGCCTGTTTTTCCAGTCTAACCAGTTGGGTGCCAATAAAAAATTATCAACCATTAGTGTAGTTTTACCACAAGCAGATGGCCCAACAATAAGACACCTAATATTATCAGGTAGCAATTTTCCATTTCTCTTATTCTGTTGTTCAGGTTCTGGCAGCCTCTTTATAACATCCCAGGTGCTCATATTATTATTTTGTTTGCATCGATCCAGCTGTGTTCTGGAAGTCCTAGCCATTTGACAAGTAACTTGTTGCCTTTTCTGCGGATGATTTTTTCTATGAGATATGTGTCAGGCTGTTTAGTTTTGCTGAGCTCTTGTTCATAGAACCTGCCTTTGAGAATTTCTCCTCGGTGATCCTTTATTATATATGTGTTAAGGGTCCCAGGTTTAACCTGAACCACTGTAAATAATTCAGTGCTCCAGTTTCTTGTAAAGCCTCTCTTGAATAAGTGCTTATATTTGCTTATTCTTACTTGATCACCAATCTTGTATTTGGCCTTTCTTGTTGTTGGCTGATATCTAGGATAATAAACAGTGCTGATCAATTTTTGCTCATCAGATGAAGTTACTTCAGAGGGTTTCATGTTGATTGTGGAATGGACAGAATTGTTATATTTTTGTAGAAGTTCTGGAAGAATATTAATCCATTTATAATTACCCTGCAGTGTGAATTGTTTATACATAAGATTTTTTAAGGTTCTGTTGAATCTCTCTACAATTGAGGCTTTGAGGTCACTGTAACTCGAATAATGTTGTATTGCCTGGCTTTTAATAAATTGTTGAAACACTGAATTATAAAATTCTTTGCCATTATCTGTTTGCAAATAGCGCGGGGATCTTCCACTCTGATTGATAATTGTCCTAAAAGCTTCTGTAACACATGCCCCAGTCTTGGATTTGAGTGGCACTGCCCAGGCAAATTTTGAAAATGTGTCTATTACAGTGAGTAGATACTTGTAGCCCTTGTTGATTTTGTCTAAGTTTTTCAACTGCCCACTTGCCATTTCAATCAAATCGCTCTGCCATAAATCATCTATGCCCTTTGTGACTACTGGGAGTCTCTTAAAATTATGTCGGGCTTGTCTGTGTAATTCATCAACAATAATTTTTCTAGACATAATATGTAAACAAGAATATTGCAACTATGGGGTGTTCAGCAGCTGATACTGCAGGATTTTCTAAATATAATTTGTCCCCTATTTGTATTTTAAATTCCAAAGAGCCATCATCTTCAACATAGGATGTTTCTAATGTATTGGGATCTGTAAAATCCTCTAATTCTACACTGGTGATTTTCACTTTGTTATCAGCATTTGTTATTGATAAGGTAGGGTAGTGGTGTGCCTGTGGTTGAAGCCAATATTTGATCTTGATTGGTCTCAATGTGCCCCCAACAAAAAATTGGTAATAAAATTGTGCAGGGGACAGCATATATATTTTGCCACCCGGTGTAAATGGAGAATCATATTCTTTGTTGGGGATGCTGTACAATTCAAGAATTACTGTATGTTTAGGATTTTCAATTATGCCTGTTATTTCCTTTTCTGCTGTGAGCAATCTGCTTGTTACAGATTCAAGATGCTCATTGATGGTCCTAACAACATCATCATGGCCTGGCTTTATTTTTATGTCCACAGCAAGTCTCTTGTATTGTTGCACAATTTCATGTAGCTGGGTGGCAAAAACAGACAGAGCATTTGCTTGATTGGATTCCATGGTTCCTAGCTGTTGCTTGATATTAGCTACAATTTGTTGCAAATTTTCAACAATTGCCAATTTTGAATTTTGAGCTGTAAGATCATGGACCTGTCTTCTGATATCCTCAAACAGGGCATGCAATTCATTAATATGTTGATTTGTTGGTAGAGTGGCCACTGTCTGAGTGAGATGTTTGATCTCTGCTTGGATATTCTTGATATCTTCTGATTTCAATATCCTATTCACTGCCCTCTTAATATTTTTAAGTTCCTGTGATGTAGGCAAATTTGATACTGTATTTTGCAAAGATTCAAGGGCCAATTTTACAGTGTTTAATTCAGAAGCATCGGCCACATTTTGCATAGCATTTTGGAGCAGGGCTATATCTGCCTGAGAGGGTGTGGATTGTTGTAAAATTTCAAGTTTTGTTTGGATATCATCTATCAAGTGATGAAAATGAGATAGTTCAGATTCAGTGTTGAGGTTTTCAAGCTTTGTGATTTGTTGCTGGACACTAACAAGGGTATCTACAATCCCAGGCAATCTGGATTCAAGTACATTTGCCAAATCATTTTGCACTGCTGCTATTGTACCTTCAAGATGGGTTATGGAACTTTGAATTTTTCCAAAATCTTCATATGTTTCAAGTTGCAGCTTAATATTTGCTACACTCCGAGTTATTGCATTTAAAGCATCAGAAGATGGCAAATTGTTCATAAAATTTTCAAGTGTCTCAATTTTTTCTTTGACCTCGGCTATGGCATTGTTCAGAGGGTCCAGATTAGGTATTTGGAGTGACTGAATCTGTTCTTTTAGAGTGGAAATCACTAGATCAAAATCTTCTTGTGATTTTATGCTTTTGACAATTGTTTGGAGCTGTGCCTGGACATTATTTATCTGCTCTTCCAATTGCTGTTTCAATTGCTCAGAGTTGTTAGCCTGGGTCTTAAATTTGGCTTGAAGAGCTGCTACAGCTTCTTCCAAACTTTGAAAATTATCCAATGTAGCCAGGTCAGTATATTTCTGAAGCAGCAATTTGAGTTCAGAATCAATTTTAAGAAGAGGGTCCATGCATTGTGATTGCAAATTTGTAATTTCTAATTGAAGGCTGGCATTGAGTGTAGTTTGTAAAGCTTGTAAATCACTTCTTAATTTCTTGACTCTGACATCAAGCATCAAAATCTCATCACTGTGATCTTCATGTCTTGTGTGGCCAAAAATATAATTAGGCATTTTGTTTAGTAGTTATTTATTATAGAGTATCTGATTCTTAATTCTATAAAAAAGGGTATAATCTTATCATAGGATTCAGGGACCTCAATATATAAGCAGTCACCAGCAGAAACAGTATAAACAGTGCCAGAAACCATGTTTGAGTGCTTAATTCTGTAAATATTTCTCCCTACTGAAATTTTAACATCACCCTCAGGAGTTGTAATAAATTGCAATTGCCCACCTACAGGTAATTGGTAATGATTTAAATTATTGTTAAATATGTACAATATTTTGCCTGTTTCATCATCAACATCTGTAAATATGCTGTTCAGATGAATAATTAACAAGCCACTCAGTTTAGATATCATATCAGAAGAGGGTTGTGGTGTTGGCAGGTCCATAATAGCCTGTTTTTTGAACCCAAATAAGTTCATAGGCATGTTTATTTATTTCAAATCATGCTCTGTGCTTGTGCATTGATTGCCATTTTTCAAATCACAATGACCCCATGGTAAAGTATGTATGCCACATGACAAAATACATCTCTTATCATCATGTGGGTCCAGAGCCACTTTTCTTACAACATTTGAAGTCAATAAGTGATCCACACTCTGAATTCTGGATTCTGATGTTTTGATTAAATTCTGGGATTTGAGACAATTTTTATAATCTTCAAATTGGAGCTCTTTTTCCACAGCTACTTTGCCAATACCCTTGGCCTCTTTAGCAGCAACACCACTACATGTTTTAAAACTGTACATCTTGGCACTTAACCCAGCAAATTCCACAATAACATCACCAAGTGTCTCATCTTTTAACTTGCCAGGTACTTTTTTGTTGTGGGGTTGAATATTCAAATGACCTGGCAATTCACTGGTGTCAAAATATTTAAACAATTCAGGCCGGGAAATATCTTGATAAACATCTTCTGTTTGAATATCAAGAATAAAACTATCCGTGTCCATGTACATCAATTTTATATTATCACCATAAAAAGGTTTCAACACATCATAATACAATGTTAACATATGTAATTTGGCCAATTCCAATATTGCAGCCCCTACATAAATAGGTTTATCAAACTTAATCTTTGTTTTTTTCATGTTGAAAAGTGCCATATTTTCATCATAAATTCTTCTGTAATTGAAATTAGGCTTTGCAACCAATTTTTTGCTCAGGCTGGGGTCAGTAATTATTTTAACATCGGTATGTTTTCTGACATTTTCAATTGTTTTGCCATATACAGAATTGACCATCAATTTAAACAAGGCCTTATCAAATTGGCTCTTTGCAGATGTTCGAAGCTCTGTGTTTGTATTAATGTATGGTTCCAACCATTCTGAGTGCCTGAACCTCAAAACTTTGCCAATTTTGGTCACTTGAACACCATGTTTCATCAGGACCTGGAGGTTTTTGTAATATATGACATAACCCTGTTTTGGCTCCAGTGTCATCATGAGCTTCTTCTGTTTAGAGCCAGGTGAGCACTGAACCTCAGGAATTGGGGGCAGATCAGAAAATTTGTTGTGTAAATCATCTGGAATTGTCAAATCAACCTCTAAGAATAAGCCATAATTACTGTCATCAAAGTTCTGAAGATCCTCAATATTGAAATTTTCAACCCATTCAAGCCCTGCATATGGCAGTTTTTGCATCATGGCATGACCATAGAGGCTGTTTGCATCCACATACAATATATAATTTGATGGCCGTGCTGGATCATAATTGGGAATATATTTGTTATTTGCTCTGGCATATCTCTGAGAACATTGCACCATCCCTCCTCTTATACATTTCTCCATAAACAGATACATGTCTTGATCTTGGATCAGATCCAATTGCTTTTTGGTGTTTAAAAACATTGCAGACCATGCTAGGCCCGGGGCACTGTAAAAATACACTGGGTCCAGTCCATAATTTTGCATAGAAGATTTTCTGAATGTCTGCATTATATCTGCTGAGAGGGTCACATCAAGTTTCAAATATGCCATGTGATAATTACCAAATGTCCGGCATTTTAAATTGTTCCACATCAATTGGGCATGGTGATAATCCTCATCAGTGATTCCAGATCCTCTGATTTTGCTGTAAAACTCTTCTTGTGGTGGCAGGGAGCACTCATCAAATTTAGAAAAATCTGTAACATAATCATATGGATATACACCCTTCCGCCTAATTAATTTCAGATCCTGATTTGGAAACAAGGCACGTGTGATTTTGAATTGATCATCAGATAATTGAGTGGCCAGTGTATCCAGGCTAGCAGATAAAAATCTGTAAGAATCAAGAAATCTTATGTGAATAGGAACACCATTAACTTTAATTGTTTTGCTAATAGATATATATTTTTCATCATTTTCAGCTAAAATATTTAAATTCTGCTTCTCAAACCCCTCATATCTGATCAGATGATGGAAATCATAATTGGATGCTCCATGGCAAAATATGGGGATAAATTTTGGTCTCTTGATCTTAATATTACAGCTATTACACAGGGCCATTAAGAATTTACCATCTGTATGAGAATGGTGTTTCACCTTGATATTTGTATCTGAAAATTCAGAATCACATACCGGGCATTTTTCTGCATTGTTGAAATCCTCAATCTGTTTCTCTGTTAAAGGCAACATGGGTTTTGATTTTAATAAAATATTAGATGCTATGTCACGGCACTCATTTTCTATTTTATGTGCAAATATTTTGATGGCATCTGGCCCCATGTATGAATATTCTTTACTAACAACACCATCCTGTACAACCACATAACAAAAGCTGGAAGGTTCATGTAGCTGGTATGGTGTAATTGAAGATTCTTCAGGATCTGGATTGCAGGATGCAAGAGATTTGAGGATTGATTCAAAATCACAGACAATATATGCTGGGTGTTCCAACAAGGCTTCAAACTTTTTGAATTTGCAATTTTCACTTGGATTAGGCATCACCATATGAACAGGTTTATGGTTGCCACAATATTTCAGATGCTCAATTAATTTGTTCTTAGCAATTTCTGCATTTTCTTCACGAACCCCCTTCACTGTTTTTCTACCATCAAATACAGTTAAGCATCTTCTGCACAACTTAAATATTATATTAGATTTGTCTAGTTGTGTTCTCACTAAAGCTTGAAGATTATGTATCAGAGTGTAATGATATGTACCATCCCCTTCAATTAAGAGCAGATCAATCGGAATAGCAGATTCATCATCAAATGTACTGATTCTGAGAGGTTCTATCGGGCAATTGCCAGTGGAACAAATAAATACATTAATAGATAATTGTTTGCCATTGATATGCCGGGCCTTTTTTTCAAATTTATCAATATTCTGTACAGACATTGGATATTCTAAACCCTCCATTGCATCGTCAAAATCATGTTCATGTTGTTTGTAATAATTTATTCTCTGAGGATTCCTTGAAACTGGAAACAAAACAGCTAATATACACCACAAAAAGCATTTCTGGTCGGTATTTTCAATATTAACCACGGCTCTTCTGTTTTTAATATTATCAGGTAATGGCAAATATGTAGATCCTTGCAAAGGGCTGAATTCAGAAATATTAACATATAACTTGTGTGGAGATCCGCATAGGCTCCATCCAGACTCTTTTGCTGCAAATTCAGAGTGTTTAATGTTCAATTGATCCATCAACCTGCTTATTATTGTGTCTGAATTTGCATTTGAATATACCGGTACAGTTGCTGTTATGTGGGGCTGTATAAATTTTGTGCCATTTGGCTTCTTATATTGAGTATACAATTTGAGGGAGAGCTTATAAGAGCCATTTTGTGCATTTAGAATTGCCTGCAGATCAGAATTTATATTGTTCAAAAAATTCTCAATGCCACATCTTGACTCTGATACAAACCGGTAATCCCTAAGTTGGGCATTAAAACTGCTATGGATAGGTTCATAGCGTGGCTGCTTTGCAGGTCCAGCATTAACAGGTGCTTCATGCTTCCTTTTCAGACCAGATGTAGATGGTTGTGGGGGCCATGTTGATGACTGTACAGAACAAGTATCTTTATGTGTATATGTGAAGTATTGCATGTTATATTTTCTATTGCATTTGGGGCATATTTTTGTGGGAGTTCTGTATTTGTCTGGGTCACAAATCTTTTGGTGCTTGGCCCAATTGGGGCTGGATATATTCTTATTGCATTGATTACAATATTTTTGATTCGGCATTTTTGCTATTGTTTATTATATACAATTTCCTGGGATTCAAATCAAAACTTTATACTGAATAAAAAATATAAGTTGGGTTCAGCAGTGTGATTTGTGTGTGTGTATATATATATGTGTGTGTGTGTGTGTGTGTTAATATTTTTGGCCTTGGTATTTTTGTTGTTGGTTTATTATATAAAATTTCTTGGGAATCAAATCAAAATTCTATGCTTAATAAAAAATATCAGTTGGGTTCAGTACAGACAAAAAAACTGCATAGCTCTATGTCAATTAGTTCTTGAGATATTAATTATTTTGTATTTAGGAACCACTTTGACCCCCCTGCCAAAAATTGGCTTTTATTGTATCAGTGTATATTGTTTCTATGATCAAAATTCTATGCTTAATAAAAAATATCAGTTGGGTTCAGTACAGACAAAAAAACTGCATAGCTCTATGTCAATTAGTTCTTGAGATATTAATTATTTTGTATTTAGGATCCACTTTGGGCTTTCCCCCCCCCCCTCTTCCAACCCCCTGCCAAAAATTTGGCTTTTATTGTATTAGTGTATATTGTTTCTATGACCTTACTTGGGTTATTCCGCCAAATTATATGCTTCAAGTCTCCTATACTTTGGTGGAGCCTGTTCAGGTTCTGCCCCCCACTTGTGGGTTCCACTGCCGATCCAGCAATGGTGAAGAATCTGCACTGTGCCCTGGCTTATATAGATTTACAGAGCCAATAGGAGCCCTGCTTATTTAAACCAATCAGAAAACACCACATCATCACATTATGTCATAACTATTTAATCAATTAATATTGCACAACATGATGCAATAGAAGTGTGCCGGGAAGTAAATATGTATGGATGTGGGTGGGTGGGGATGTGGGTAGGGGTGGATGTAGGTGGGTATGGGTGGGTAGGGGTGGGGGTGGGTGGGGGTGGGGGTGCATCTTGGCTTAGTTTTAAGTGCTGTGTTCAAAATAAAAATATAGTGGCTGGTAGCTATATCCAAGCCCTATTATAATTTTTGTTTCTCTATTCTGTCACTAATTTTGATCCTAGGATAATTATATTTATGGGGGTGATTCTGCATGGCCCTCAGAGCAACATACTGAAATTTTGAAAAAATCAATTATTTTATTTTTGCAATTTTCACTAGTTTTGATCCTAGGCCAATTATATTTATGGGGGTGACTCTGCATGGCCCCCAGAGCAACATACTCAAATTTTGAAAAAATCGATAATTTTTTGGATTTTGATTATCTCTGGAACCATGAATCCTAGAGACATGGGGTTTGTTGCTTTGGCCTGGGCATGGCAAAATGCAACTTTTTGATTTCTATAATTTTTCAAAAATCTCTTGTTGTTCTCTAAATCTTGAATAACTTGCCTATTTTTCAAGATAGGAGCATGGGGGTTGCATATTTGAAGTTTAGAAATTTTGTGAAAAACTCGATAATTTTTTGGATTTTGATTATCTCTGGAACCATAAATCCTAGAGACATGGGGTTTGTTGCTTTGGCATGGGCACGGCAAGATGCAACTTTTTGATCTCTATAATTTTTCAAAAATCTCTTGTTGTTCTCTAGATCTTGAATAACTTGCCTATTTTTCAAGATAGGAGCATGGGGGTTGCATATTTGAAATCTAGAGGCTGTTTAGAAGTTTTGTTAAAAAATCGATAATTTTTTGAATTTGAGATTTTTCAAAAACTATCAGTACTGGAGACTTGAAATTTTGTAGGCATATTCTAGTCATGATTCTCTACATTTTTTGTCTCCATAATTTTCCTGATATATGCAATATTTAAGCTGTAAAAGTCTAATTTTTATAAATAGAATTTTCTGAAAAATGCAATATTAACAAAATTGTTAATATTTTGAAATCTATACATGATAGGGCACTGTAGCAGTTACTATACTTAAGATATCATACAATATCAAGAAGGGCATATTTTTGACAAGTTTATGGACAACAATCTCACAGAAGTGCCTTTTGTAAGTGTAGCCTCATCAATCCGAGGGGGTTCATACTTTCTCATGGAATCCATGAGGGCTTTTTTTACAAAAATCTTGGATTAGACAGGGTTCCACACTTGAGCAAAAAGCTCATATGGGCATGTTGAGCTTGTTTTAAGTATAGCCAAATCTGCTTCAGGGGGGTTCATACTTTCTTGAGTTTATAATACCACAAACCCCACTACTTTTTTACATTTATATTCTCTCTTAGAGTGAGCGTCTTTTTGAGCAATGGAATTACTTGTAGACTTAACTGTTTTGCTGAATGTTGTTAAATATTCTCTCTCAATTCTGTAAACCTCACATTGAGAAAAACAAACCTTTGAAATTTAATTCCACTTATTCACAGATTTAATCGGCACCAGACCTACAGTTTAAAATGGGATCTGAACCAGTATGTGCCTTCACCGGCGATCGAACCCAAGATCCCTTGATTACAAGGCGACTAGATAGCGTTACCACTACGCCATCGGAAAGACCCTCGAAAACGAAAGTGAATGAAAGTGAAGAGGGTTTGGCTGCTAATATTTATACATCCCTCTCTACGATATTAAACATGGTTTTGTTTTTTCTTGCACCATTGTAATACTTCCTTCAACTTTCAACAATTTCGAATTTTCCTTTTGTGTGTGTGTGAGAGGAGGAGGGAGGGAGAGTGACTTCCATTGATGGATTCAAATGGAAAAGGGAAAGAAGAGATTTGTGCATATTATTATTACTGGTAGTAATAACAAGAAGAGAATTATTATAATATGTACATACAAAACAAATTTCCTTGGGAAAATAGACACTAAAAAATTTAATTGTTGAGTTTTAGTTTTAAGTCCACATTATGCACAAATTCACTAATCGGGACTGTGCCATGTGGGAATCAAACAGGCACCAAACATGTTCCGACATTGCAGTGTCTTACATTTGCATTAGAGTCGGCTCAATTGGCGTTACAAGGGGATTGGTGGGGGTTCATAACCACCCTTCCTTTGGCCAAGTATTCCCAAGAAAAAGAACGTTCGAGGTAAGAAAAAATAACAAAATCCGAAAACTATGGATTCTACACTAATCTAGGTCATTTGTGGCATATTATTTTTCATCCCCTCTCACCCCCCATGCCAGTTCATTTCCGTAAATATTAATGTGTGATTTTACCCACACATAATGAACTACTTTTCCATTGCTAATTAAGCTATTAGTTGCACGAATACAACTGATAACATATGGTGATATTTTAAATAAATTTCTATAATTAGATTGTATAGCTTGTAAAACACTTTGTGAATCAACTAGTATTAGAAATTTCTGTTCAGGAACTGTACCAATATAAATCAAAGTTTGATATACCGCATATATTTCAGCTGTAAATATGGATGCCTCCACTGGTAACCTAAACATTTTTGATATATTTCTTTCAGTATCATAAAGAGCTGCTCCTACTCCACTTTTCGTTACAAACAACAGCAGAGATGACGATTTTAAGAAACCTCAAGAAAAGAAGATCCGTGAGCATGTACAGACAGCGGTTTAGATGAATCTAAGTTATCTAAAATCAATCGTTCGGGTTCACATAAAAACAGGACAATTTGAAATTCGGATGTCAGGTCATTTAATTATCCGCAGTGGATATTAGCAATACCAACGGGGTACATGTAAGGCATTGCGGATAGCCAATGGATGTTCCTTGGGGATTTGTGATTATGGGTAACAGTCCCATATGAGAAGGTTGAAGTAAATGCCCCGCCAAAATGGTCAAGAGGTTACCTGTGTCGAAACGAGGATTACAAGTATAGCCCAATGGAGAATAATGAGTAAAGCCGATGTATTGGTATCGGAAAATATCGTTTGGAATTCATCTACCGATAACAGCCGATACTTTTCTGGCATATTGGTCTTTCACGGACACCGCAAAAATTCCGTAGAAGTCAATGTTTTTCTGGAAATTATGCAAAATTCGAAGTTTATCTCTATTTTGCACCGGCTGTATGTGAAAAAATATTTTGTTGTGATGTAACATGTAATTTAATATCCAAATTAAATGTTTACACATTTTAAGATAAAATTCTTGGTCAGTTGATGCATATACAGTTACTCGCAATGTTGTTCGTACAGGGCAAACGTATCGACAGAGTCGGATTTGCTAAAGGGTATTTATATGTATATATTCTACGAAGTTCTGGGACAACGTGATCTTGTCCGATTAAACCAAAATACAGTAAACCTGCACGGATCACATGGTGTGACCAGTGGGTGGAGGAAGGCAAATACGCAGGACAATGCTGCCAATACGGTAAAACATGGTGAAGGATCCATTATGATCTGGGCCTGTATGTCGACTAAAGGCGTTGAGAAAATGCAAGTCATTGGTGGAATCATGGACAAACATGTCTGTAATAACATCCTGTAGAATAACGTGAAAAAAAGTGTCCAGTAAATTCAGGTTGACACGTGTGTTAACATTCCAGCAGGATAACGACAGCAAACATACTGCTCAACTCAACAGGGACTGGTTAATTTTGAATGTACCAAAGCAGTTGAAAACACTAGTTCAAAGTTCAGATCTGAATCCGACTGAGCATTTATGAACGTTCTGGAAGAAACGTGCCCATAAACATGAGTGCAAGTCAAAAGAACATCTGAAGAGGGCCGTAGCTTTAGAGCGGGAGGGAATCATCCCAGACACCTGCAAGACGTTGGTCGCTTCTATGCACAGGAAATGCCAAGCATTTATGAAGGCCAAGGGTTATGTTTCTGGCTGTTAAATTGTCTCATTTTGTAACATTTCTATGTTTCTCTTTCTGTTTTCATTGCAACTGTACGAACAGAAATGTGACATCAAAGTAGTATGTAATTTTTGATTTCGTTTACTTCTCACACTTTATCTGTAAGAACAACATTGTGAGTAACTGCAATTAGAATGGAATTGCACACTATTATTAATGAATATTTTGAATAATTCTGTTAATTACAAAGTACAAAGTAATTAAAGGTGTAGACGATACAATAGACCTCAAAGAAGATATAGATAAACTATAAGAAGGGAGCTGCTTACATGATCTCACATTTAATATAAATAAATGCTACTTTATTCAATTAACGAATAAAATAAATAATTTGAGGTGTACATATTCAATTTCTGGCAAGATTACTTCCAGAGGTAAATCTAATCAAAGATCTCATTTTCATAGATTCTGCTTTGACCTTCAAAGAACACATATTATATATGGTAAATAAGGCCTACAGATCATTAGGTTTTGTTATAAGGAATTCTAGAGATTTTAATAATATACAACTCTATGTAACAGCATAGTAAGAAGTAGACTTGAATACGCATTCATAATTTGGTCTCCAATGTATACCTAGGTAGATCATACGAAAACAGCATAGAAAGAATTCAGAAAAGATTTCTAAGGTATCTGTTTTATAAAAAATATGATATGTCCCCACGACAATATAACTTTAAATATAAAATAAAATTATAATAATCTGCTTGACGTATTTGGGTTTAAGAGTCTTAGTAATAAGAGAAAAATATTAGAACAGGTGTACTTGTATACAACAATTAATTAATCTTAAAGAACAGCTCCTTTCTCGGTCAAATACAATTCAATGTACGAAAAAATAATCTTCGAAATAGAAATATTCTGACTTCTAAAATTTCAAAAACTCTGATATATAAAATCTCACTTACAATATCCTTGTGGCAAATAACCAATGTATAGATTTTTCACTTTTACTTGACAGATATAAAAGAATAATAAACTCAGTACTACAGAAAACTTATGAATTACTTCTTGGCTAAATGTTTGTAGATAAGTGGATGTATGTTGTCATGTGTTACGTGTATATAGGCTAAACGTTGTGTGTGAATGAATGTGTGTTTGTATATTCCATGTAATTTGTATTGTGATAACTAAACGCAGTCTACGCCTTCTGTAATTAGAGATTCAGTCCTCTGTAGAAGTGCAAAGCATAAATAAATAAATTATTACAATTTTGAAGTATCGATATCGGTGGGAATCGGTGAGAGTATCGATCGGTTCAAAGCGGTATAGGCTCAGCCCTAACCCTGAGTGACAAACAAGTTATGCCGACACACAGATACACGACACTCAAAAGTGTCTTCAAGATTTTCCACCGCCACTATGGAGAAAATCAAAGCGTGAATCCTCATCCGCTAGCGTGTCTACACGCATCACTAAGTACGTATCTCTTGGGAAAGAAATATCTTCTCCTCACGGTCTTCCACCCAAACGTGTCTAGATTCTGTTCGATTGGCTTGTTGATCCTCGTACGTTGAAAACAACGCCATGGACAATCGTCTTCCTCCTCTCCACTTTGTCTTCTCCATTCTCAGAAGAAAGGAAGTGAGAATCCGACGCGGTGTTCAACAAGGAAGAAACAAGTTCGAAACAATATTCGTCTCCGATTCTCTCGATCCGAGTGCAGCCACGGACGTAAAAGGGCAGCGGTGAAACATTTACAATCTGTTCTGTCTGCATTTGCAGAAGATTTTCCCGCTTCTTGCTTACTTAAACCGCCAAGGGATATATGCCACAACCAGTTCTCAGAGAGCTTTCAGCAGGGTGGTTAAAGGTCGAGGAATTTTAAATAAATTCAATTCCGGTCCAGGAGAGAAAATCAGCAAGTTTAAATGGGTTCTGGACCGTAAAGAAACTTTCTATCTGTGAAGTACTTGAATTCGATCCAGAAACCTTTTTTTCGTATCAATTTAAATATGTTCTAGGAACTTTTTTTCCGTACGAATTTAAATATGGTCCAGAAACCTTTTTTCCGTATCAATTTAAATATGTTCTAGGAACTTTTTTTCCGTATGAATTTAAATAGGGTCCAGAAACCTTTTTTCCGTATCAATTTAAATATGTTCTAGAAACTTTTTTTCCGTATGAATTTAAATAGGGTCCAGAAACCTTTTTTTCCGTATCAATTTAAATATGTTCTAGGAACTTTTTTTCCGTATGAATTTAAATAGGGTCCAGAAACCTTTTTTCCGTATCAATTTAAATATGTTCTAGGAACTTTTTTTCAGTATGAATTTAAATAGGGTCCAGAAACCTTTTTTCCGTATCAATTTAAATATGTTCTAGGAACTTTTTTCCGTATGAATTTAAATAGGGTCCAGAAACCTTTTTTCCGTATCAATTTAAATATGTTCTAGGAACTTTTTTTCCGTATGAATTTAAATAGGGTCCAGAAACCTTTTTTCCGTATCAATTTAAATATGTTCTAGGAACTTTTTTCCGTATGAATTTAAATAGGGTCCAGAAACCTTTTTTCCGTATCAATTTAAATATGTTCTAGGAACTTTTTTTCCGTATGAATTTAAATAGGGTCCAGAAACCATTTTTCCGTATTAATTGAAATATGTTCTAGGAACTTTTTTCCGTATGAATTTAAATAGGGTCCAGAAACCTTTTTTCCGTATCAATTTAAATATGTTCTAGAAACTTTTTTTCCGTATGAATTTAAATAGGGTCCAGAAACCTTTTTTTCCGTATCAATTTAAATATGTTCTAGGAACTTTTTTTCCGTATGAATTTAAATAGGGTCCAGAAACCTTTTTTCCGTATCAATTTAAATATGTTCTAGGAACTTTTTTTCCGTATGAATTTAAATAGGGTCCAGAAACCTTTTTTCCGTATCAATTTAAATATGTTCTAGGAACTTTTTTCCGTATGAATTTAAATAGGGTCCAGAAACCTTTTTTCCGTATCAATTTAAATATGTTCTAGGAACTTTTTTTCCGTATGAATTTAAATAGGGTCCAGAAACCATTTTTCCGTATTAATTGAAATATGTTCTAGGAACTTTTTTCCGTATGAATTTAAATAGGGTCCAGAAACCTTTTTTCCGTATCAATTTAAATATGTTCTAGAAACTTTTTTTCCGTATGAATTTAAATAGGGTCCAGAAACCTTTTTTTCCGTATCAATTTAAATATGTTCTAGGAACTTTTTTTCCGTATGAATTTAAATAGGGTCCAGAAACCTTTTTTCCGTATCAATTTAAATATGTTCTAGGAACTTTTTTTCCGTATAAATTTAAATAGGGTCCAGAAACCATTTTTCCGGATCAATTCAAATACGGTCCAGGAATCTTCCTTTTCGTATCAATTACAATACGGTCCAGGAACCTTTTACCCAGATCAATATTAAATACAGTCCAGGAACCTTTCTTCAATGAAACAATACGCAACTTGGACCGAATTTAAATTGTGAGAGAGAAAAATGTTCCAGTCCTGTTACGGAACCCAATAGAACCCATAAGAATTTGAGGGTTCCTGGACATTTAACAACCCTGGAAAATTATTAAACTATGTATAAAAAAACAATCGTTGAGTGCTTCGTGGAAGGACGCAACACGAAGTAGCCCTAGACGATTGTGTGGTTAAAAACATGCTCTTGTAAACGTTTTATAAAGTTTTAAGTCCAACTCCGATCCATTTATGCTTGTGACTGTACATATTCCACCTATTCCTGCATTTTATTCGGCAACGGGTCTGAAGCCTGTGTTTACCCCGTTAGTTACAGCTTGTTGGATCCCTTGCATTTGCTCGTCTCTCTTCCCGGCAACAAGGCATATGGGTGACAGGAGTGGAGAGTGACTCATGTTACAACTTCCTCAACTACACATAAAACTCCAGTTGGAATAGATTGGACGTCTAAGGGTTAAATGTGAGTGACGTTTGGAAGGTCTATTGCCTGGATTATCAAATATATTGACATGAAAGATTCATCAAGAATCGTTCTCTATCTCGCAAGACGGACCCTGTGGCCGAGTCCCGGGTAAGGCATGGGTATTTGTGTTCGTCCAGTTAATAAGAAACAAAGAAAATGTAAGAATTGAAAAGTGTAAAAGTGAGAAAAAGATTGAATGGTGGGAGATACCTCCGTGTAGGGGGCATTCCCTTTAAAAAAAAAAAGTGGTTAGCAAATCGCGCTGAGACGCCAAGGGTCCTGAGTTCGAATCCCGCTCGGGCTTGGTTGTTTGTGAATGTCCATTCATCAATTTCATCACTCATCCCCATCTTCGCAAATTAGCCAAGAGGCACAAAACGCGAAGTAAAATCAATCAATCTATCTCGCAACACGCTCCCCCAAACAAAATTTTGTATTAGTCCTACTCCATGTGAAAAACAAATTAATTAACATGGAAATTATTATTGTAATAATTGATTGCATTAAGGTTTAGATCTTTGTTAATGCATATAATTTACATATTTCACCAATAAAAGTTACTACCATCTCCAGTCCTATGCTTCACAGACAAATGAAGTCAAACTGTACTACATGTATAAAGCGTCACCCACGTAACGCACTTTTGTTAATGCTTTTCATGCATTCAGCCTATGCTATCATACTATTTTCTCATTTGTTAGCAGACACCACAAAGTACTTCCTAAATCTATGAAATCAGTTCATTATGAATATTTTATACTAATCTCATGCACTGGCGTACGCAGGATTTTTTTATTTTTGGAGGGACTGGAATTGTAAAGGTGGATAGTGCATACCTGCTTTGTAGGGGGGGACATACACAATAAGATATTTCATGTATTAAAAACTTGACACTCTAAAAAGGGCAATCGGGAGTCATTTTAAGGCGAGTTTGCATTTACCACTCTGATCTTTTCCGAGTTCTTCACTGCTTTTATTTGAAAATGTTTATTTTGTCAAAATTTCGGAGGGGGCTGTAGCTCCTTTAGGCTCCCTCTACGCACGCCAGTGATCTCATGTCTAGAACCTTAAATGTTGTGTCTAAAATGTCACACACGAAACGCTGGAATGCCGGAATGTGATGTCCTTTCTGGAAATTAACGTCACGAAAAAATATTCGAATTTCGAAGAAACTTGAACGTAATTTGTGGCAAGTGATCCGTCTTGGTGAAAGGTCGACATCTGTCAACAACTAGGTCACAAACTCGCGAACAGTTTGTAGATACGATTTCGTGTTCAAGGTATACCGGTAGAACATAGGGACAATTATTCTGGTCCTTGACCCTCAAGTGACACAACTGAGCTTCAAGCAATGCCTGTCTTCGCATTGCCTTTTTTGACAACACACGGTGAAAGTTATGCATCATCCATCGGACACCCCGGACTTGGCTCCGTCCGATTACTATTTGTTTGGGCTATTATAGCGGACTTCTTGTAAGCAAAATAATCCACAATAATGAGGAGATTACTAAAGCTGGTTTGACAAAGACCTGTAAAACTAACGGAATTTAGGAAGCCCCACAACGATTGAACAAGTGCATTGCAATCCAAAATGGGAGCGGGGGTATATTGGAAAGTAACGTATCAAACTTTGATACTGTGTATGACGCGTTCAGGTTTACGAGACTTCCCCCGCACCATCAGTGTCCAAAAATACCCCCAAAACTAACCCAATTCCAATATCTCTAAGTTAAAAAAATAAAAGACTGGTAGCCTACTTCAGACACACCCGTCAGGCAGCACTCAGTAGCACGGCATTGTGATTTCCGTTGCAGGCGTACAAAAAAAACACAAATAAAATTTCCACATAAAGAAGAAAAAAAAGTGATCCCAGCACGTTGAGATGAAACAGCCTACGGAATAGTTTTAGAACGACCCTCGCACATTAATTAACAGCAATATACAACAAACACTACGAGAATCCTCCCATTATTCACCAGCTTATGTTTATGCTGAGAAACCTCATGAATACTTAAATTCACCGTTCTGGCAAAATTTACAAGCAGCCTATTATTTATACAAACAGAAATTCACGCCCTGTGCATGCACGGAAACCCCCATCCCTCCCCCCCCCCTTTCCTGAATGAGAACACATGGTTAGTAAACACACACACTTGGACAATATTGTAGGATGAGTGAGGCAACGAAGTCGATTTGAGAACACTGTGTTTATTAGATAATATACATGAAAATAAACAATTCCCTAACCAAAAATATTCGTGTTCACGGACTTGAATTTTACCTAAACCCCGACATAAATGTTTTTGTACAAAGATTTCACATAAGCTAATTAAAACTGACTTGTTTAATTATCATGAACTCAATACTAAGAAAGAGCCGTACGCATCATGGCCCTAACAAACGGACATTGCTTACTCGTATATCTTCACTAAGAATGATTGTTTTGTTTTTCAGTTCCTATGTAATTTAATATATACCATATGATTTCCATGAATAGTAAAAGTTTATTTATGTTTTATCCTATCCAGAAAATAATGTCTTCCCACGTAAATTATTCTTGAAAATCCGTGAAATATCCTGCTTGTAATTCTCCCTTATGCAAGCGGGACATCACGAATCCTTTTTTTTTTTCCTCACGGAAGTAATTGAATCCAGAAAACAGGAAATAAATGCGATGTGTAATAATAAATTTTATGTAGAATTTCCTCTGCACAGCATGAGTTAAACAACGTGCATCGAGATGTTTCTGCATCGAAGTAACACAAAAATGCACAACATTGCGGCGACGATGAATCCTAGAACCTCTTGCAAACTCTCCGGATATGAAAGAACTGCACTTACATTTGATTCACCGTTGTTGTTTTAAGTCCACAGGGAAGCTAATCGCAATTGGACCCTCCATGCCCGTACCTAGGGGAGGGGCCATGCACCGTCCCCCCTCGAACTATGACATATTTAAATGTAAATCTACAAAAAGCTACAAGCATCGACGATTCTTTAAATTTGTAAAAATTTCAATTTTGTCTTTGCAAAAGTGAATGTATTTGTTGTGTGGAGAGGCAGAATCCAGAAGCCTGCAGTCTGCAATATTGGGTAGTTTTAATTTTATAACCATTGATGCAAGGATACCAGACGCCCGATTTACAGATTTAGTCGGGACAGTCCATTATTTTTAATCCCTATTCTGACATTTTTCGAACTGCAGTCATGATGCAAAAATGTCTTTCTTTGTTAACTCACATTTAGACATGTTATTTATTGTAATAATAATTGCTAATACGCAACATTTAATTTATAAATATATTATTTTCTATATATAGAATTATCATGACTGTTCATTGTTGGGATGAAGGGGGGAGGGGTATATCGATGAATTGCATTTTTTTCTGTTGCTTTGGACCATTGGACCATAAGTTGCAATTCTACAATTGTACGTTTATCTCTATCTGTGATATTGTTATAGCATTGGTGGTCAAATCTAATATTCAAACACATTTCTCTGACCAAAGCAAAGCGCGCTACGACGCAAGGTTGCGGGTTCCAATCCCACCCTGGGCATAAGTGTTCTTTGTGTGTTCCATCATCGCGATTAGACAAACGTGGCAGAAAAGCAATCTAAAATAACCTAATCCAATCAACCTCAAAGCATTTCTCATCTTCTCTTTGTTCCACATATTCGGATCTACCCCCTCCCCCCTAGGGCCGATTGTGTAAAGCAGTTGTACCTCGTATAGCCAGTAAACTGATCTGCAGTCTGGCTGAACTCTGATTTTGTGATGTATAAAAGTTGAACTGAAATTTAGTCCCTCCGATCTGATGTCAAACTTAACCCGCGAATTTTCTCTAATCAGCAGACTTTGACCGTAGTTCAGCTGCGGAACTATGGTTGTACTAACGCATATTTGCTTTGAAAATGGGTTTCAAAGAAGGGAGAATGAATGCAAAAATCCTGTTTCCATAATAATAAAGAAGCACCAAGCATGAAGTGAACAATGATAAACATGTTTTCTATTTTTCTTTCTTTCCATATATCATGTGTAATTGTTATTTACTGTTTGAAATATCGTGTATTTTCTCTTGCAATTTACCTTAAATGCCTGCTAGAGCATATTGTTTAATTTCGCGATCAGCAAGAGACAGGCATATAATCATGGGCCGTTCGCAGAGAGGGGGGAAGGGGAGAATTTGACCCCTTCTAGTAAAAAAAACAAAATTACGTGCTTAATCTTCTTCTTCCCTTTTCTTAACTTCTGTTCTTATATCTATGTTAATGCTTACTTCTTATCTTCTTTACCATTTCTTTTTCTGTTTTCGTTCTCGTTTTCTATATTAGTTTTTCCATTTATTATCTCCCTGTCTGTCTCGCTTATTATCTCATCCTTTATCTACCAAAGTTTCTAGCTCTCTCTCTTTCTCTGCCTCTTTCTTACCTGGTTTCTCTATTTCTCTTGTTTCTCCATTATGTCTCTCATTCTCTTCCTCTCTCTCTCATAATCTTCCTCTCTTTCTCTCTCTCCTTTACTTCTCTCTTATTTCATTGTTTCTATGGTGTCGTGCTGTTAGCGAACGTGCTCTTAGCGAACGCAGTTACGGAAGGATTTGCAGGTGCTTGCTGTTAACGAACACACAAACTTGTCCTCTCTTATTTGTCCTTGAATCTGGTCAGCATGCAAGTGTTGCCAGTGATTTGCCAATTTGCGTGCGTTCAGTGGCTGTTGCCTCTTGACCTGACCTGACTCACCCCTGATCATTCTTGAATCGGGTCTTCCTTGTCGCACAACAGTTTTGCTACCTGGTGTTCTGACGTCAGAGGAGGAATGCATACAAGGTTAGGTTAGGCCTGTTAGATTAGGTTCCATTAGCATAAATACAATAAAAAATTATTATTTAGGCTAAGAGAACAAAACATAGCAAACCTAACCTAACAACTTTAGCCTAAAGTTAAAAAGCTTTCCCCCGTGACGTCAGAACACAAGGTTACTCAAGGGTTGTGCGATAAGTGGGACCATTCTTCAATCGACTGTGAAACCAGAAAAATGAGTGAAATAGAATTAAAAATATATAGATAACAAAATCTTTAATGTAGTTAACATAAATTGTTGAGGATCCTTCATTTAGCTAATTTCAAACACAAAATGATTATAAGATATCACTGGCCACACTTGCTTCGAATGACATTAGTACCTGGGGGAAACCCTGGGGGATAAAGGCGATCAGGGGCGTGATGCTGGTCACATCACCCCCACTCATGACCGGATCAAGAAAGTGTGGGGCGTTACCCCCACACCCCCTATACGCCTTCATGGCGTGGTGCTAAGCACAGGGGAGCACTTCACTTTTTTTTTTTTTACTTCCATCTTGACCACTCTCAAGAACAAACAAGACAGGGCAAGTTTGTGTGTTCGCTAACAGCACGCACCTGCAAATTCTTTCCTTCCGGTGTTCGCTACGAGCACGGAATCGTTTCTATCGCCTCCTCTGCTCTCCCTTTCGCCATCCTCTGCTTTCTTTTTCTGCCCCCCCTATTTTTTCCCTGTCACTATATAGGGGTCTATGGCTTCTTTTCTTTATCCTTTTTTCATTCTCTATTGTTTATTTCAAATATCTTATATTGAGTTGAGTTTTAAGTCTACTTTATGCACAGATAGGATAATCGGCACTGGATCTACGTGTACAGTTTAATGTGGGGTCTGATCCACTATGTGACTCCACCGGCTATCGAAGCCGGGACCCCTTGATTACAAGGCGACAAATATCTTACGTTCTCCGGCCATACAAATATTTCCATCCCACAGAGATACAAGTATGTAAATATGACGTTACAATGGCGTTAATATACATCCCATTTAAGTACACATTTTTCTGTTTTTTATCTGCGGGCGCTTGTGGGAACAAGACTCCAAGAGTGACGAAATTCTACTTTCTCAGAATCCTCGCCATTGAACATCGAGATAGACTCTCTTGGTCCTTTCTCATGCCGACGGCCACCTGGGACCAGTCTCATCAAATGGGGAATGGATCCTTCGAAAGAATCCAAGGTTCCCATTGAAAAATTCCTCCAAATCCAGGCTTTCCCCTACGTCCTCACCTGTATTTCCCGCCCGGGACAACGGAACACGAAACACGTTCCTTGCGTTAATACTGCTAATAATTCTCTGCTCTGATGCCAAAAGCTACGGTCTAACAATGTAATATGAGTAGGTTTCAAATTGATAGCATGTGTCAAAACGTAAGTGGATTGACCATCATAAGTACTGGCGCCTCATTGCTCAACATCAAAATCAGACAATCGAAATTTCAAACCAATAAATTGATAAAACTATTAAGCCTTGTTACCATGTTTAATAAAACACTCAAAACACTGACCAAGGCAGAATTTATTGTCAAATAAACACACCACAAACGTAACGTTACAACCTTATAATTTTAGATTTGGTTTAGTCTGAAGAATACTTGCTATAAGGTTGAAACGTAACGTTTGTGGTGTGTTTTATGACAATAAATTCTGCTTTGGTAAGCATTTCGAGTGTTTCATTTCAACAAATTGAATTCCAAAAAGTAACAGGATCGAATCCTGAAGAGTGATCCTTAATAGCTACTTAGCAGACCCTGTTTTTATACTAACAAAACGACACAGAATACATGAAAAAAAAGTTGAACTATTTCATACATCCTAGAGCAAATTCTACAAGAACTATTGTCAGTCGATAAATTCAACCATCAATTTTCGTATACGTTAATTTTGAGATTGATATTGCCATTGTATACCAAAAAGAAATGCTGGAACGAACACTACGAAATTACATGGGAAGTAATTGAAGTTTGACAGGTTAAGAACCTCAGAAATCAAAAATTACGATTTCAATGGGCTCTCAATTGCTGAGAATAGATTTAATTCTGTTAGTAATATTATTTCCACAGCGAGTTTCAAATAGCATCAAAACTTAACTGCGATTGTAAATCTAATTTTATAAAAACTGCAATTGTAAAGGTATCATCGATTAACACTACTTTGATTTTTTTTAAAAAAATGATTGACGATGCACATAAAAACAATAAAATTTAAAACTTTTATTTACATAGCAAGGCCCGCCATCTAAAGTACATGCCTACAAAAAGTAAAACATTTTTTATTTTACGTAGGAACACAAACATATAAAACATGAAAGGCACATGTTTCATGTTTTGTACATGTGGTTAGAGTTTAGGGTACTAAGAAGCAAAGCTGAAAATAGTACCTCTTCTGCGTGTCAACTAGGTCTATCAGTATCTGAGAAATTACAATTTGGGAGGTTGATAGTATACCTAGGTAATGAAGACCCACCAAAAGCGAATCGCTTCACTAGTCCCTTACTCTATAACAGTGAAACAATCGAACGTTAAAAATCGACAATTTTTTTAACGTTGCGACATCTTTGAAACTATTCGAAGTGCAAATATGAAGTTTCGTGATTTGAAAGAATCGTGAATAATTAAAGCGACGGAACGACCCTATTCGATCGACTCCGATACTAAATCTATTACCTGTTCAATTATTTTAACGCTTATCACCATTTTTCACTTAAGAAATTTCTTTTAACGTCCATTCTCATCAACTTTGTTCATTCCTTGAAATTTTCATGTTATAATTTGTAAGAATTGATTGAAGTTTGAAGGTCTACGTTTGTAGATCATCTTCATTTGCTGCCATCAATATCTGGTCGTCTGCGTCGTAGCACGATGTGCTAACCACTCCGCCATCCTTATGGTAAACGGGTTCCCTTCATATTAACCGCTACAGTATAGCAGATTATAGGTTCCTTTCTCGGCGCAACCGTCCAATCGCGGTTTCAGACCAAAACCGCTGCACTGTAAACTTCTATTTACTTCCAAAATTTCATCCAATCAACCTTTAATCGAATCCTTCAATGCAAGGCTCCCTGTTCAAACCTTCACCTCTCGTTCAAGTCTTGCAAGCCCTGGCTGAAGACAAAAGGTTGAAAGTGTGTCAAAGGGACGACAATTACGGTAGCAAAGGTCAGTGAGCTATTTCCCATGTTTCCGTTATTTCGGCGACAGGATTGGGTATGGGAAATGAAATGTCTGTCACTGGAACACTTGAAGACAGTGGAGTGATAATTAAGCTTTTTGGTTTGAATCGTGGATGAACGAGTGAGCAGACAATGCATAAATAAACGAACGCCTTGTGAACTGGAGGGTAGAAAGCGAGGAATCGGTTATATTTGGCTGACATTGGGTGGAAAATGTACTATTGACATGTCAAATCTTGATCAGTGTGACTCTCTAGTGACACGCACAAACCGGTCTGTGTAAAGTAGCAAATACGTTTTCTTTCTTCTTCACAATTGGACTCCTCAGATTTTGGCATCGAAACGTCATCTCACTTTACAATGACAAAATGCGTGTGAGAAAAATTTTATCAGTTCAGTTGAAAACATAAATGTACACTTAATGACTAATCACAGCAAGGCAGTTTCCAAATAGTAAACTTCAAACACAGATCATATTTTAATCTTCCACCTCTCAAGAAAATCAACTCATTAGTACATGAAATCAGAAACAATATCTTCAAATCCAATATTTTGAATTACAAAAGAATTAATTGTCATTAAACTTACATTTCATAACATCTTCATGTCCACAACAACAAACATTCCACATATTATCTTTCGTTCTATGTATAAAGAGTTGCACGCACAGGTTGGTCGTCAACCATCAGTTCAACAGAAATGGGTCATCAGTGACACGGCCGTTACACTAGGACCCCATGATAAACTTCAAATATAATTCCCGGTGCTCAAGGTAAACTTCCCAAATATTCAAGGTTACAAGCAGACGTTCTCTCTATTGCAACCTTACGTATTGCCGCCTCTCAACATCCACACAAAGTGTCTGCGTGATTACAACGTATCCAAAAATTCTATACCCTGTCCCTACTATCTCCGGAGCAAGGCCTCGCTTAGCGTCAGAGAAGCGGGGGGAATTTAGTGGCAAGAGCGAAGCAGTAGACGTTGCTTCAAAGGCTCTGGTAGCTCCAGTAGCTTTCCCTAACTCGCAATACCGTTCCCTCACACATCTTCATTGGTCGAGGCCTCTTGAGTCTTGCGCAGAGACTTGCTTTCAATCGATCGCTCCAGAGATTCCCGGGACAGAGTATACAAACACAAGTCACAAATGTTACGGGATATAGACCTACTAATCTACGAAAAATTGGTAGTTCTACAGTAGTAGAATTTCAAAGTCAAATTTGCCAAATCAACTTCAATATATCTTATCGTGCACTAACCTTCCGTCTTTCAGACAGATTGTTCTACAGACAACACTAACAAAGTTGAGGGATTGAGAGAGTTCTGTTCCCCAAGCTGCTTTCTTTTAATTCCTCAATAAAAAATAAAAGTTACACTGTGAAAAACGTGCATGGGGAGATTAAAAACATGTACAAATTCAATGGGATTTGGATTAATAAAAGTTGCAATTTTCACGTTTACAGAGATAAATTCACGCAGAATTTCCGGTGAATATCTACCCTGTTTATGGAAAGTACCGGAAACCCTGGCATTGGAAGTAATTTTAAAAATTATACAGTAAAACCTCGTTAATCCGGATCCCATAAGCCGGACTTCGCTTAATCCAGAAAAAAAGCAGAATGCAAGATTTTGAATTTGGCTAGAGGTCAACAATCGCATTCGTCGTACGTACTGCTTTGCATGAACAGAATTGCTTCACATTGTACTGCAGTGTAAAGTGTATTTAGGCCTATGCCCTTTAAATACAACATAATAAACGTGTTTTGTTGCTATAAACGGATTTTTAATGCCCTTTCTACTGTCCTTTTAGATTATTTAAGTTAATTCAGACTTTAGTTAAACCGGTCAACTTATCCCCCCCCCATTAGTCCGGATTACCGACGTTTTACTGTATCGTTAATAGAACAAGATAACTAACTAAGAGACTTGGAATTTTTTACGTCACTTCAGGAGAAATGTATTTATCGTATTGCTCTCGCAGATTTTGTGACGGTGGCTAAGGATTTTGGGTCACGTGACACAGTCGACGCAAAACACCCTTGGGCTCCGAAATATCACGCCGCTGCGAGGCGGAGGATCACGCAATCAACGCAGTGCGAAGCGACGTCGGGAACGGATGTTTGCCAGCGTATAACAGCAAACGCACCGTGGTTTTACAGTGTGACACGGGGCAAACAATAATTATCGACAAAAGGGCCGTGTAAAGTGATGTTCCGCTTTGTTCCCGTCGATTCGTTCCGATTGGGTTAATTTTGTGCGCATTTCAAGCGCCAGGAGCCAATTGGGAACGAAGCTGTTGAAAGGGGACTGAACAGACATGTCAGTTTCTAACTAGTGTACTAAGTCAAATTTCTGACGGTCGCATTTCCAACATTAATGTTGATTTGATTTGATTTATTTTACTTCGCTTCTTGTGCCACTTTTGCGAAGATGGGGATGAGTGATGATATGATGCAATTGATGAATATACATCACAAACGTCCATGTCCCCTGGCGTCGCAGCGCGATGTGCCATTAATGTTTAATGTATTTAGCCAGTAACGTCCGTTAGGCTTTTAAGCGAAAACGCCAGACATATTTGTCACAAATTTATTAAAACCACAATAAGGGCTGAGCCGATAGCACTTTGAACAGATACTGATACCGATTCCCACCGATACCGATAATTGACAATTGCAAAAATTAAAATTTGTTCAAACTATTGATCACTATTCGTGTGTAAATATTCTTCTCCAATTATATGCATCAATTTATCAGGAAATTTGCTTTAGAATATTCAAAAATTACATCAGAATAATAAAAATAGATGTTATGTAAATAAAAAAAATACAGTTTTTCGTGCAAAATTTATGTAAAATAAAAAGAAAGTTAGAATTTTGTATAACTTCTAGGATGATTAAACCGAGTAAATGTCGCGCGGCGTTTTTGCGGACCCCGTGCAAGACCAATATCACGGAGTAGAATCTGCTGGTATCGGTAGATGAATTGCAACCGATACATTCCGATACCAAAATACCGGTATAGCCGATACCGATACATCGGCATCGGTTTCGAATCAGCCCTAGTCACAAACCTTGTAGGGCGAATGGTGCGCATGTTTAAACATTTTTATGAACAAGTGCAAAATTCAATATGGCGATTTTTGTTTTCCAAAATGGCACCAAAATGGTTGATTTTTAACCACTTTCATTTAACCAAAACGCATAATTTTTGGCAGTGACATAATATGGTATCTTGTCATAAAGATGGCCAAGTTTTGATGTGAAATATTATAAAGTGTCTGGTCTACAATAAATTTAAGCGAAGGTTACGTTTTCGTCAACTTGCCCCAACCGCTGGGTAAGATGACGAGGCAACTTAAATTCAACACAAGTCATATAGAAAGCGTCCACAGCCTTCATAATTAGAGCAGTCGTCAAGCCACCACTCGCTGCAATCCCGACACTGTATACAATCTTCACTAGGGGAATCCTCAAATTGTTCCCCGCATCCAGGACAGACAGTATCATTGTCGTCACCGCCGGGCGTCTCGTCCATCTCATTTTCATTGATCGCCTGGTCGTTCATGTGTTCAGTGTTGTGGTTCTCCTTCCGAACATTGTCTGCTTTCTTCTTACCTTTTTAAGTGTTACCATGAACTTTGTTTTCCAGCTGCTTCTTCACAGGAGAGCTTAATAATGGGGTAAGATGAGGAACTCCGATATTGCGTTGTCTTTCACTCGTCATCTTACCCCACACCGTAACACTAGTTTTTTCCCTCTTAACACCGTGAAAAGGCATAACGACAGCAACAATGCAATACGAAACTGTCGAACGCTACAATAACTAATGTAGTGAAACAGTACAAGCAACGAAGTGAAGCTATACATACTTACAGCTTCACAGGATGACCGCAGAACCTACCTAACACAAACAACTTTCTCTTGGTACTCCCTCTCAGTAACTGCCACAGAGATGGTTCCGTTTGCAGTATATCATGCTTGCAAACGTCACCACATGAGACTCTCAGCTTCTGCCATCTATAATATTTTGGGCCAAATTCGCGACTTCGTCATCTTACCCGCTTCGCCAACTTACCCCTCTTTCCCTACAGAATCGTCCTAAAAAAGAATTTTATTAGCTTTAAAATGGCGTCAATCTCCACGGAGTTACTCAACAATAGATAACCATACATGCTGACAGAAGAGTTTGAATGAAATACAAGGGATGATCTGGAAAAAAAAATACAAAACCTATACATTCCAGTACGACTAGACGAATAGAAACGGACTCACGTGAAAGGACACTTCATTATTACTTAATATAGTCTTCTCCCCGGCTCAGGGATTTCTCCCAGCGCTTCACGAAGTTCATGCCTGTCTCATATAACTCAAGTGTCCTGTTGTCGGAGCCAAAAATTATATCGTGCTCACATCATCATGCGAGTGATTAGTTTCATAATTTACTATAATGTCAGAAGTTACTTTAATGTCAAAAATGTAGTCTGAGCGTCCCACCCTTGAAAATTGAATGCCCCATTAACATAATAATAATGTAAGGTTAGCTTTTCTCTGGACTACTGTTTGTATCATTTTTCAAACTAGCTTTGTGGACTTGGAGTGTAGATTTACTTCACACAGGGCCTCGCATTTCTTCACTGCACCCTTCCATAGAATAATAAGCTACACGAAGCAGGCAATAAAGAAGACGACTTGCTCAACACAGAAGGAGGCAAACAAACAGGCGGGTCCATGTCCGGACGTTCCTTCGGCCACGAAATCCCTGTTTAACTCGAAGAAACGAGAACAGAAGCCTGGTCCAGAGAGACTGCTAATTGCCAGCGTCCCGTCAGGATTTATTGGCTGAGGAGACGAATGGCGGCTATTCTCTGCCCAGGCGGCATTCTTCGTGGTTTACCGAGGGACAGACGAACGAAGACGACGCTGGTGGGCGAATAAAAGAGCATGTCACACGGATCGTGTCTGGACCTGGCTTTCAGGAGTTAGCGGAGCTTGTTGCGAGGGATGCTGTGTGATGATGGAAAAAACACTATACTCTGTCCAGGGTATCTGTAGAGCAAAGCGAACGGAAACAAGTCTCTGCGCAAGATGTGACGCGAGACGGCTCAGCCAATGAACACGTCAGAAGGACGGGATTGCGTGGATGGGTGGATGGGTGGATGCGACTGCAGTGATTCGCTCGGCTCACTCGCCCAGTCCCCGTTCTCTGCCTCAATGCGCGGCCTTGCTCCAGATATACCGCGGATAGAGTATAATTTTCAAAGCACATTTTCCCTCTTTCCGTCTCCACCCCCCTTCTCTCCCGTCTCTATTCTATGTTTCTGTATTTCTTCAACATCTCTTTTCTCTCCCTCACCTCTTCACTCTTTCATCATTTCCTGTCTTTTTTGGTTGATTGATTTGCTTTATTTTACTTTGCTTTTGTGCCACTTTTGGCTAATTGCGAAGATGTGGATGAGTGGCGCGAAACTTGTGCAACAATATTCGACGTGCACACACTAGTATGCACAATTTAGGTTTGATTTGATTATGATTTTATTATACCTATACTTAATTACATGCATAATTCTGCCACACTCAATGTGTAATATTAATACCTAATCTTGTGTGCATATGCATAAATGTTTAACTTGTATACGTGAAAGTGCCATTAAAAATCTTTTTTTTCTTTCTAGGCGTTTGGAAATTTGCAGACACAGTCCTTGACGTCTTTCCGAGCTGGTAGTACGAAACAGTGCCGGAAGGTGGGGTTGGATGTGAGTAACAGCTGATTCAAGATGGCGGCACCAATATGCAGTTGCACCAAACAAAAACAGCGTGGAGTTATTGGATTTTTATGGAGTGAAGGTGTGAAACCGGTTGATATTCATCGGAGAATGCAGACGAAGTATGGGGACGCCTGTCTGTCACAGCGGCAAGTCTGCGATTGGTGCAAGACATTCGCAGAAGGTACGACTTTATTGACTGATGCTCCCCGTCCGGGTCAGGTTCAGCGAGTTGTGACAGAGTAGTCCATAGCCGCAGCAAATCGGCTTATTCAGGAAAACCGGCGGGTCAGACTGGCTGAAATGGCTTCCTTGCTGAATATGAGCTTCGGTTCAGTACAGCACATAGTGCATGACGAACTCCGCTACAGAAAAATGTCCGCCAGGTGGGTTCCTCGACAGCTGACGCAGGAACTGAAAGTCCGTCGGGTTGACGCATGTTAAGAGCTGCTGAGGCGTTATGAAGAGGAGGGTGAGGATTTTCTAGCTCACATTGTCACCGGGGATGAAAGTTGGGTGTACCATTTTCAACCGGAGACGAAACGTGCAAGCAAAGAATGGCGACATTCGTCTTCGCCGAAACCAAAGAAGTTTCGTAGGGAAAGTCATGTCGACTTTAATCTGGGATAAGAAAGGCCCTAATCTGGAACACTACATGCCCCCACGTATGACAGTGACTAGTGCCACCTACACCGACCTTCTCAAGAACCATTTGAGGCCAGCGATACGCACAAAGCGAAGGGAATTGCTGAGTGCAGGTGTTTTGATTCAACATGATAACGCCCTTCCTCATTCTGCTCGTGCAACCATGAAAACCATCGATGACCTACGCTTCAAGTGCCTACCACAACCGCCATACTCACCGGATTTGGCACCATCTGATTTCCACATCTTTGGTCCATTAAAGGAGCACCTTGGAGGGCAGAGGTTCAAATCTGATGAAGACGTCAAATCGGCGGTGCACGAGTGGCTACACAGTCAACCGAAATAATTTTTCTCACCCTGTATCGAAGCACTACCTATCAGATGGCGTAAGTGCATTGAACTGGGAGCGGACTATATAGAAAAATAATGTACAATCAAACATTATCCCTGCATTAAAATAGTGGGAAAAAAATTATTGCGATTTTCATTTGATTCTCCTTCGTATATTGCATAATTTATGTTTTTCATAACATGTATGTTTAACTTTCAATCTATAATTTACTATTGAGTCGGTAATCGGAGAAATATGTCTCCCTGTTGATGACAAACAAATAAATAAATAAAGTAACCAAAATACTCTCTCTTTCTCTCTCTCTCTTTTTACTCCTGCTGCCCATCGCCCATGCGCGTAAAGCAAGGCCAGCAGTGGTGGCACACAGCATAACTGCTACAAATTAATTCTTTTACTTTTGGTATCTCATTATTTCTTCCGTGTTGCCTGAACAGAATATCAACCTGCAAGCGTCCAAGGTTCGTCCTTTTCCGATATGGGGCCACCAACACCCTCTCGCGGCGTAACAAAACATCTCCGTAGTATCATCCACCCCCTGGCAATGGCATCAGAAACCCGAAAAATTCCCCGGCGACCTTCAGGGATCCAATGGGAGGGGACGTTGTGTGGAGACAAAGCTTGTTTTTCAACCCGTAAGTGCTGAAAGAAAGCAGAGAGTGTCATCGGTCACTCGGTCATCGGCTTTTCTATATTGTTTTATCTTATTGTTGTCAGACTTTATTTACTCTTTTGTACAATTAATATTAACTTTAAAATATTTCAAACTCAACTCAAGCTACATAAGTCATGGACTGAAATAGGAGGAGTAGGACGAACCGACAGGGATAAGAACACCTAGCCTCTGGGGTGAGCAATCTCCCAAACAATAAATTCAAATAATTAAAGGTCCTCAACCTATTGCAATCTGTCCCTGGCGGTTCGTCTTGCGGCATGGATCAAACATACTATAGATTCCGGGAGTCCGGAATCCGGATCACAGTGCATACATAAAACAAGAAAAAGGATGTGAAAAGAAATAAAATAAACATAACTAAATAAAAATGACAAAATTATATTAAAATATAACTATGTGCTGAAATCTGTGAAGACCACTAACAATACTGTAATGTGTAATTTGTAACTTGTAATTTACATATAATAATCAAATCACTGTAATGGGAATTATGAATATGTATGTGTGTTATATGTTTTCTTTTCTGTTTTTTTTCTCTCTTATATTTGTTTTATATATATATATGTACTGTATTAATGAATAATTTAAATAAAGGTAGTGTGCAACAATAATGGGTGAACCGTAATACGAGCAACTGCCGTTCCAGTTTATATCAGAGGCACTGGGACATGCGCATACCCTCGAATGTATGCGGGTGGAGGTTAGGATACATTCGGGGGTTCCCCCATTATTGTCATCGATCAGCCTGCTGATGTCCTCAGTGTTGCGAACTGCACGATTAAGTGTCCAAGTGTACTGTATACTGTCAGCGATGTAGCATATCCACCAAGCTAGTGAAAATTTATATTCGTAAATAAACTATAAAATTTCAAAACACAGGAGAAACACAAAAATATGATTGCTGACATACGGATGATATATTCTATATGAAGATAAACGTTTCCGAGCGTTTGGTCTATTAAGACAGCTAACATGTCCATGGACACATCCGCCAAATAGAGTAGGTAAAACTCGCTGGCCGCGGTCACACACACTTTTTCAAGCGCTTTGCAAGGTGAAAAGTTATGGCTTTTCAGGCGGGTGAATTTATATTTGTTTGCTTCAAAAACTTTAGTGCTGGCATTGTTTACTATTTATTACGGAAAGAACTACGTTCTGCCAAAGTGGATTTGTGAATATTGCAATGTATGAAAATCTTGAAAATTGTTTCAATCATTCGCGATCATCTGTTGCATTAAATACGTTTGACAACAGACCAACTGAAATTCGAAAAAAATGAACAACTTCGCCAGGACATTCATCTTTCCCTTAGACGTTATGGAAACAGTATCAGGCAGAGTGCTATTTTTTTTCATTATAACGTACCATGTAGAAAGAATGAATTCTTGGATTTCTTAATTTTTCGGGATCTGCTTCTCCAACGGAAAATGTCACCGCACGCCACTGCTTTCCCCATATGCATAACTTGGCGTGGCAGGAGAGAACTTGCCCCCACCACGAAAAATAGCCATCGACACATTTATTGGATAGAATTTTTTTTATTCTGCCCAGAGCCCGAAAGTCGATTCTGACCCCGCCCCTCCCAAGCTAGGTCACAAGTTACGTCCATGCCCCTCCCCTCACTGTACTTCTCTCATTTACTTTTCACTCTCGTCGCCTGGCTGCCAGACTCCGATGAGCTCTAATTCACAAAAATATTTGTCTATTTATCCACACATGACTTAATGTAACCACACGTCTGCAATATAAAGTAAAGTGCTCCCCTGTGCTTTGCAATACGCCACGAAGGTGTACAGGGTGTCGAACCAGGGTCGGTCACATGATTTGATTGTATGTAACTTAATTACGTGTATTTTTATTGATTGAGTTGGTGTTTTAAGTCCAATTTATGTACAGTAAGGCTAATCGGGACTGGACCTACAGTTTTAAGTGGGATCCGAACCACTATATTACTTTCCGGAATGTCTGGAGTAGCGACGCGTAGAGGCGAAAGCTTGTGGGCTGGGCCAGACTATGCGGTGTTCTCTTGAATGCAAAATTCCCGTCGAACTACTGGACCGCGAATGGCGCGTCCCTTCCCATCCGCGCGTTTATTGGACGAGGCACACACCGCAACGTGCGCGTAGGACGTGTTCGCGTTCTCTTACTCCAGACATTCTGGAAAAGGAATATATGTGCCTCCAATGGGTTTGATTGATTTCGTGTATTAAGTCCACTTTATGCACAGTAAGGCTAATCGGGACTGGACCTACAGTTTTAAGTTAGATCCGAACCACTATGTGCCTCCACTGGGAATCGAACGCGTCACTGCGCCATCGGGGAGGCTCTCATGTATTTTTATATCACACTCTGTGTATAATATTCATATTCGTGTGTGTATGAGCACATGCATAACTTCTATAGCCTATAGTGTATTATTGATGTTTCTCATAACATATTTACCTTTCCATTTATAATGTATTATTGCCAGTGTAATGGGAGAAATTTCTCTCCCTGTTGATGGCAAAATAAATAGCCACAAAACAAACACGCACACTATTTCTCCACCCACCGTAATTTATCTCATTCTCTCTGTCTGACTCCGTAGAGCACTAATTCACAAAAATATTATTTTCCCAATTGATCCACACATGAGGTAACGTAACCAAAATTCTGAAATATTATAAATTATTAATTCTACAGTCACCACAGGTTTGTTATGGAAAATAATTCCACTGAAAAAAACTAGTTCTGTCTTTTTGCACGGTATCAAGCGCGGACAAGAGATCCGGCAAAAGCACTTTGGGCATATATTACGTCTGGGACACACATGTGTTTAATTAGTAATTGGTTTCTGATGTATGTAGGACGAAACCCTCATTGGGATGCTAGCATACGTAGAGCTGATAGCAATTACTCATTTACGTGGGATTAATGTAACTTACAAGCGTCGAACTCCAGTCATTCTCAAATGTTCTAGCATACCATTTTCTCACGGCATGTCAATTATTAAACATGTTGGAGCTATGTGTACCGTCCTTAATCGCCATATGAATACCAGTTAGTATCCCTTTATATGGCAACTCATGTGATATTCTGTATTGATGTGTAAATATACGAGGGTCATCCGGAAATCAACGTTCTCCCAGTTCGAGTTGCTGTTTTAAGTCCAATTTATGTACAGTAAGGCTAATCGGGACTGGACCTACAGTTTAAAGTGGGATCCAACCCACTTTTGCCTCTACCGGGTATCGAACCCGGGACCCCTCGATTACAAGGCAATGACGCTACCACTGCGCCATGGGGGAGGCCCCGTTCTCCAAGGAAAGGGGAAAAGTTAGTACAACGGATAGTCAAATTAAAACTGTTTTTGTTTCTTACCTAGTAGATTTCTGTATGTAGGGTTGCACAAATTTCCTGCATTTTAACACAGACCAATTGCTGATCTATACATAGCTATATTTTTAAACTTTGAGTTAGTGCCTGTATACCTTAAGAAGAATAAGTCTTTGGGGTCCACGTGCAGTCACTTATGAGCCACTTCGAAAGCCTTTCCACCCATCTGCCTGAGAACTGAGGCCATTTTCGAACTCTCTCCTCCATTAGTAAACTTTCTGGTGTGGTAAGCATTCACAGAAATATTGAATTTTCATTTGCCGAGACGTTTCTGTAAGTTTTAGGCTGACAGACACTGGTGCAATTGTGTATATGAGGCGCCATCTTTAAAATGACAAAAATGGCGTTTTAAAGCTCACTTCATTAGTGTTGCAGCCATGAGGTGATTTTGTAAATAACAGTGGATACCTCATGTAAATTTCAGCTGTACACAGTCTGTCCTGCAATTTTTATTGGACTTTTAATGTGTTCATTTCACCCTCATAGTATGTACATTTATTTCGAACATATCTTCGCTACTTCCCAAATAACTACACCATAATGAGACACTTGTCATGTCGATGCAATAGTTTTTGCATGCTCTTGTAATAAGAATTTTCCACCTGGGAGTTCAGTCAACATCGAACGGTGCTCATCAGATCCTCGTTGTCACTGAAATGTAATCTCAGCAATATTGGTGTCGTTTGGTGCAAGGTCTGGACTGTAGGGAGGTTTATCAAGCAATGACCATGGCGCTCGCGAACCACTTTGTTGACTCCACAAGATCGTCAGCCGACCTATGTGGCAGAGTGGTTATCGCATACCTCTATGACGCCAGAAGTCCTTGGTTTGAATCTCGGTCTGGGCATGAGTGTTCATTCTGTCCCTTCATCAATTTTATCATATCATCACTCATCCTCATCGTCGTTAGAAATGCAAGATAACAAATAACAAAAATAAAATCGCTAACAATATCGCCATCCACTAAAGACTGTCTTCTTTTACCACCTTCATCATGAATATCATCTTGTGAGATTTACACATCTTTGCTCGTGAAGTTTTGTCCATACACAACACACATAGTCTGTTGAATAGCAACCGCACTGTGTCCTTCCGCTTGCACTAATCGAATCACGAACTCAAACCAGCAAATCCGCACTTGGCAGGAGAGTCGATGGTGGTGGCCTAGTTTGCATTCTTGCCGTGAGGAGCAGCACTGAGAAAGTGTCCTGTCCGCAACTAGATAATCTAGCATGCGAATGTATAGTCTGTTTATATTTATGCCATAGTATGCTATTACAAGGTACAGACAGCGGTAATAAAAACAGGACACCCATTTTGAAAACCAGCACATTTTCAATGACAAATTCTGCCACCGCCGTAAAATTAGGCAACAAACAACGCCTTATAGGGAAGTGAGTGTTTCAAGATCTAGGAATCCATTTTTTATTGCCGGTGACCGTACATGTTCAGATGCAAGAGACTACCTAAACTTGTAAAATTACAATGTGTTTTAAATAGTACTAAATAGATTATATGCTATGATAATAGGCAAAACCACACACGCGCGAACACGCACAGACACACGCACACGGAAAAATACAATAATTAAATTACACTTATATTAATATTATGCAATGCTAATATCCTGTACTCCATAAGCACATTGTTTCATGCCAGTACACCGCACCAAACATAGTTCCCATTCGTGCCCTTCATCTAGTCTGTATAAATGAAATATTCAGTTTAATTCAGAAAATATATACACTATTTTTCTTTTCACAAACATTTATTTTTATTTATTGAGTCTTGTTTATCATGGCGAATTAAGGCTTTTTAGCCTTTTCTACCACTTAACCATGTTTACAACTAATGTTTAACATATGAAAATTAGAAAACAATGATACATACATAAACAGTTAAATATTGAAAACAAAGAAAGAAAAATAAAAAGTTACAAAAAAAAATACCAAAAAAAATGCATACGGGAGGTCTAACCCATACTCACGAGCATACACCAAAACACACACACACGCACATTCATGACAGTGGTCAGGGATTTAAAATATTAAGGTGAATATGGGTTTTCAATGTGTCTGTACGTAACTGTATTAAATTTTTCACTAACCTTGCACTAAGGTGCTAACTATTTGTGCCCAATAAAAATGTTTTAATTGTGTCTTAAAGACATATGCTGAAGACAAGTTCCACATTTCGAGGGGCAGTGAGTTCCAAAGACGAGAAGTGGAAACGGTGAAAGATTTTGAATAAAATTTGGGTTATGAAGGGGGAATACTAAAGAATCATTAAAATTTACAAAACAGCTATTTTGCGTGTAGTTCTGTATGGATGTGAAATATGGTCCCTTATGAAAATCTTACGAAAGGTATTTGGCTTTAAAGGAGATGAAGCAATAGATAAAGGTTACATAATAACGCACTGCATATTCATCCCCTGATATTAGAATAATTAAATGAAGAAAATTTTAGTGGGAAGGTAGGATGGTCAGGTGAGGATTGGTCTTGCTCGACATAGGCACAGATGGATGACATGTTTCTGCGGCAATAACCCATGGCTTTGATTTTTTGATTTCGTTTATTTTACTTCGCTCTTCTGCCACTTTTGGCTAAATGCGAATGAATATGAGTGATGAAATGATGAAATTGATGAACGGACACTCACAGAGAACATCCATGCCCAAGCCGGGATTAGAATCCAAGAGCTCGGCCCATTGGGTTTGGGAAGGCCAGATTTAGTTAGTTAGTCTAGTCCGTCGTAGCGGAATCATTTAGACCGTACGAAATCCATAAACACTTTGAATGACGAACTGACACAGAACATAACAAACGCCATACGGGAGGCAGTACCAACAATTAAAACAATCAAAAACACAAGCCCCTGGTCAAAAAGGTTGTGACAAAAGGGGACGAATGAAAAGGGTCAGAAAAATATATCAGCGCACTAGAATCGCGGCACATAGGACAATCAATCTAAAAAGAAGAAAGTATTTGAAGAAGAGCTAAAAGCAACAACATTGGTCACAATACGTGGAAAAACAGCTTGAAAGAGATAAATGAGGCCACCCCTGTAAAATTGCAGTTGAAAAGGTTAAAAAAAGCTCAGACACTGACAACACTCCAACGGGACGATGACACAATGACCATTACTTTGGGGGAGACGGCACAATACCTGCTGGACAAGCTCTTGCCACATGACGATGAGGAAACGGACGCGCCGGACAACACAAACACGAGGCAATTCATTGTCAATCCCCCGAATAACAGGCCCGTTCTCCTCTTCAAGAAGGAGGAAGTAGAGCAGGCAATCGACCAAATGAAGAAGAAAAAATCTCCGGGTCCGGACGACATCCCTGCAGAAAATTGTTCAAAAAGCCAAAACAAGGATGTCGCAATACCTGACCGATTTATTTAACGAATGACTGGTTAGAAAGCACTTCCCGACATCATGGAAAGAGGCTGAAATAATCACCATCAAGAAGAATCCATCTAGAGATGAAACTCAAGTGAAATCGTACCGTCGGATATGCCTGCTGAACGTGCTTGCAAAACTTCTAGGAAAACTCCTGCTTAAGAGGATTAAGGAACATAGACAATTAACGGGACAATCAGACGACCAGTTTGGTTTTAGAGCAGGCTAATCAACAGATGATGCCTTATGTAAGCATCCTGACGAGTTGGTGGCTCGGAAGAGAAATACGTCCTTACTATATTAGTCGATATAGCGGGGGCGTTCGATAACCTGTGGTGGCCGCACCTGTTCAAGACTCTGAAACAACTGGACTCTCCGGGCACCACATATGATATCCTGAAGAATTACTGTCTAAATAGGATAGACCACATTAAATACACAAACCTCAAACTTTCAAAGAATATTACAAAGGACTGCCCCCACGGGTTCGATTCTTGGACCGGAACGCTGGAACATCAATCTCGAGCCAGCCCTGGAGAAACTTGGAGGCTTTTCGGAAGTTAAAAGAGTGATTGCATACGACATTTTGCTGGTTATTGAAGGGAAATGATGAAGGGAACTCCGCCCTGAAGAAATGGTGTGATACAGCGAAGCTCAAAATTGCAACAGTTAAGACTCACTTCCTAATCTTAAAGGGGAAACTAGACGCAAACAGACATCCACAAATTAAATTAAAGGGTCAAAATTTGAAAAGAATGGAAAACTCCAGATATCTGGGGATCATGCTACAGGAAAAAATGTCACACACACAAAGCAGATTGCAGATATAACAGCGAAGACGGATTTCATCATAAATAAACTAGCGACAATTGGCACAACAACGTATAAATTACCACTAACATATGTAAAAACTAATCTTTTTGCAATATCGTACAATGCCATCATTGCATACGGAGCACCTTTCTGGGTACATCATGCCAACAAGATCACGGTAACAAATAAATTGAGGTCTTCACAGAAAAGGGCCACTATACGGATGACCGGAGCCTTCAAGACAACCTCAACCCTGGCTCTATTGGTTCTTACCGGCGTATGGCCCATCGATCAGATCATAAGACTCAGGGTGGCGAAATACTGGCACAAAAGAGCAGAGAAGAACAGGTGCGGCAAATAGTGGGGCAATATGCTGCAACGATACCAGAGGTTAACAGCTACCTTACGCAAAAGTGGCGACCTCCACCAAAGGAAGAAGGCTGCATGGATTTCTGCCGTGCATAAAGTAAAGGATGACCATGAATTATTTCCAACCTTCATATCAAGAGAACTGGTCCATTTTCTCACTGGGCATTAGGGTGGATCGAAAAACCGTTTTTTTCGAAATCGGTCTGCGGCTAGTGCTTAAAGTTTGTGGTTGGTGGTCCTTATAACCCATAAAAAATTCCAACTTGATCGGATAATATCTACAGGCTGCGCTTTTTAGTCAAAATTTAAAATTTTTATGAAAAAATGTCAAAAATTTGCAATTTTTCCTGATGGGTTCTCGATGTTTCTGGAGTGATTTAATGGCAAAACATTACGTATATTGCTTGTATGTTGCTTAATATTAACGGTTTAGTGTGTTTGAATAAGGGAAAATGGTTTCTTAGTTCGCCAAAATTCGTCAAAAAACGCCAAATATACAGAAATGTTACGGATGTTGGGTAGGCAATAACCCGCTATAATTACTCGACCCCACCGACTTAAATTTACCAAAAACGATAAGGTTATAGGAAAGGAAGTAAACTGCAGCTCTTAGTTCATCGACTAATCGACTATCCAGCACTCACCACGAGGAGGTGGCTGCAATCGAGTGCCACCCGCCCTCCCACCCAGGTAGACTGGCCTATTTAGGTTTTAAAGTCCGCTTTGGTATCAAACTTTGGTAATATTTTCCTGTCCTCCTTTCGAGCTCTAATATAGCCATCTCGGGAGTCATAACCACATACAGCAATTGATGCAGCAGTTACATCTTTGATGCACCGTTCCACTGTCTGGCTATGGCATGGCAGGTCAAAAAAGTCTGCAGTTTTCTTAGGGAATCGTCTCTTCCTGCTCTAAGTCTCCTCTAAGTCTTCATTGGTAAGTAAGTGTGCTACTGGAGGCGATGTTATTTCTTCTTTTCCCCAGTACACTAAAATCTGTGTAATCTTTGGCATTAGAGTTAATCACTGGGGGTGCAAATTCTCTAATGGCGTGGTTTGCTTGGCTTTGGCTTTTTCTTGCTTCCAGGATCTTCTTCGCCGCGTTTTGATGCACATTTGGGCGACTGTCTGCCAACATACCAACAAGTATGTTTTCTGGATGCCCCCAGAAACCATGATTTTGAAGACGTTCATAAAGAAAAGTCATTAAATCGTTTGGTAAGTACTCCATTTTCTGTAATGTTAGCCACAGATTTTTTGACGCGTCCTTGATAGTTCTATTGCATTTGATGTAAAACCACATGAGAGCTGACTCTTGCAGGGCGCATCATTCGATTGTATGTAGCAACGTCAAATCAATCACCTGCTCTTAAGACACTGACAGAATTTGTCGTTAAATTTTTGATTTGATTTGAATTTAAAATTTTGGGTGCGTCAGCACTAAGGCTATTTTGCACCCGTCACATTATACGGGGTCCAGCCCCTTATCGTTACACATAACAACTCAAACGTTGCATAACTAAAATCATAAAATATTAAAATCTTCTGACTTCTGTTAAAAGCTGAGGCTGTAAAGGGGCACTCAGCACACATAAGGACAAAAGAACAGGACAATACAAACAAAATTATACTGGCCATGGGGCCAGTCGCCAGAGCCTCGTTAGTCTTCAGTCCAGGGTGCACTAACGTGGAAGTGAGGTTGACATTTGGGTGTACTACGTGGAAGGTCACCCCTTACACCCCAATTTGTCGTTAAAGTTTACGCCCCCATGTGGTTTTACAGCAAATGCAATAGAACTATCAAGGACGCGTCAAAAAATCTGTGGCTAACATTACAGAAAATGGAGTACTTACCAAACGATTTAATGACTTTTCTTTATGAACGTCTTCAAAATCATGGTTTCTGGGGGCATCCAGAAAACATACTTGTTGGTATGTTGGCAGACAGTCGCCCAAATGTGCATCAAAACGCGGCGAAGAAGATCCTGGAAGCAAGAAAAAGCCAAAGCCAAGCAAACCACGCCATTAGAGAATTTGCAACCCCCAGTGATTAACTCTAATGCCAAAGATTACACAGATTTTAGTGTACTGGGGAAAAGAAGAAATAACATCGCCTCCAGTAGCACACTTACTTACCAATGAAGACTTAGAGGAGACTTAGAGCAGGAAGAGACGATTCCCTAAGAAAACTGCAGACTTTTTTGACCTGCCATGCCATAGCCAGACAGTGGAACGGTGCATCAAAGATGTAACTGCTGCATCAATTGCTGTATGTGGTTATGACTCCCGAGATGGCTATATTAGAGCTCGAAAGGAGGACAGGAAAATATTACCAAAGTTTGATACCAAAGCGGACTTTAAAACCTAAATAGGCCAGTCTACCTGGGTGGGAGGGCGGGTGGCACTCGATTGCAGCCACCTCCTCGTGGTGAGTGCTGGATAGTCGATTAGTCGATGAACTAAGAGCTGCAGTTTACTTCCTTTCCTATAACCTTATCGTTTTTGGTAAATTTAAGTCGGTGGGGTCGAGTAATTATAGCGGGTTATTGCCTACCCAACATCCGTAACATTTCTGTATATTTGGCGTTTTTTGACGAATTTTGGCGAACTAAGAAACCATTTTCCCTTATTCAAACACACTAAACCGTTAATATTAAGCAACATACAAGCAATATACGTAATGTTTTGCCATTAAATCACTCCAGAAACATCGAGAACCCATCAGGAAAAATTGCAAATTTTTGACATTTTTTCATAAAAATTTTAAATTTTGACTAAAAAGCGCAGCCTGTAGATATTATCCGATCAAGTTGGAATTTTTTATGGGTTATAAGGACCACCAACCACAAACTTTAAGCACTAGCCGCAGACCGATTTCGAAAAAAACGGTTTTTCGATCCACCCTACTGGGCATGGCCCTTATGGGGAAGACCTAGCAGTCATTGGACAGAGAGAGTACGGAACTTGCACCCGCTGCCAAGGAGAACAGGACACTCCTGAACACAAGCTATTCTGGTGCCCAACGACGGATACACAAATAACTAATTGAAGAGCTAGGCTAGCTCATCACAGAATCTAAAACCTGATCCGTTCAGAACATTGGAAAACACTAAATTACTTAGAGGATAAGGTTTCCAGAAAGGAACTCTTAGAATATCGAGAAAATAGGCAACAGCCACCAGCACCTCGGCGGTCGATTGAACAGCAACAACAAATCAGAAGATCACAGAGACTAATGGAACGAAACCAGACGTCGTAAACATCAAGTACGCAGTGAGTAACGACTGGAGATAGAGCCTCCTGCCGATGAGTGTAGTCATACGCCGTAAGTCAAGACAGGCGAGATATCACTGAGAGGCAAAGAACAAGATCAGTAGGACAACCTCATACATAACCTTGTTGTCTCATGAATGTAGTGTGTGCCGTTATTGTATCTTACTAGTAATTTAGGACCAACCCCTAATCACACTTCTCTGAAACCTTTCCTGCCCCCATTCCTGTTGAATCTCAGGGAGTCTTCACCCAGTCCTTCCTGACATGCCAGGAGTGACAAGCCTACAGGAAATATTTTCAACGAAAACCGACGAAACAACAAAAATCGAGACTTACCGTCGCTATCCCCGGAAAGTTACATTCGTGCTTTGCTGAGAATACTCCACGCCATTCTTACCTTTATCAGTTTGGGGACGGTCCTAATTTTATTTTTAATCAATTTAAATAATTTTAATCATTTTTTCTCTTTGGTGGTAGTGTTAATAATAATAATAATAATCAAACCGGGTAAATAAATGTCACACAAAAACACCTATATTGGGAAAATCAATTAGAGATATGTTCTTGGTCTGATAATATGGTCGCAATGTTAACTATTAATAATCATGTAATATGTAGCTTAATTATCTATTGTATATATTGTACGTTAACACCAACATTTATAGAAATATGTGAATACAGGCATGTATAAATAAAAACGATAGAATATTTAGTATATTTCAAAATATTTTCCAGAACAAACTGTAATCCTAGCCTGTCCTGGAAACCAGAATAGGCGAGATACTTCAACTTGTAAAATGGCTATGTATTATGATGACTAACAATATTCATGTCACATGTAATATGTATTTCAATCATGTAAACTAATTATCTATTGTACTATACTATAATACCAAAAGTTGTAGCAATATATGTATACACTAAGGATGTTGGAAGATTCACGAATAATGTAAACCTTCCCTGTCCTGGATACTAGAACAGGAAAGGTACACTAACAGCAAATGTATATCCAGAAATGTAACAATAAAGGGCAAGAAAAAGGGGATAACCATTATTCGAGAAACAGACGCCATGGTTTAAAGTTTTTAGATACCACGGCAAAAGCACATACCCCCGAGAGTATACGGGTGGAGGCGGGATCTTTCCGGGGGTTTCCCCTAATTTTTATTTATATATATAATATATAATCATATATATACGTAGAATCATAAAACGAGTATTAACACACGCTTCTTTAACGGAATTCCCACTTCGAGCACTGTAGTTAATAAAATCACACTAGAAAAGAAGAACTTGTTCGACTGAAATGTCCACAAAATGTCAATACAGAATGCAAATGAACATTACCAAATCCCCCCAAATAATGTCGACATTTAACTCAAGTACTGTACACTCTGCACGACCCTTAGGACAAGAGAATAATTGCCCCTTGGGCCTCACCCCCTACTAAGTTTATCGGCTCCTTTGAAATGTTTAACAATTAAAAGAAAAGTCAACTACTTTGTCACAACAATATCTAAAATAACCTGTAACACACAACAGATGTGGAAAATGTGGGAAATTTACCTTGACTCATATTTGAATATGAAAAGGGGTAAAACGTAAAAAAAAATATTAGTGATTCAAGTTCATGAATTAACAAGTTCGATTGTTTAATGTGTTGCAATAAGAGATCGACTGGCTGTGCAACTAATATTCCTACTGGATTCAAGTAGACAATTTACACTATACGTTTACGACAAACGGTGTATATATAAAGGTATGAGGAGGGATTTCTTCCTGTTGTTGGCTATCTGCGAGCAAGTAAGTTGTTCCGGCATTTCGTAGGGGAGCCACATGTCAAGCTGCCGGGGACGTGGCTGAACCAGTACGACCCTGCTCATTATCGCAGACATCGTCTTATGATATGTTACTGAGAACCCACTCGACATCTCCGACCTATTTAAAAAATAACAACAGAGTCGAGAATCTGTTTGTGGTGCCTGTTGACTCTGTTAATACGTATTCTAAGTTCACTGATTTAAAAAAATGGGCCTTTCTATTTCGTGCACACCTCAAAAAATTTAGAGTTCGAATTGTGTTAATGTTGACCTACATCTGTTTCATGAATCAAATTTCTTTACAAGCAGAAGCGCAACCACAATTTTTTTGTCTGGGGGGAGTACAAGGGGGATAAATGTGCCAATAATAATAATAATACATTATTATTAGTATTACTATTATTGTTGTTGGCATTTTTTCCTGGTATTTTTTCAACACGTTCAATTCCACATTAGCAAGCACACAAACTGTATTTTTGAAAGACAAAATTAAGGAATATAATTCATTTTGTACTAATGAAATGTGTAACTTTCATGTAGAACACACATTTTACACATATGCAACATGGAGCGACGTAAAATAAGAATATACATAAGAAACATGTTAACACAAAATTGTGCACGTATTTAATGAAAAACTCAATATGCTGACCAAGGCAGAAATTTATTTTATTATAAAACATAAATTAAACGTAACGTTTCAACCTTCTAGCAAGGTCTTCATCACACTCTGCACTCTGAACATTTGTACTTGGAGCAGAGTCTGATGAAGACTTTGCTAGAAGGTTGAAACGTTACGTTTAATTTATGTTTTATAATAAAATAAATTTCTGCCTTAATCAGAATATTGAGTTTTTCATATCATGGAAACAAGGCTTAATGGTGTTATAACGTATTTAAAGTTTCTTTAATACATATATATTATGTAAATTCATAGTCAATTCATCCACCTCAGAACAAACCAACAGCAAAAATGATATAATAAATTGTCTCTCGCATGTGTGTGTTCCTTTTCCTCAAAACGATTGTTCATACATTTAAAACAAAACTGTTTACCTGCAACAGTCTGAAGTACATATTTGGTCTTACTTTTCTCTGTAGTAATTTACAACCTTGGTGACAATGAAGTTGAACCAGAAAGGAATACGTGATTAAATGCACAGAGGCATAGGCGGTGGAATGGTTGACCCGAAGAAGTGACGCATGTGTGTAAGAGGAGGCGTGTGAGCAGGCAAGAATCGTGATCCCAGCATGTTGCACCCAAGGTCACGTAAAGAACGAAAACGGGGAACTATACGCGTGACATTGAACTTCGACCAGGCACCAGACCCATACGGTAAAATTCCAGATAGTGACGCATTCGACGGAAGCATGACGTCACGGACACGATAAGGGAGTCCGCCGTATATAAGCGCGTGCAGTGCACCGAGGAACCGCAGTGCATCATCACCATGGCCAGGGGCAAACCTATTGACAACACCGTGAGGAGAAGAGTGGTGGATTTGCAACGGGATGGACTCAGTGAACGGGAAATAGGGCGCCAACTGAACTTACCCAAGTCAACCGCCCACTGCATCATCAAACACCACCAAAATACGGGTACTACAGAGCCAGGTAAGGCCCCCGGTCGAAAACGCCTGCTGAGCGTGCGTGACCTACGGATATTTAGGCGCTATATCCAGACCAACAATCATGTTTCTGTGGCCGAATTACGACTGTGGACTCGAGAACGCTTTCACATTGAAGTGTCAACCAGAACCATTCGCCGTTACCTACAGCGATGCGGTTACCGAGTGTACAAGGCGAAACGTAAACCCTTCCTTTCCATGTTGAACAAAGGCAATCGACTACGGTGGGCACGAATGTACCGGGGATGGACATTTCGGCAGTGGAACAGGGTTTTGTGGACGGGAAAATACGGAAAACAGTCATTTGTCGGAAGGAGGAACAGAATGAAGCAAAATGTTATGCACGTCGGGTACAGAAACCTGCGTCAGTGATGGTATGGGGATGCATGACGGCATCTGGGGTTGGCCCACTACACGTCTGTGAGGGCATTGTGAATGCACACGCCTATACACGCATACTGGAGCGGCATCTTCCCACAGTGCGAAGGCACCTGTTCCACAGTCGGCGTCTCATCTTTCAACACGACAATGCCAGGCCTCATACAGCGCGGCTGACAAGAGAATGGTTGACTCGCCATCACGTGCGAACTCTGCCATGGCCACCATCGAGTCCCGACCTCTCGCCCATTGAGAATGTGTGGCGTGTTCTTAAGCGACGTGTGCAACAGAGGAGACCCACGACAGTGGCTGCTCTTATCGCCTGCCTGCAGGAGGAATGGCACCGCATCGATGTGGAAAACCTTGAACGACTCGTCCGCATCATGCCCCGACGCATTGCCACAGTTATTCGCCGACGGGGCGGCGTCACACCATGGTAAACAGGATCCCCTCTAACAGTGGTCGAACTTCAATGTCACGTGTAGATGGACGAAAATGTTTTATTTTGTGTGGACACCATACATTGCTGCGTTGCAGCGGAAATTTATGTTTTCCTTTGTTCCATGTAGCCTGCTGAATAAAATATGTTCAGCATATGCATGTGTTCTCCTTCTTTCACAACGCACTCCTATATTTGTGACTGGTCGAACTTCATTGTCACTAAGGTTGTACAATGCATTACAGAAAAGAATCAAGAAAAAATCAAACTTGAAACAATATGGATTTAATAGGACCCAAATAATTTCACGGGGCGCCATGACATTCATTCTTCTACAACCTTTTTCATTTAGATCGTTCGGTGTCCAGGTTCGACTCTTGCCGCCTCCTAGCTACGGCTCTGAACTTGATGAGAGTAAGAAAATCAGATAATGCGAACGAAGGGAGCAAGAACATATTACGCAATTTCCTTCCAAGATTGGGGGGGGGGACAAGCGACATTATCTGAATTTCTGGAATTGTATTAAAATTTCAGGATCACAGAGAGAACATTGCGGGGTCCCTATACCTCGTTCCCCCCCCCTGGCCTCAACGCGGGTGTTGCGGGGGCGGCCGATACGTCACTGCGATTAGCCTTTCTGCTCATATACTAGACGTAAGAAAAACTTCGACAAACACTTTTGACACGCTTCACACCTTCAGCACTGCAAAAATGTCCATCTTTTCATTTCGGATAACGGTCCTCGGTGTCTACGGAGCGCATTCACTGAAAAGCACACACCTTTTAATCCCCCGAGTGTTTTCTTTTAATTCACAACCGCAGCAGCGCAGTCAAAGCACAGAGTTCTCAACTTTTCCCTCTTTTTTTGTTTCGCGCGCAAACTCTCCCCGGCTCTGCGTATCCAGGCGACGACAACGGTCGTCCATTTGCCTATTGGAGAGCCAAGCAGCGTGTGATAGCCGGAAATCGTTTCCCCTGTCCTAATGCACTTTCGCTTTTCTCATCAATAACTCATCGGTCACGCCCAAATAAGCCTCATTGTGCAAGTACAACGGCGCAGATACAGCGGTACGGGATCACACAACAGCGTCTGGAACACGATGTTCGCACCTAACTATAGCGAATAGGCTCTTATATAAAGTACGTACTGTTTGAAAATTGAAAATAAGCACAACTCCTATACGTTACCTAACAGTTCTCTATAAATACATTATTATTATTATTATTATTATTATTATTGTCGCGGTAGCTCAGTCGTTAGGGTGTCTGACTACCATGCGAGAGACCCCGGTTCAGGGGAGAACCGGGATTTTATCCACCTGTTCACGCGGCTCCTGTGCCCACCCAGCGTCATATAAAGTGGGCACCTGGAGGAAACTCTGGGGGTGAAGACGGCCAGGGGTGTGGTGCTGATCACATCACCCCACCTTCGGCCGTGATCAAGAAAGTGTGTGGCCATAACTCCATGTACTTCACCTTCATGGCGTGGTACAAAGCACAGGGGAGCACTTTACTTTACTTTATTATTATTTTTTTTATTATGAGCCGCAGTAGCTCAGTTGTTAGCGCTACAATGCCAGAGGTCCCGGGTCCGAATCTCGGTTCGGACATGGTTGTTTGTGTCACGATGAGAATGTTACAGAGAATATTGAGAAAATTGATATGTGTGAGAAAGAAGTGAAAATCAAGGGATACTAGCACATAGGGGTATTCATTTTTTTCATGTCGACTTCCGTGGCGAAGTGGTTACCACAGTGCGCTACGACGCTAGGGGTTCCGGGTTCGAATCCCGGGTAAAACATGTATGTTTGTATTCGTCTGTCCTGAATGAAAAGGATTGATTGATTGAGTTGGTGTTCTTTAAGTCCACTTTATGTACAGAAAGGCTAATCGGGACTGGGCTCCAGAGGCGTCTCGTGAACGCATGCGGTGCATGCTGCGCATGCCTATGCTGGGCTCACAGTTTAAAGTGGGATCCTAACCACTACATGCCTCCACCGGGTATCGAACTCGGGACCCCTTGATTACAAGCCGACGACGATGAATGAAAAGGAGAATCGAGATCAATTGATATGAGTTGGATGTGCGGGGAATACTGCCGCTTAGGGGTTTCCCTTAAAAAAAAAAAAAAAAAAAAAAAAAGGGATAGCCTCTAGCTTCTACGCAGTAGATCCAGCTTCGAATTCTGCGGCAGGTGATCTGGACCAGGAATTTATCCAGTCATTTACCTGTTGCTGTGCGGCTCTGAGGCTCACCCAGCCTCGTATAAATGGGTACCTGTGGGCAACCCTGGGAATAAAGGTGACCATGTGTGATGCTGATCACATCATTACAACAATGGCAGAGATCAATAATATGTGGAGCTCTATGCCTCCACATCACCCCGTATGCCTTCATGGCATGTGTGCACTCCCACAAGGGTACCTTAACCTTATTATTATTATTATTTCATTACATCCATTTATTAAATACAGCACTGTGGACACAAATTATTTTAGACTCACTGATTAAGAATATTTTTGTAATAAATTATCGATATCCAATTGAGTAACATACACACAGAAATAACATATACATGGTACGTTAATAGAAAGGACCAGACAAGTACTCCAAAAAATCTCAAACATTTGAAAATGTATTTACACTATTACCCAGTTCATTAGAGTCGCTATGATCCAGTCGGTAGTGAGTCCGACTTCCTCGAGGGAGATTTCGGTTCGATTCCCGTGGAAGCACGACTCTTTCCAGTAATGTCTCTTGGGTTCACTCAGTCTCTAATACATTGGCAGCTAGGGAAGGTAAAGGTGGCCGGAGTGTGGTGCTGATCACATCACTTCCACATTCCCCTATTTGCGTCCATGACAAATTGGAATTTGCAGGAGTTAGCTTTAGCATAAACCAGTTCGTAAAGTAATCCATTTAGAAGTAGTTTCACGGTAAAAATTTTGTGCGTATAAAAAGTTTGTTTCGTATAAATTCTACAGTGCCTTTTTCGGTCGAGTTGCCCGCGGAACGGCGGCTAGCTCGGCGGGAAGTAACATCTCATCCGCCGGCATTTGGACCCACAGCTGTACGCTGACTTGCAACTGGACACGTCGGTGCTTCAGTATCCATATAGCTGGTGTCCAGTTTGCACGTATTTCTGAAGTGTTCAGGTGGTAACAAGTGTTTTAAATTGTTTGGTTTAGTTTACACATTACTGATGCATTCTGCAGTCTAATAATGCTCCGCTATCGGTACAATTTGAAACAAAACATTTTTATGCACGCCTCTTCACGTCATTACGAATTCTTGTAGGGAAGTTAAATAAGTTTTGCAGCATAATTCCCAAATCTTCCTGTTTCACACAGAGACAGTGTTCGGATACTTGTGCACAAATTTAAGTAATCGGGGTGTGTTCTTGATAAAAAGCAAAGGGTAAAACGGCGAGTGCTTAATGAGGAGAAACGTTGAAGTACGATCGAAAATCCCTCCGGCGCCTTGCACAAGAAACAAACAATATTTTCATGACGTCAGCGTGGCGAGCTACCATGCTTTCAAACCTGAAGCCATACATTAGAAGAATTGAAAAAAAAATGTCGGGAGAGAAATTGAAGCGATTTTGGAAGAGGAACTGATACGTATTAGTGGAACTTCCTTTAAAAATGCAGTAAATGAGTGGATGCAGTAGGACATCATTTCCAACAACTCTTGTAACAAGGTACGTGCTCATTTTAATTGTAATTGTACAAGCTTCTTTCATTACATAGCTAGTGGCTCCAGTTACGCGGATATTGCATCCTGTTTGCCGGCAGACGCGACCTTACTTTCAGCCGCGCTAACCGCAGTTTCGCGGCCGACTCGACCGAAATAGCCACTGTATTTACTGTTCATAATGATACTTTCAATAACATTTGATTAAATAATAACGTACAGTCATTTGTTTTAGAAATAATGTTATTTGTCCGTCACTTGTTTATCATCAATGTTTATATTAATATGTGTACAGAGTACATTTGTAACCTTGTAAACAATAATAAATTGAAACAATTTTTGCCATACGTAGATCACAGTAGATGTTTTCCGTACTTAACAACAACAACGTATAATCCTACACATAATCCTATACACAAATGGTTGAAACACCCATAACCATGATTACACAATATTAATTGACCTAATATAATTTATGCACAGTTACAACTACATAACTCGGTGTATACACCCAGTGGCGTACGCAAGGGGGGGGGGTTACGGGGTTTAAACCCCCCCTTGAGCTTGTCAAATGTTATGAAAAATGCTGTGGAAAAAAATAATTATATGGCCAACTTACCACAGTCAAAGATCTAGGACAATACTATTACTATTACTACTACTACTACTACTACTACTACTAATAATAATAATAATGATGATAATAATATTAATTATTATTTCCATGCAGCACGAAGAAAAGCACAGCATTCCAAACACATGCGTCTTTCAGAGAGATAGCCTTGAAAATTAACAAGTATATTTGAAAATAAAATATAAGAGCAACTATGATTTAAAAGAGAGAAAACTTGTTTTGTATCTCAGTTGCAACAATGTTCAATACACTGGCGTACGCAGGATTTTTTTTTCGGGATGGGCTGGAATAGTAAATGTGGATAGCAGATGCCTTCGTTTTGGAGGGCAGGATGCATAATAAAATATTTCGTATTTTTGGAGCTTTTCAGTCTATTAAAATTGTATTCAAAGACAAAAATGGTAATCGGGACTCACTTTAAAAGAGGTTTCGCATTTACACATTTTGATTTTTTAAAGTTCTTAACGGATTTTTATTTGAAAATTCTGATTTTCTCAAAATTTCGGTAGGGGCTGGAACACCATCGGCCACCCCTCTACGTACGCCAGTGTTCAACGAACATGTATTTTTTTGTGTGTGAACAATGAAGTTATTGGTACGTTGTAAGAGGCTAATGTATAGACAAAGGCTAGGCGGACAAGAATAGTGTCACGATTTCGCCTTCCCATTATATTGTTCACCGCAGCACGTTTGAATGTCTCTCTTTAAAATGTCTCACCTTGTTGACTAGACAATTATTCAAACGACAATAAGATTAACTATTGTAAAATGTTTTGTTGGTAAGAACAGCGAGTTAATCCAGATGTGAATTATCGGGGACATTTATGCGGGGAAAAAGTCGGAAAAATTCCAACCAATTCCGGGAATCGAACCCGGATCTCCCGCGTGGTTGTCAGACGCTCTACCGACCAGACTACCGCAGCTCCTTGGATGAGTTCCATACTTTGATTATTTTAATTTATTTTAATATATTTTCTTGTTTTCATGGATTTTCTTCACACTTAAAATGTCTCACCTCGTTGACCAGACAATTGAGTTGGTTGGTGTTTTAAGTCCACTTTATGCACAGTAAGGCTAATCGGGACTGGACCTACAGTTTAAAGTGGGATCCGAACCACTTGTGCCTCCACCGGGTATCGAACCCGGGACCCCTTGATTACAAGGCAATGACGCTACCACTGCGCCATGGGGGAGGCCCTGACCAGACAATTATTTCGTAACAAAGAAACAAAAAAATGCTCCCAGAATTTGATAAAAATCGAATAACTAGAAAGTGATATTGTTCTATTGCTTTCGTAAATACTATATTTACGTAGATCTCTAGTACTTAATAGTAGTAGTGGTATTAGTAGTATTATTAGTAGTAATTCAGCTAATTAATTAATTGTAAGTGTTATTAATTAATTGTGATTATTATTATTTAATTAAAGTATAATAAAACAATGGTAATGTGAATTTGGAGAAAGTTTTAGAAATAACCCCCCCTTGATAAAATCCTGCGTACGCAACTGTACCCGAAGAACCGTGACCACCTACCTAATACTGTGTAGGACTAATTTTAGCCCGCAGAACAGCGGTCACTCGGCGAGGCATAGATTCAACGAGGTGGCGGAAGATATCCTGGGATATCTCATGCCACAAGCGCAACAGCAGATCCTCTAGTTGGCATACAGTGAGGGGCGGTGGTTATGTAGCACGAACCCGCTTTACAAAGTCGAACCACACATGTTCAATGGGGTTCATATCGGAGCTAATTGGGGGTCACTGTAGCAAATTCACTGTCACGTTCCTCGAACCAGTCCTTCACAATCCCGGCAGTGTGGCCTGGCGCATTGTCTTGTTGGAAGTGGCCGTCACCATCAGGGAACACTGTTGACATGAACGGATGGACTTGGTTCCAGGTAACGCCCAGATACCGGAGAGCCATCAGGGATTGGTGTACCGGAATAATGGGCCCCAGTGTGTCCCACGAAAACATAGCCCAGACCATCACACCTCCTCCACCGGCCTGTCTCCGCCCAACCATGCAATCACGTGCCATAGCCTTCGATGAAAATCGGCATACACGCGCTAGGCCGTCGATGTGATGAACCAGGAATCTGGATTCATCGGACCGGCGACCATTTTCCAATCACCCACAGTCCAGTGTCGATCATTTTGTGCCCACCTCATACGCTGCTTTAGGTGAAGTGCAGTCAGCATTGGGGAACGACTGGGTCTTCGACTCCGCAGTCACATGCGCAGAGGTGTTTGATGAACCGTGTGCTGTGAGGCATTGTCCTGGTAACAACGGTTGTAACTGTGGGCGATTTATCGCATTGTGGCCCTGCGGTCGCTCAGAACAATGCGCGACACCCCATCATTGCAAAACTTTCAATACCTGCTCACAACAGCAGGACGAGAGCAGCCAACGAGTCGTGCCTTTCAGAGATGCTGGTACCAAGGCGCCGTGCCATCACAATTTGACTTGTATCAAACTGGGCGAGATTGGCTGCTTTTTCCATTCTGACGCTGGAGACACTACTAGCAGCGAGCCTGTAGACCTGCCCATTATATATCATGCTGACAGCGTATTACTCTACAAGCTCCAGGCGCGCTAAATGTTCCCGGATCGGGGTGGTCATAATGTAATGGCTCATCGGTGTATATCTGTTATATAGACTATTTTTATGATCTAAGAGATAAAAGCAAATAAAGTAATCAGCGAAATAAAACGGTGGAACCGACATTCAGAGAAACTGACTTGCACCAGGGCAAGAAGAGCATACCCTTGAATGTATGTAGGTGGAGATTGGCATCTCTAGGTGTTTCCTCCCTTTATTCTGATAAAGAAATTTAAAAGTATTTTTCAAGTCTTTAAGAAAGCCAAGAATATGATGTTTCAAGTTATATTCAACTATTGGTCTTCTCTACTGTTGCGACGGCCGGTCCTCGTGCTGGCAAGGGAAGTGGGGAGCGAGGAATACGTCGCAAACTAACCAGACAACAACGATGGCGCCGAAAGTTACGACGCGGCGGGAGGAAGTATTACGTGAACCTCTTCCTACAGGCTGCTGCGTTTCTTATCGCTCTGGATTGGTCGCTTCGCCGTTCCTCACTTCCCTTTCCAGAACTATGACCGGCCGCCGTAACAGTAGAAAAGACCTTTAATATGTTTATTCCCTTTGAAATACACTAAGCATATACATACAAAGAATTTCTCTTCTGGAATGTAAAAAAGCATTGAAGCAAAAGAACTCTGGCGCTTCAGACCAATAAACTATGAAAGTGTGAATCTGCCAATCTCGCATGACTTCGGTCACAAAGGTATCCCCGTCCAGGCGTGTCGAACCCGCGAAATATGATGGAGAAACTATCACTTTGGGAATAGTAGAAGAAGCTAGTCTAGACTTGACTATATTAAATTCTTAGCTTGTCCCTTTATAAACCCACGTGGAGTAAAATTTATTGAAATAATCTTCTCGTGCATTTGAACTATCGTTGCGTCACGCCATTCTACATTCTACTTGGATTAAATTCCTTAGTACCTTCAGCTGGAAGAGGAAGCATGAATATCAGTGTCCATAGGCATACACAAGTTCACTCTCGGAAAATGGGTTGTTATTTTGGTTAACTGCCTATCCATTACATTAAGTATCACATTTCGCAACACTAAACTTCATTCTATTCACAATATTAATTCTTACCTTTACTCTTACCCTCATTTGAAAAACAAACACCAATCATAATGGTTGAGGGGGCTTGTCAACATTAACATTGTTTATACAGGGTGAGCCAAAAGTCCCATTACTCCTATTTATTTTGTTTATATTGTTGTATAATATTCATAGTCCAGTATAGTATAACAGGATGTACATTTTATCAGATGAGGCTATATACAACAACGTATTCCTGAGTGCCTGTGTGTACGCTATCATTATCATAAAACAGAATTACTCGCCTTCAAGTACGTGATGATGTGGGCTGCAATGTCTACCACATCCCTGTTTGGTCCATATTTCTTTGAAGGTGCTGTGAACGAAATTAACAATCTCACCATGATACATGACTGGTTTATTCCTGAACGGAAGAATTGAGAACTTCTCGGTCGATTCTGGTTCCAGCAGGATGGTGCACCAGCACATTATGCTATTGCCGTATGAGAATATCTCAATTAAGGGTTTGGAAACAAATGGATTGGAAGAGGTTCTGAAGTGGCCACCCAGATGTCCTGATCTGATGCCATCGTGTGATAATGCATTGTGACGTTACATCAAACAGAAGGTGACTAGTAAACGTTACGAGACAACTGACAAACTTAAAGAAGCCACTCTTAATGCATTTGCTTCAATCACTCCAGCAATGCTGAGGAGATTTCTCATTGTACTTGGAGGCGAATAATTCTCGGTCCTACAACGTTTACTGAGGTTGTTGACACTCATCGAAGCACGAAGGCGATTGGTGGACAGATGGAGCTATGAAGGTCAGCCGCCAGTTGGGCCTGCGATCAGTATAACCAATATGCACGATCATGGGTAAATTGAGGAAGAAGGAGGAAAGAAAAAAGGAAATAAAGAAAGAAGGAAGGAAAAATAAAGAAAGAACAAAAGAAACAAAGAAGAAAAGAAAGAAAGAAAGTAGGAACGATAGAAGGAAAGAAAGGAAGAAGGAAGGAAAGGGATAAAGAAGGGAAGAAGGAAAGAAAGAAGGAAAAAAGGAAAGAAAGAAGGAACGAAATATCTTTCTCTCTCTCCTCCTTCAAGGGGAGACACACACACACACACAGAGAGAGAGAGAGAGAGAGAGAGAGAGAGATAGATATGCTGTACCCCGTATGGCATGGAGGTAACTATGTTGCCATCTATTTAAGTTAGCCCTTGTTCGATCCCCTGTATAGGCACATTACACCGTTCCGATTAGACTATCTGAGCATACAGTGAACTTAAAACGAAAACACAAACGAGAGATATGAAGAGAAATGCAAAAGCAAAAAAGGTTACAAAACAGGCGATTCCCAATTTCAAAAATGCACGAACAGTTTCCAAGAGCATTCGCCATTTAATACTGAATTCCATCGACGGGTTCCACGTTACGACAAATGGCTCACTAACAGACACGTATCTAGAAATATATTTCGAGGGGGTCCAAACCAAGTGACTCAGGAATAATAATAATGCTTAAATTAAAGTAATTATATTATAATTACATTAAATAAATACTAATTAAAATATATAAATTAATTAATATTATATTGTTGCAGGTATATGTAAACAGACAGCACTGATACGTGGCGGCGATTGTGTTTCAAAACTAGGGGGGGCAAGGTTCGAAAACGAGCGGGGTAAGAACAGTTTACTTTCCCTTCGTAGATAAGGTATAGCATAGTGCTGGGCAAAAGTGGCATAAAGTGGGGGGAGCAACTGCCCTCCGACGCCCCACCTAATAGCCGCCACTGGCACGTATTCATTATCTAGCTTACCTGTAGTTAAGGTCGGTATAATTTGTGTAAAAAAAAGTACTCTGACAAGGAAATTATGAAATAGATGAAGAATTTACTTATTGAATTACAAAAAGGGATGTTACATCCATTTGGCGAAAAATAAATTTCCTGATTAAAGTTTCATGCATATTATCATAACTAATAGTAGGCAAGCATAAATATTTGATACTGTTCTTCAAAACCGTATGATCCCAATATAATTCTAGCCTTCCCCTAAGTTCAGAGGAAATTAATAACCATGGATTATACAATAAATGCTATAGAATAATATTTTTATTTCTTAATTCCATTAGTTTAATAAGTCTATCGGGAGGGTCCGGACCCCATGGACACACCTAAATACGTCCCTGCTCACTAAATATAGCGAGAGCGTAGAAACATAGACTGTGACACGTTTTTACACTTTTCTCATCTCCTTATTTTTCGACATGCCTCGTATAATAAATACAGTAGACTCGCAACATCACCCTATATGAGTAAAACAAAGTCGTCCGGCGCGAAAGAAAGTTAGCGATCCTACCAACGCATGGAGCGCAACCTGTGATCCGTGTCTAATTTCGACCCACGCTTCGCCTCCTACGGCTTCGTCTGTCAGCGAATGATTGCATTCCTGTCCCCTCCTCTGCAGCAAATTGGAAACACGAAGCTATCCGCATCGGTGTGAGAAATCGCAGCCTATAAAGAGAATCGTCTGATTAAGTGTCCTTCATACAGCACCCACTGCAGGCGAAGGCAGTTGCTGTACGATAGATAACTTTAGTTTTATCCCGTCATTGTTTGTTTACTTCTGCAATGCGTCAGAATAACCCTCCATAGATAGTTTCAAATTCAGTTCATTCACAATTATTTGCCATACTACGTATATTGATTTACCTCTAAATCGGCGTTTCAAGGTTATCCTCAGAGAAAGGCACTGTTAGTTGTACTCCCACCCCTCTCACTTGGAAGATGCAGTAAGTAATAATAACTTCCATATAAGATCGCGTAGAACATTTAACTTCTTTGTCCTCAAGTTACTGCACTATACGTACAGCCAACAGGTTAAATGACAATTAACATACTTACATAAATTCCAAATGACATACTACCCTCATCTGTTGAATTAACCTTCTAACTACTTGGAAACAGAGAATAGGCCATATTGGGTACTAGGCCATATTGAGTTCAGGTACCTTAAGTTTTCATTAACGTTGATCAAATCGGTTAACCGGATGAATAATAGAATTTTAATCGATTTTAATATGCTTATATCTCGGAGCGAAATCCAACTAATATCTTTAATTTTTATGGAAAATGTAATCTAGTATTTCTGTAATAATTCCACACACTCTGAAGAACAACTCACACACATTTCGATTTACTCAAAAAGTTATGCGGGAAAGCAAGAAGCATTAGTTCACACTAAATACATGTCAATGATACTGAAGAGTCTACGTCACCGAATGGTGATCAGATTCCGTGCGCCCTACACTGGATTCGTAGAGAAAATTTCCTCACTCCACCTAACGTTAGATTTTAATCGAATCGATTAAATACATTTGATCGATTAATCAAAATTGAAAATTGATCGGTTTATTTATTAAATTTACGGCCCTAGCCTTTATGTCACTTTCTACATATTGGGGTTAATCGCGCGACGATGGAGTTGAATGGGGAACCGATGAAATGGATAGTGGAACAAGCACAATGATACATCCATACCTTCAATAGGGTTCGAACCTGGAACCTCTGCGTTACGGTGACAACTGCGCCACGGAAATCGACAAGTACGAAAGCAAAACATTAATGAAAATACTACTGATGTCAAAGTTCAAAGATAATACAAAAATGAGTAAACATAAGAAATCGCAAATAATAATAATGACGATGACAAACAATAATACACATTAAAATGAAGTTATAATAATAATAAAGTTACTATTAGCTCCCTTGATACGTGTTTCATCCCGTTGCTGTCGTAATGAATATGTGCGCCAAAAACACATTTTACATGTTATATTTACGAGTATAATAAACGTCACTACGTCCACAACAAAGCAGGCTGCAGGGAGCGACGAAACGATAATTAACCCGTGTAAAAAGTATAAGAGAGGCATCAATTACCAGTTTGCCCCGAAACTCTCAGGGTTTAGTTTCGACGCTGCAAATTGATTTTCTAGCTGGCCGACACATCATAAACCTCAATTTATGAAAATACTGTCTCTTTCGTATTTTATTATATGTGCGGTGATTGTCAATTGAATGTCCATTCATTAAGTAAAAAGTTTCCGCAAAAAAATTCTGTGAAACTATGCACAGAGCCCAATGTGTAAATTGGCGCATGCAGATCTTCACTCCAAAGTACGTACGGTCACCGGCAATAAAATGTGACAACTAGATCCCTGTTCGGCGTTAAGTGTGTTGCCTAACTTTACGGCGATAAGCTGATATTAATAGCAAATTTTCAATGGCAACTTCTACCACCGCCGTAGAGTTAGGCAACACACATAACGCTTTGCAGAGAAGTGAGTATATCAAGATCAAGGTGTCCCATTATTTTTGCCGAGGACTGTACATAAACAGCTAGTGATGCACCTAATTGCACAAAGAACTGCATCAAAGGGTACTTTGATAAGCTGTTGTTCCATGTAAATGCATTAAAATGGATCAGTTTAGAAGAACAGACACAAATATTACAAATAAACCATCTTTTATTGTATAGATGTGTCAATTGATGCACCGAATGCGCATATTAAGTTCTGTGTGTAGTTTTAGGTGTTCAAAGACCTAAAATCAGGTACTGGGTGTAATCGTATCCTTCGAAATCCATAAATAATTCTGATTTTGCAAAGTTAATCAGAACGATTAAAAATGTGTGAACTTTTGTGACGGTTGGTGCCATCTGTCCGTTCGTTCAAACTATCGATACCTGAACTGAGTGCTGATTGTTAAAACTTATAATAAGGGTGTCAGCACTGAGGCTATTTATCCCCTTCTCCCAATATGTTGTCACAAGCTCCTTAACAAAAACAATTAATTTATTGATTGATTGAATTAAAAGTTTTAGATGCGCTGGCACTTAAGGCCATTTTGCACCCTTCCATGTAGGGTAAAAGAAGGGATGTTCGCCATGCTGGGAATTTCGCCGTACATGTGGTTTTTGTAATCGTAGATAGAAACTATAGGTTGGGAACACTCACTGATGCCTGTAAAAATCAAGTAACATGTGCCTTGTTTCCACTGAAAACTACAGTGTGGTGAGCGAACTAGCAAGCAAGCAGTACAGTTTGGAATGCGCAGTTGCGTCTACACAGAAGACAAAGAAAGGTGCCGAATTTCAATACTAAGTTGGAAATTGTCATTTCGTGGCAGATATGAATTATTTTTCTTCCTTTTAATTATTGATATCGTAACCTCAAACCTTAAGAATGTCGTGAAAAGATTTGCTTTGGAAAGCGTGAACGTACAAGTAAACATAAGTTGTTTTCTTTAGACTATGCATTTGCTGGTAAATTCGCCAGAGTAACAGAAAATGTGTCAAATTTCCCTTCTTACAGGCGATCTTTCACACACAACTTGTTCACAATGCATATGAACATTTAGGCCTATGTTTCTTAAACATGTTTGTATTGTATCTTTTGAAACAGTTTTGTATTGTCATTTGGAGGTCTTTAACACTTTGTTGTCGGACTTATTGGCAACAACTTGGTATATCATACACTTAAACAGACGATAAAATGATAAATAAGTTATATGGCGAATTTCCCAGCATGTGGCGGGAATTTCGCCACTTTTCCTCATTTTAGTATTTTTATTATTACGTCATAAGTATAAGTAACACAGTATTTATGTTATATTCATCATAATAATTCATCGTATAAATGTTGTCCTTAGAAGGAAAAAAATGAAAAGCATTTTGGTGGCGAACTTCCCCTCCTTTACCCTATACGGGGAAATATCCCCTTACCTAAAATTCTGACTGAAAAAGTTAAAATCAGGGGTGTAAAAGGTCCATTGGGAAAAATTAAGAGTGCAAGTTTGTAATAAGACCTGCCCACAACAAGCACAACACATTAAAAAGTCAGAATGTACCTAGGTATTAAAAGCTTCCTCACAGACGCTGAGGAAGAAACCAGTTCTTCGTAAAAATCTAACAACGTTGGACAAAACACTGACAAACAGCTGGGAAGATTAAAAGTCTGTCTGAGGATAGAAAATAATTTAAATCAGACTATTAAAACAACATGCTTTGACTATAACAAATATAATGGAGATGAACTCCTTTCACAAACAAAGTTAAATACATCCAAAACTAAACAAAATTTATCTACGCGTACGTTTACTGATGTTCTACATACGTATTCAGCACAGCCTGACATATTTACATTCTGAAGAATAAGACTACTGAATTACAATTTTCATTATGCCATTAATTATTAAAATATACATGCGCGTACGTTGAATTATCCTTGAAAAGCTTTGAATGGGAAAACATTTTGGAATTGTACTTTTTTTCTATTTTTTAAGAACATCAAACTTATGGTACACGAAAATTCCCGAATCTCTTCTTCAATATTCTAATGTGTCTACGAGTTGGAATAGCCAATTATATATCATCATCAGATCACTGGCGTGCCTTCATTTCAACAATTGTGCATGTAATTCAAATTTACGATTAACAAATAACATAGAAACGTCTTTAAAGATGTAAGAAACTTAGAAATTATTTGTTTTAATAAAATAATGAAGAAATAATACTTTAACATATGTTAGTTTCATATACTTAGATAATATGTTACCCAACTTGAAATAGAACGTAGCATATCGTAATGACTTAGAGTTTGAATCAGATTGTGTTGTACAATATTTTATGCATGCATTTCTTGTAGTTTTCTAAATACCTAAATGGGAATAATTAATGTCTTGTGAAAGTATTACTGACTGACATTTCTGTTTACAATTTATGAAGAAACTTAATACTCCCTTGAGTTCATAAAATTGTATAGATCTAGCCGTTGTATTTTGTTGGTAATGAAAAGGTATCGAATGCTTCCATTGATCACTCTAACGGACTAAAGAACGGTTCATTTTGCCGAATGAAGTTGATATCTGATATGTCTTTGGTACACCAAATTACATGTTTCTATTTTCGGTTGATTCTCGTTTGAGAGTTTACTTCTGTTTGGCTCCAGTAGACAGTCCGATGATTATTTGTATCGCAGTAAGCTACTACTATATAAATCTTTCAGTCAACTAAATGTTACCTTTGTAGATTTAAATTAGCATTTTGTTGGTATTCAATTTTAGAAAATGTAAAACTTTCGCATTTAATATCATTCGAGATATAGAAAAGGTACTGGTAATATGGACCACTTTATTTTGTGAAATAGAGTACACAGAAAATTTTTAAAAAATACAAAATAATGATGAATTTAGAAATGTTTTTCTCCGATTTAATTAAACAATTTAAGTATTACACGTGTTACGATTGTCTAACGCATACAATCGTAGTCTGGAAATCTGTCATGAAGTTGACATGCAATTCTCAAAGTTGGTTGGTTTCCTATTATACTTGAAGAAGCACACGAGGAAGTCGTTACTCTACATCCCCATTGCACAGTGAACACAGAATCAACGTATATTGTGTCCCTGTACAATAAGAAACGAACAGTGCAAATAGAATAAGGACGTAGACTTAATAATAAACCACTTTACACCGGGGATCGCCTGTTTACCATCTACCTATCCAATCGATGTTACAAGTTCTTTAATTACGTTCGTTAAGAGGCTGCGAAGAAAGTCCCCTTCCACGGCTCCCGAGACCTGAATCTATGAGAGAAGTTCTTAATGAAGGCAATTTCTACGGTAACAGCAGGAGGACACATCGTAAAGGAGTCGTAAAGAGACTAGTGGGACCAAAAATCTCCGGTTGAGGCACACCGGAGGGATAGGAGGATGAATGGCGCTCACGGATGATTTCAGCGTTTAACGTGACCTTCATTGAAAAGGAACGTGCGCAGTATTTACATAAAGACTGACCAAGATTTGGGGAGAATAAATGGCATGGAAATCTCAGATTCCTTTGGTTAACACTAACAGTTTCGTATGGATAGTATTCCATACCACTTTTAAATAACACCTAGACTTACTTCTTGGATGGTATCATTTCTTAATTTTGGTTAGAACCTTCGCTTACGTTTTGAATAGCACATACGCCTTCTCTTTACCTGTAACACTCCCTTTAAATGTTTGGATAAAATCTCTCACTTTTGGATTACACCCTCACTTACTTTTTCAGATAATATTCCTGCTTACTCCTCAGGATGACATATTTGGAAAAGAGCTTCAGTTACTTTTCTTGATAACACTCCCTACTTTCTTTGCCTTTGGTTAATATAAATTATATTGTAACAAATAAATGACTCTTCATGAGTATACTACTTTTTTAAAACTTTAACTAAACCGGGGTCATTGTTTAGGGTTATCAAATAACTTGGTTAAAATTACCAAATTTTGTAAAGCCTGCCATAATTTTTTTCTTTGTGATTGACGAAAGACTCAACAAATTTTAATATTGTTATTTCAAGACGAATTAGGTCTCTTGTGTAGAAATCTCAGTATGTACTGGTAAATCTTCATCTTGTTCCATATTTATTTATTGGTCCTCGTGGCGGAGTGGTTAGAACATCGCGTTTCGACGCCAGGAGTCACGGGTTCGAATCCAGGCCTGGACATGGATGTTTGCGAGTGTAAATTTCATCAAGTCATCACTCATCCGAATCTTCGCAAATTAGTCAAAAGTGGCACAAAAGGCGAAATAAAATATAACAAATCAATCAATCAATCAATCATGTTTATTTATTTATTGTATTCCTAACGGCTAGATGAAATTTTTTCCAGCAGTCGGGTGAATCTTGAAATATTAATATGTATTAGATGCAAGGCATTATGTTCCAATTCGCCGCCTCTCCACTGAAGGATCGAATTTAGAATCCTTGTCCGGGCATGGGAGTGTTTTTTGTGCGTTATCCTTCATGAATTTCAACATTCATGTTCATTGCTATTATAATGAAGAGGAAAAAAACGACAGAAAAATATGAAATAATGGATGAATGAAGAGATGGGAATGCCCTCGTAAGGATTCAAACCTGGAACAGTAGATAGCGAGCTCGAGAGTCCAGCACTCAACACGCTTGACCACAGAGAAGGCTACGGAGAGGGTAGAAAAACAAACATGAAGAGCAGAGGGTAAAGAAAATAACGAGAAAGGTGGAGAGGGGTGAAGGAATAAGAAGTGGAGACTGAGGAAAGTGGATAGAGATTGGGGAAATAAGAGTGTGTATAGAAAGGTGCAGGCTCTCTCTCTCTCTCTCCCTCTCCCCCCCCCCTCCTCTCGCACACACACATACAGACAATAAGAGAAAGGGAACAGAGAGGATGAAAGAGAAAACGAATGTTTGTTTTAAGTCCCCTTTATGCAAAGATAGACTGTTCTGGGCATGACCTACAGTCACGGCCGCAAATATATGGAATTAAGGGGAAGGGGGGAATCTTATTGTATATATCATTGTACACCTACTAACTACAACATTATATACTTCATTATGTTCATATTTCTATTATCAAGTTTTGAAAGAAACTATTAAAATGTGTGGATTTTCAAGTTTTGAATTACAATATATTTTGTACACACATTCTGAAACATGCTTATTTTATGAACCTTGATTGATTGACTTCGTTTATTTTACTTCGCTCTTCTGCCACTTTTGGCTAATGGAATCACCCATGCCCAGGATGGGATTCGAACCCGAGGCCGAGGTCATGACGAAACCAACATTATTGTAATTGAAGAATATCTGACCATCCATTACACAAATAGACCAATTTTTTTTCGAAATTATTTAAAGTAATACACAATGAAATGATTAACTGTTGATTTGATTATGTAATTAATGCAAAATGATTACTAAATCAGCGGGTGGATCCGTTAAACCCTCCTCTTATACATGGCTATGAATACTCAAGAAATACCCAAACAGAAAACGAAGGTGAGACCGATTCATAGTTTGGCCGTAACGTTGTCACTATCCTATCAACGTTTATAATTGTATAACATATACTCCGTCCCAGCTAACTGTAGAGCAGGCAGACGAAAACAAGTCTCTGCGCAAGTTGTGACGCGAGACGGCTCCACCAATGAACACGTGAGAGGAACGGAATTGAGTGGAGTGGGGGGAAAGCCACTGCAGTTACCAGCCTTCCCATCAGCGTCTACTGCTTCGCTCTGGCCAATAGATTCCCTTCGCTTCTCTGACGCTATGAGCTGCCTTGCTCCACAGTTAGCTGGGACAGGGTATAAAAGGGACGAGGGAACAGGTGAGTGGAGAAGGTTACATAACGTAGAACCACAGACAAATGTATTAGATCTAACCTAACCCATTACCTTTGTCTGTGGTAGAACTGTACAATTTGTATTCCTCTCCACATATTATTAGAATAATTAAATCAAGAAGACTTAGGTGTGTGGAACGAATGGGAGAGGAAAGAAGAGTTTACAGTATTCTTGTTGGGAAACCTGATGGTAAGAGACCTGTAGGAAGGCCAAGCCAAAGACGGGGGGATAACGTTGAGATGAACCTAAAGGAAATCGGTAAGGATGGAAAGATTGGATTGATCTTGCCCAGGATAGGAAGGCTTGTGTTCCTGCAACCATAAACCTTCGGGTTTAAGAAGGCTAGAGAGTTAGTTACATATTTTTGACAAAACCGTTTTTATTTTAAAAAATTGTACGTTTTGCAGCCTCGCTTTGCTGTTTTAAAATCTGGTAACATTATGTACCAAACGGCCGTGCCTAAGTCCGCCTCTCCAAACACCCACGCCCTGAAGCTGGAGTCGTTGCCTTGGTGTACATGAAGATCTCACCTTCTCAGCTACTCCATCAGCATGGCACGGAGAACAGAAAACGTTGGGATCAAGCCCAGAAAAAAAGGAGGAAAAAAACATGGCTCCGAGCACTTAACACTTCCCTCCCAGTCCCGACAAACTCATCCAATCACCCTACCTCCCTCCTTCCATCATCTTCTGGATGTTTTCCACCCTCTCAAGGTCGAGGGGAGAGAAGGGAGGATATCTCGACCCTTCAAGGGCCTCCCTTAGACTTGATAATATCGTCACGGCCCCGGATTAATCAGCTCCTAGCTTCACCCACCTTGGAGAGAATTGAATATTACAGTGGAGCGACCTGCCATTAAAACATGCCCCTGTGTCCCAATTTTGTTTCTTCACACTTTTCATCCTTCCATTTCGCTCACTCCTCTTTTGTTATTTTCTTGTTTCGCATCTATCCCAGACACAAAACTAGTTTCTTAAGTTCTCTAAAAACGAATTTACTTTGAAAATGTAACTACATGTTCTTCTCCCTCCATAAACCTTTATTAAGTGGCCATTCCGTGAAATTTGATTGGCTCGTAAAATTCTGCCTTGATTTCCTTCCTTCAGCGAGCAATCAAAGTATGCAGAACTACGTGTGCCTTCGGGTTAATCTGTTAATTCAATCTTACAGAGAATGATTAGCCCGTTTATTTCAGTCTGGATCTTCGGGTCGCTAACTTGGGGTAATAAAACGGGAGTTACGGGATTCTCGTCGGGAACTATGTAAAAAAAATGTGACTTACTCGAGACTCCGTCAACAAACCAAACTAGTTACTGTCAAAGAACCTTCAATGTTTTCTCATCCATAGAAAAAGTGAAGACTTTTGAAGGAAACGAGAAACTTGATCAGAATCAAACTCTGTTCTTCTATGTAGCTGATCTGTCAGGCACATAGCCAGGGGAGGCCTAAGGGGGACTGAAGCCCCCCTCGAAATCCTACAAATATCTAATTTAAATATTATTTTTATTAGAAATAAAGTTATAACCACAAGAAATCGAGTGCCCAGAGCGAAGCAGAAAAAGGTTCCTGGAAAGGCTGGTAACTGCAGTCGATTTCCCCCATTCCACGAAATCCCGTTCCTCTCACGTATTCATTGGTGGAGCCGTCTCCCGTCACTACTTGCGCAAAGACTTGATTTCGTTTGCCTGCTCTACAGTTAGCTGGGACAGAGTATAGTTTTCCTTGTGAGAGGTCACAGAATATAAACTTTATGAGTAAAATTTACCACTAACTGTTAAAGCCTTTTTTGAACCATTGTGTAAAAGTTAATAAAAAATGGAATAACTATGATTTTCAGTACACAAACTGTACAAAATATAAGAAAAATAGTGGACAACAGTTGTGTTAGACATTCACTCATACGGTGGATCGAGTAGCAAAACCTCTCCATTTATGCAATAATAACAATAAATTTGGATTTAAATTGGTATACTTTTAATAACCTATAATACTTATTACTGTAAAATAATAATTATTATTATTGTCATTATTATATGTACTAATCAAGTTTTATCTTTGGCCTGGCCCCCTCTACAAATACTTCTGGCGACGTCCATGCTGATAAGGGATGAGCCCCACCCTCCTCCTAAATAAAATACTGGCTACGGGCCTGTGATCAGTGGTGATTGATTCGTGTTGAATTGTTAGACTTTTAACCACAGTCTTTAATTTCTTTCTTTACGTACGTTTTAGAGACTCTCTTACGTGTGTCTAACTTGTCATCTGTACGTAATCTCCGAACACAGCATGGGTTTGGGGAAGGCGTCGATATCCATGGTTATACTGTAAGGCAGGCCCGAATTTTACTTCGGTGGGGGAGGGCTCCTGCCTTAACAGTAGGGCTAGGATTTTTATAACCTAAAAGTCACCAAAATATGCAAAATAAAATATGCTCTTATGATCTAAAATTTTAGAAAATATGCACTATAATTTGAAAAATATGCTCTCATAACTGGACTGTTTCAAACATCAATATCTAAATGCTGAGATATTTTCACATACGTACTATTTTCAATTCACGTTATAGCCCTGAGTTGCAACGCACAATGAATACTTTCTGTAAATTTTCAATTAAAAATGAAAAAGATTCTTGCTGCAGTCAAAAAAAAACAACTCGAGTGAGTATGGGAATAAGAACGAATCCACTTCGAAAATGACTGTATATTTCTTGAAAAAGCGAAAATGTGCTGAATATGACCGAAAATCCATCAAAATATGCTATATCACGCAAAAATTGCCATTGCTAAATTGCAAATTGAAAATCCTAGCCCTTATCAGCAACCGCCATCTAAAGGCGAAAAAGTGCGAGACTACACGTACTGATTATGTATTTCTCAGTATAGTACAACTTATTATGATAATTCTGCTAAGGAAGTAAAATTAATTCATACAGTAAGTATTTAAATTACATATTTGTGGGATTTCGGGGGGGTTCAGCCCCCCGAGCCCTCCTCCTGGCTACGTCCCTGGGCGGCCGAGGCTACACCTTGCTAACATCAAACTCTGTTGAATTTATAGTCGGATATCCGAATCTTACTTCAAGTAAAGTAACTAACTACAACGGTGTATGAATTAAACTTTTGCTCTTTGGGGGAAGAGGGTTGCCACGTGATGTCAGCATGGGCGTCGCCAGAAATGTTTTCAAAGGGGGTCGGGCAAATGATAAAGTTTAATAGTAGAAAAATAATAAGTATTATTACCACAGTTATAAGTGTTATTATAAAATAATAAATATTATAAGCTAACAAAAAAATATTTGAAATAATAATAATTATTATCATTATGTATATGGGAGCGATAATCCACAAAATGAGTGAATAGCAGCACAACTATTTTCCATTATTTATTTTGCATTTTATGCAGTACCTGAAATTCATTTTGATATTAACTTTTGAACGTCTCGTTCAAGAAAAGGCTTTAAATGTTATTTTTTTCATAAGGTTTGTAGTTTGACCTCTCACCTACAACTGTAATTATTAGAATTTTGAAACCTGTGAAAACCATTTGTTCTTTCGATGAAATGGTAGAATATAATCTTCTTCCTGCATTTTTCACCAAATGTTTTCGATCCAATGCATTTTTACTTTGATTATTCTGTTCAAATACTAACCAAATGAACTTTATTTCTGTTCTTAACAATTATAGTAACAAACTTTCGGCTTTCTTGTATCTTTAAATGAACGATGTCAATTTCCAGGGGGGCCCACCGACCCGTTCGACACCTCTCCCGACGCCCATGGATGTTAGTCAAGGTTGGATCTAAGCGTTTGCACACAGATTTATTATTATTATTATTACTGTTAACGATAACTAGAGAAAAACGTTTTCATCGACATGGTTATTGCATGATCAAAAGAAGGACTCAACAATAGAACGTTTAAACACTGGAATAAAAAAAATACAAATTCATATAAAGTGATGTTTGAAAATGTGTGGCATTGTTAGGTACGACTACATTTCACAACATATTTTTGTAAGAATTAAAATTCTACACTTACAATATAACATATAACGCCGCCGATCTTCAAAAGATCAGGAATCAGCAAGCACGGGAGTTTGACAGGAAATACAGTAGTAGGAAATAAAACAAAAGTCAGCATTAACTCGGAGAACGGTTGGGTGCAGGATAGAACATGCACAGCCGGCAACGTTCCGAAATTTGAATAGACTATCGCTTAAATAGATCGCGTGAAAAGATCTAGGGATCCGATATAGTACGATTGTCTTAAAGTATGCAGTCATAGTTTAATTTCAGGGGCCGTGCCTGCACAGGAGATCCGGCGGAGACGATCTTCACGTCTAGAACCAGAGGTAACGAACATCCTTTTCTCTTACATCATGACCCTGCCAGTCCAGTCAAAGGAAGTGTTTTAAGCCTAAATGTTGTGCGAGTTACCCTCACTTCTCACGGGTGTTTTCCCATGCATATGAAAGTAGGGGAGGGCGGGGCTAGTTGTGACAGGGGCAGGTTGTGACAGCGCAAATATTTTCCTTTCCTGTAGTTAGAAACCATGAATGACGCCGTTACAATGCGCGCCAACCCACGCTCAGTGAGGCAGGTGAAGTTGGAGGGAAAACGTTCACGGCCATTGTTGTTATACTAAAAAGTGTGATTTTGGTGCTTGAAAGTAAAATTTGGAGGCCATCTTCGAACAAGATCTATTCAGGGATACACTGAGGTAAGCGAAAGTAGTTTTTATTGTTCAAAGTAGTTATTCCTATATTATTCACATCCAGCTTGGGTGGTAATACGTCGCCCTTGGAGTTTTATTCAGAAAAGGAGAAAGCAAGTGGTGGTTGGGGCTAGTTGTGACACGCACCGTAGAGCTTGTTGTGACACTGTCACAACTTACCTCACAGTTCAACTGACGTTTTTATTTCAATCTGTCCCTTTCACAGATGGCTCGTAATTACAAGAGGAAAACGGAGAGGGCAAAATGAACGTTAGAAGACTACGAAAGAGCTGCAAGGAATGTGTAATCAGGAAGATGCAGTTTACAAACAGCACAGGAAGTCTTCAATTTACTTCAACGTAAATAGAATGTCTCTACTTAGATAGATAAACAAGAAGAAGACTGAGACTGTTCGAATGGGATAAAAGAAAACACGTATGGTGTTTACGGAATCTGAAGAAGGTGAACTGTGCGATTATGCATTGAGAGCTTGCAAGATTTTCTATGGGATTAGCCCTCGTGAACTAAGATCTTTAGCATTTGAGTTCGCATCAGCTAATAACATAAAGTTTCCTGAAAGCTGGGTGAAAAACAGATCAGCAAGCAAGGATTGGTTTGAAGCTATCAGAAAACGTCATCAAAATATATCACTCAAGAGTTCCTGAGCCTACGAGCCTAAGCAGAAACACCAGCTTCAATGTTACGATGTTTTTTTGATAACTTAGAAGAAGTGTTCCACATATACAAATCCACTGGAAATGATATTTGGAATATTGATGAAACACGGACTGGAACTGTACACAAACCGAGTAAGGTTGTAGCGCTGAAGGGGGAGAAGAGAATAGATGTAATGGCGTCTGCTGAAATGGGAACAAATGTGACCATGGTGTGTGCAGTGAACGCATTAGGTAATTCAATACCTCCTATGTTCATTTTCCCACGTAAACACTTTAAGGACTTTTTCGTACGTGATGGACCAGTAGGTTGCACAGGAAGTGCAAATCCAAGTGGCTGGATAACAGCTTCAGATTTCTTGCTGTGTATGAGGAACTTCTGTAAGCACGTTCGATGTTCAAAAACATCACCTGGGATTTCTGCAAAGAAAATGGAGTTGTGTTGCTATCTTTTCCACCACATACCACCCACCGTTTGCAGCCCCTCCATTTTTCTGTTTTCGGACCCTTTAAAAAGCTTTACAACCAAGCTGCTTGTGATTGGATGAAGACGCTCCCTGCATAGACAATATCAATTTATGATGTGCCCAGCGTTGTAAAAGTAGCCCTGCCAAATGAGGCAACACCGAGAAATATTCAAGCTGGATTTCGTGCTTGTGGCATCTGGGATTTCAACCGGAACATATTCACCGATGAAGACTTTCTGTGTTCATCAGTAATTGATCGTCCGTTGAACGTTGACGCGTCACAAATTCTGCCATCGGAGAGGAAGACAAGTGAGTATGACCCTTCCGATCCCCAGACCAGCAGGATGGACATCCAGTATCAAGAAAACGGAGAAGGTATGCACAAAAGCCCAGATGAGCTGCGCCCTCTTCCCAAAGCTGGACAACGTACAAATAACAGAAAGAGACGCAAGTCCCGAAAGTCAGCCATCCTCACTGACACTCCAGTCAAAGAGATGCTTCGTCAGAAACAAATGTGCAAAGAGAAAAATAACCAAGTCAAAGGGAAGAAGCGACTTTTTCCATGCACAATTAGTAACAAAAAAGTAGAACGCAAGGGAAAATTCGTGCGAGATGACTCCGACTCCTCATCAGATGAAGAATGTTTCTGCTTAGTTTGTGTTGAACCATTCCGAGAATCAACATTCGGAGATGAATGGATTCAGTGTTTAAAGTGTAAGAGGTGGGCCAATGTAAACTGCACCAAGAACGATCCTTATTATATTTGCCTCAATTGCCAATCCGAGTAATGACAATAATTATATTGTTACAGAAAATAAGCTTAATTATGAACAGTTTGAATTTTGAGGCCTGGCGTGGTCTCTAATAACATTTGTATATGGCCTTTCCTTGTGCTAGCCTTATGTAACAAACACAGTTTCTGCAATCTGGTGTGTAATTTCATGTTTACCATAAATTAAAATTTAGTTTCAAAATTACGTCTAAAACTAAGATTGGTGTAGAATAACTTAACATTTGATTATCAAGTTTCTGTATTTTTCACTTTTTGTAGGCTATATATTTCTGTATTAAAATAATATTTATGCTTTTAATTTATTATGTGTTTTATTATTTGTAACTAATTATATATACTTATGTATTAAACAGTGTAACTCATATTATTTCAATTTGTCTGTATATAACTGCCTTTTATTGATGTCACAACGGGCCCCATGCGTGTCACAAATAGCCCCGTGTATGGGGCAATTTGACAAATGACACATATATGAAAAAAATCAATTAACTATTGAACAATTGTATCAGCCATACAAGTTTTACGCTTGCTAGATTCAAGAATAAATAAGCTATAAGTCACATATATATCTGTCTCTAAAATAACGTTAGTGTACAAGTTACGACGATAATAGTGCAAACTGGCACAACTAGCCCCGCCCTCCTACCTCTCACGTCATAAGTGAGTAGCTTTAACTTGGCATAGCCTAGATCAATATCCCCTAACGACCCTGTAGGGATTTTATACGATAATGTGTTAATGGGAATTATGAGAAAATACTAAAACAGTATACAGTAAAAGCTCGTTAATCCAGACTAATGGGGAGGATAAGTTGACCAGTTTAAAGAAAGTCCGAATTAACTGAAATAACCTAAAAGAACAGTAGAAAGTGCTTTAAAACTCCATTTATAGCAACAAAACACGTTTATTATGGTGTATTGAAAGGGCATAGGCCTAAATACACTACAGTACAAAGTCTGCGGGAAACAGAATTTCATCAGTGGTTGACTGCCTTTTCTTTGGGAAGTTCTCTTGTTGACTTCTAGCCACATTTAAAACCTCGCATTCTGCTTTTTTTTTTTGGCCTTTTGCCTGTCCGGATTAAGCGAAGTCCGGCTTATCGGGAACCGGATTAACGAGGTTTTACTGTACTTCGGAGATGAAACTAGAAAATAGGGAATATCAATTTGATTGGAAAGATACACTGTTACACTTCAATTTTTGTATTTTGCATTTTTGAGACGACCAAGGTAATAAAATGTCCTCTCACAACATGAAACATACATACTGCGACTGTGATAGCAATAACTGCTAATTTGTAAACTTCGCGGTAAGCTGAACAAATAAGTCCTGGCAGAACAGACAATTGTGAAAATCATCGAATCTTTAATAAGTACAGATGGTTTATGTATAGGTTTTACTTCAACTTTAAGACTTCCTACTTCGCACGAGTAATGCTCAGCTAATGCTTTAGTTTAGAATCCTCCAGGATGGATTTACAGGTTCGATACTTATACCTAGTAAATTGTTGTTGTTTCATGGAATTGTCTTTCAAATTTATTTTGACAGGGTCAGAACCCCCACCCCCCACCCGACCTCTCTCTTAATACGCACCCTGAATCAAAGTAATAAAGGTATTCGTGCTTAATAGAGATAATGGCATATAATGGGACGTATAGAGATGAGCAATTTTTCTTAAAGGTATTTTCTACTGTTACGGCGGATGATCCTAATGCTGGCAAGGGACGTGGGGAGCGGGGAAGCGACCAATCCAGAAGGATAAGAAACGCAGCAGACAGTAGAAAGAGGTTCACGTAGTACTTCCTCCCGCCGCGTCGTAACTCTCGGTGAAACCGCTGTTGTGTGGTTGGTCTGCGGCGTAATCCCCTCTCCCCGCTGCCAAAACTAGGACCGGCCGCCGTAAGAGGGGGAAAGACCTATAGTAACGATTTACTCATGGAAACCTCATTTCCACCCTACGAGCACTCGAAAAATATTTCTTATGCTGCATGTAAGAACAACGCGGCACAAATTCGTGGTTACCAGTGTAATTTTCCTTTTTGTTCGATAACATACGAACAGTGCTCTATGAAAACCGTATCATAACAATGGAGATGAGATCTTTCAGGTTACCCCCTTCCCGTAATTCACGCATGCGTCACCATCTACAGGTATGCATGTACAGTAGTCTACGCGTTTACTTCATTAACGTCCAAGAACTGAAGGAATCCGCCGCCACGAACATGGGTGGGGTTAAACAACGGGCGAGTTGTTTTCGTCCAATCACACTCAACCATCAGCCAATGGGCGCAGCTGTCATTCAGCTCGTCTACTCCACGTGCAGTCCATGAGCAAATGGGAGCAGCTGTCATTCTGCTCGTCTACTCCACGTGGAGTCTCAGTCACATGACTACGGATACGCTGTTGCCGTACTTGGCAACTTCAATGTGGAGACCGTGGGAAGGTGCTAGTGCTCGGGAGGGACAAGGTGGCGTACAGTAGATGTGGAGAGTAGATGTGTGGCAACACTGTGCGTTGAATGTGATTGTTACAGATGGTGGGAGCGCTCCGTGGACTCCAAAGTTAACGAAGCTAGCGTGTCGACTATACACTGCTTGTCATATGTGATAGCTCTTGCATTATTAATCAAAGACTTGGTAAGTTTTGAACAGAGTTTATTAACAGTCCAGATGCTGGCACTATCTTTGATCGTAATGCAATCCTTCTTCAAGCATAATCTGTGTATTATTGAAACAAAAAACGTGCAAAAATACACACTGCTTCGATTCTTAATGATGGTTTTACAAACTGGGTCCAATTTCGTACTAAACAAAATAAATATTCGCACGTTTTTTCGTGTATCCAAATTTGAATCTCTGTTTATTTACATCCATACGCGTAAACTGGTGTCTATTTGAGGTAGCGTCCCAAGTTTATCCATTCTTATATGTACAAATTGTGCATCTGTACGTCCAGTGAAAAATTCCAGAACGTACAAATTGGAAATAATTTCGCGATAAAGGGAATTCGTTCCCCGGCTTGTTACGCCTACGTTTATGTCACATTGCATTGTGTTGTTTTTACTTTACGTCACTTTTCTGCCTCTGTAGATTAATCGTGACGATGATAATGAATGATGATGCTCATAGAGGAGCACCCACGACGCAACAGGATTCGAACCAGGCTCCTTCGACGGCGAGATCATAAGGACACCATTCAAAGGGACTATTTACATCGACTAAAACTTTATTTTGATTAAGGTTAATCATGAAGATGACAGTAAATGATGAATTCTGGAAATAGAGCGAATGAAACATCCATGCCTCGAACACGGATTCGAACTGAGCACCACTTCATTATACTCTGTTCCGCTTATCTCTGGAGCAAGGTCGCGCATAGCGGCAATCCCATTCCCTCTCACATGTTCATTAGTGCAGCAGTCTCGCGCCACTATTTGCACAGAGATTTGGTTTCTTTGGCTTGCTTCTGAGATGATTGGCGCAGATTGTAGCAACATGTTACGCTAACTTCACGATGGCTGGGCGCAGCTTCATTCCGATGACGTCAGAGAAGGGGTTACGACCCTTCAGATAACTCACCCTCTTCGTCCGCGTCTGATTTGGAAATATGGGAAAATACATTCCGAGTTCGCGACTTCAGCTAATTCGAAAAGCTGTTCCGGCATCCTCTTTATTTACTTCCTACCGCCCCCCCCCCACCCCCCGCTGCTTGTTTGAACTTGGGCTGCCGCTTCATCTCCAGTCGGTGTATCGCGGCGGAGCTGAATCCGAAAACCTTGTAAATCTGGCGTAATGTGAGTGGTGGTGAAGGAACGCATCCCGTAAAGAAGCCCTTTCGGGATTGGAATGTCCGTCGCAGCTTGACCGAAAGAGAGAAAAGGGCCCCCATCCCCTACCCTCGAACCCTTAAGAAGAAGAGAAGAGGACTGAAGGAATTCCACAGTTCTTCTCGAGCGCTAGAAATGACGTCAAAGCAATGAGACAACGACCCCTTCTTTCATTACCAAATAATTACACTAAACAGATTCTGCGGATATTCAACGGCGAATCATGGTTTGATACAAACAATATCCAGGTTTATATCAAAAATTACCTCACTCCATTCCGTAAGATTTACTATTATAATTACTACTACTGTTCAGAAGCTTTTTTAACAGGTTACTATGCACCAATAATATGATATAGCCAATGCTTTTCATTTGTTTTTCAAGAAAATCCAAATTGGATATAAGTAATGTTAAGATTAATATATTTGTTAATTACTAATACCTACATTCAAGATGTGTCCGAGACAATTTGAAAAGTAATAAGTAGATCTATAATTGAACCAAACAGAGTAGCTAACTTTGTCTTGAAAGCTAATCAGGAAGTTCTTTCAACTTTGTAAGACAGATCACTGGTGTTTCCCCAGATGTTTTTTTATTGTTCCAGTGCTAAAAAAAAAAGAAGAGGGAAAAGTAAAGGATAAATATAGCAATTGACCAATTCAATAGCTAAATTGTTTGAACATATAATTGCAGATTATATGAGCTTTTCTTTCAAGCAATATATTAATGTTAATCAGCATGGCTTCATAAAAGGTAGATATTGTTACTAATCTGTTTGTTTTGATTGATTCTATAAAAGCAACTCTTTATTGAGTAAGCGCAAACAGACATTATATTTATAGACTTATAAAAAGCGTTTGACTTTGTGAGCCATAAATTATTATTATTATATAAACTGGATGTTAATGAAATATCATCCAGATTTTTTAATAAACGATTCGAGAGTTATTTACTGAATATAACTTTTAGAGTTAAAAATTGACAAACTAACGCTAAGAAAGCAAAAAGAAGCCACAAGGATCTCATTTTGAACCAATTTTATTTGCAATGTATCTTAATGATATCATGTGTAGTGTTATTAACTCAACTTGTCTTTATATGCTGACGATCTAAAAGTTTTTTAGGTAAATAAAAAGTGGCTAAGGTGTTCTAAAGTTACAAAATGATATTCAGGTGTGAATGTGATGAAAACAATAAAATGTAAATTAATCTTATTAAAAAAACAGTGATAAGAGAATGAGAAAAACACATTTTGTTGCTTTCAATTATTTTATTAAGCTTCAAAATGTGCTAATGTGTTGTAGTTACAAGTATTATGAATAATTTCTGATTCAACGCTATTATTGGAGTTTTTATGTGTGGGAATTGCACGCCCAATACTAGTAGAATGTGGTAAAGTAAAGCTCAGCACTCAAGTCGCCATTTTGGAAAATAGCGTTCACTTTCTGAGTGTGTGTACTGAACTACACAACCCAAATATTGTGTACCGGCTGAGTTTATACTTATAAAAATATGAAGGAATTATCATATATATTACTCTTTTTCAGAATGGGAAGAAAAGGCTGTTCACCAAGTTGACAAAATGAAGTGTCTATTGTGCAGCAACAGACTGTATGTGAGACAAATACCGCTGTGTAGAGGGTTGCAGAAGCTTGAAGAAGGAAGTTTGACTTCGAAATACGTTCATCAATTCAGAAAATACTCCACGCACATTAAGTATTTCACCTTCGAACCTAATGTTGTGGAGTCTTTGTAAAGGAGCCGACCTCCATTGTGGAGTGATAAGCACAGCGCGCTGTAAATGTCCCTTCATCAATTTCATCAGTAATCGTCACGATTAGCCAAGAGTGGAAGAAAAGCGAATCTAAATAACAACAATCAAATCTAATCTTTGTAATAGAGTGTCACCTAATTTTAGACGCCTAAGGAGAGAGATCGCCTTCTTACACTTCTGAATGGACCATCACTATTTAGTCTTGGTGATGTGTAGTTAGAGTTTAGATATTTTGATGGATATTTTAACTTTAGAAGTCAAAGCATGATCACCATTTGTTATATTTATGTTTCAGAGTTAGTTTTAGACGCGTCTGGGGTGATGATGACTACTTACTCTATATTAACTGACGATTTATGGCTACTTTTGAAAGGTTCAAGTGGGCATTGCCCCTTCCCATTTCCTATTATCCCGTCTATTTCTATTCCCTGGAGAAATATTACCCTTGAAATTACCGTATTGGCCCGAATATAAGCCACAAGCTAAAATTTGAAGGAGCGAAAAGAAAAATATACCCGAATATAAGCAGAGGGAAGAAAAGAAAATAGCGGTAACCAGTTCCGGATATTTGCCACGTTTTGGTCCCCTGAAAGATCTTCTCGTTGAAATCAAAGCGTACGTTATCAAGAATGCCGACAGTTTTAACAATGCCCAGTTACAAACAACAATGCTATTGTTGTATAACATTATGGTATCTACAATGTGGCCAGTTTCTACAATGCTATTGTTGCATTATCGTTATTTCAAATGAGAAATCAGCATATTTTTAACAGCATATGTTTTGACGAAATGTCTTAATTTTTTTAAGGTCGCGAACATAAGACGCATCCTAATTTCTCACAATTGAAATCTGGATAAAATGTGCGGCTTAATTCGGGCCAATACAGTACTTGCATAAAATCTTCACAGAGACTCAGCCACAGATAAACGTGACCGTGACTTAACAGTACCTCATGAAAAATAGATCTAGTTTTTTCTTATCATTTTCATCCAGAATAATAAGAGCGAAAACTATACAGGTAGGAAAACCAGAAGTTGGGTCATTGGATTCGTTAAAGAGTTATATTGCATGTTACTGCAGCTTTCCATTGAGTTCAATCTGTATTGGATAATAATATCAGATCAAATTAGAGTCTCTTCGGTTGAACAAAATGTAAATAGCTTTCTCTGTAATTGGTGGGGATCAACCTTCGCTTTTTCGCACAGAGGCAGCAACACAGGAAGGTAATTAAAAACAAAATTCGATCACAAATTTCTACGTAAATGAGAGCACGTCCCATCAAAAAATATGCAAGTTCCCTCACACTCACTGGCTCTGCTGCGGCAAACGGTCATCGGGTCTATCAATAGGAATACAGAATAAAAGCAAGGCTCTCGATAGAGAATTAGCTGGTTGCATGCGTATGATGATAATTTCCAGTATAGTGTTATCAACATTTAAGCAGAAATACCATCAATTCTAATTTAATCGTACTATGTTCCGACCCTGATAACGCCTACCATGACGTTTCGTAAATTTACTATTTTTGTTATAAAGTTCTGTGTTATTTAAATTGGCATTTTTCAAATTGGCCGATTACTTTTGGTATATTTTTATTAATACTGAAAAGACGTTACATACTATATTTCAGTTTGTTGTGAATCAGTTCCTTTATTTTGTGAAAACTTTCATTGTCCACCATTTCTCAATATGGCGGACTTAGCGTACGGGTGATAGCCGGGGACTTTTAGTATGTTGGTACATATGCTGTAAAGGCGTTACATATCAAATTTAAGCCTTTTTTGAATTAGTTCCATTATTTTCCCTATTTTGACTGCACTATTAAGCAGTTATTGTTTCTTGAACGGGCACCAGATAAATTTATTTTTCGAGAAGCAAGTTTCATAAAAATTGAACAAACGGATCCGAAGTTGCACAACTAAAATGTAGTCATTATTTCGATTATAGATTTTAAATTATTGCTCATTTGCTAATATTTTTTGTATTGTAAATAAGTTGAATTTCATAAGAATGAACAAAACGACCTACACAGAACAATCGTCGAAGGAATAGTTTGTGAAACCGACAAATAAGGTAGTCAAAATACCCGGTACATTTGCACCAGAACCGATGGCAATTTTTGGATTCATTTGTCGATTAAGCAAGCATGACAGTTTCCTCTGACGTGGTATGCTATGGTAAGGGAACGCCACAACTATGATATACTAGTCCCAACTAATATTAATTTCAACTTATGAACAGCATGCAATCAATATGCAGGTTACTTGCTCGCCAGGCTTTTAGAAATGCATATATATATAAACACAGTCAAAAAAGTTTTGCATCACCCGAGAAGTGATGAAAATATCATCCGCAACATGCGGAAGCGGACAAGAATCGATGAAGCAGAGCTCATTGTGCGAAGTAACGCGGTCAACGTGCAATACCGATCACCACAGACGACTACCGGAGTCGGCAAGTGGATGCGTGTGATCGAGCGTAGCACCACAATAGTCGGCGAAGGTTAGGTAGGTTTTCCTTGCGTCCAGTTAGCGAAGGCGAGCGAGTGCAGCTGTGTGCAAGGTATGCCTAGGCGTACGATAGTGCAGTTTGATCCGATCAGGATCATCACGTTACTGCAGACTGGCATGTCACAATGGGCTGTAGCTAGGGCTGTTGGAGTGGCGCAAAGCGATGTCTGTAGGACCTGGAGGCGGTATACAGACACAGGAACAGTAGCAGATCGTCAACGGACAGGTCGTCCACGGGTCACAACACCAGCACAAGACCGCTATGTACTACTCTCAGCTCGGCGACAGAATACCATGACGGCAAGGAACATCACTCATGCCCTCCAGGCAGCCTCTGCTGTGCATGTGTCAAACCAAACTGTCTGTAACACACTCCGAGGAAGTGGTTTACCTTCCAGAAGACTTCTCCGGTGCCAGTACCTATTGCCACGACATCGGCGCGACCATGTGCATTGGGCCCGTGCACATCGAAATTAGGGACCCGATCATTAGGCTCATGTGCTCTTCACCGATGAATGTAAGCTCTGTCTAAGGCCAGATTCATGAAGAGGACGGGTGTGGCGAGGCCCTGAACTGCAAGAGGGGCTTCGTGGTGTCCAGGGGGTCCATCCATACCAAGGAGGAGGAATCATGGTGTGGGCAGGGATCATGCTCGGACGTCGAACGCCCCTAATTCCAATTAGAGGGACTCAAACAGCTGTTCGTTATGTCAGGGACATTCTCCAGACGACTTTCGAACCATTTCATCAGGAAACTGGTGACGAATTTGTCTTGGTGGATCACAATGACCGTCCACACCTCACACAGGTGGTGCACGATTATCTGCAGGCGGCGAATATCCGTCGCATGCTCTGGCCAGCGCAAAGTTCCGAAATGAATTGCATCGAACATGCATGGGCAATGCTAAAAAATGCCATTGCAAACCGTCCTGTGGCTCCCACCAATCTTCGTGAAGTTCTTCTTGCGGCACAGGACGAATGGGATCGCTTACCGCAAGATCACCTTGAACGTCTCATCCTCAGTATGCCACAGTGTGTTCAAGACCTTCTTGCAGCCAGGGGAGGACACACCAAGTGGTAGGCAATGTTTCTGATGGATCCGCTATGGCGAAACAGTCTTCTTGTGACAGTTCTTTGTTTTTTCGCCTCCATCATGAATTGTGCCATTTTAGTTTTAAAAACATTTCTGAGAAAATTGTACGTTTTTTGTTCCCTTTTCATTCAACATGTCTTGTTCTTCATCTTTTCTTTTGTATTCCCATTGTCATTGTCAACAAACTTTGTGCTTCATATATATTTTGTCATTTTCCGTCCTGATGCAAAACTTTTTTGACTGTGTTTATATATATATATATATATATATATATATATATATATATATAGCCTATATATAAATTTCAGTCTGCGAAATTTTCCATTATATGATTCCAGATATCGCAATAAATGATCCTGAGCGCTTAAAAAGTATTTCGGTTTGGTTTGAGTTTTTTTTTTTAATCCACTTGATGCACAGTACGACTATACCCCCGTCCCAGCTAATTGTGGAACGAGGCCGCCCATAGTGTCAGAGGAGCGAGGGAAATGGAGTGGCCAGAGTGAAGCAGTAGACGCTGATGGGAAGGCTGGTAACTGCAGTCGCTTTCCTCCCCACCAAGCAATTCTGTCCATCTCACGTGTTCATTGGTGAAGCCGTCTCGCGGCACTACTTGCGCAGAGACATAAATTCGTTCGCCTGCTTCACAGTTAGCTGGGACAGGATATAGACTGGAACTGCAACTTAAAATGGGATCCGAACCACTATGTGCCTCCACCGGGTATCTAACCCGGGCCCCTTGATTACAAGGTGACGACGTTACCACTATGCCATCAGGGAGACCCTAAAAGTATTTAGGCTATTCCATAGTAAACTTAACTAATTACATTCTAATGATTTCATTTGATTGATTGAAATGTTAGGCTATTTGCACACGCACAAAGTTTCGTATCAATAGCTACATGAAGGACCAGTAGTAAATAAACCAAACCTTCTTAATTAAAACATACTGTGTGGAGGTAAACTCTATACCGACACTAAAAGCAATAAAATAACTGTGGACTAAAATTGATTACACTGGCTGTGGGTCTAAGCGGCAGAGAATATTTAGCCTGAAAAATCCAACCCAGGGCGTATTACGTGGAAGAGGAGTAGGCGTTTGGGTGCCATTCTCAGGTCACGCCTTACACCTCAAATTGTAATGATTTAATTTTTAATAAAGTGTATATATGGTGCGCACAACTGCAATTTGTAATAATTATATATCTTCTATCAAAACAAAATATTCAAACAATAATTTGAAAGCTTTTTATGTAAGTGTCATTTCTGTATTACAGGCCTCTAACAATTATGTTTAAAATTAAAAATTGTTACCGACTCCATGCTTAATTGTCATATTACCACAGAATGGAGAGGTGACGTCATAAATGCACATGCGCTCATGAAAAATAAACCTGTTGCATCACGTTTTTATAAATTAACAGTCAGACTTAAATTTCAACAGTACGTACAGGGTGATTCAAAAGTCCCTTTAACACCCCCTATAAAATGTAACTGGGTACAATTGGTCATGATAGAAACAGGTTAGGCCTAATTCAATACGGCGGACGTCCGTCTGGAACACACCAATATGGATACCCCTAAGCCTAACATGTTTCTATCATACCATTTATATATAGCCTAACTTTTGAATCACCCTATAGAATATTGTAAATTATATAGTAACTTTTAACAGTGCATTGCTCAATAAGAACACAAAGATAAATATTTCAGACAGTCCAGTGGTGAGTATTTTGATAAAAAAAGAGAGACAGAGAGAAATCTCGGAAACAGTGGTCATGAACATCAGCTCACTTTAATTAATACAACCCAATATTTCAGGAGCTTCTGGTGTCATATGTTGTCGCTACTGAAAAAAAAATGGAGGAATCTACGTTTATAGGGCAACACCAGCCAAAATACCAAGATGCTTAAAAAAGTAGTGTTAATTTCATGTTAACACCAGCAATGAAATCTCCCGGCGTACAAACAATGACTTTCACAGCAGAAATAATCACATCGGGGGGAAAAAAAACTTACCCATCTAATGATGGACCCCCTCAGTGAATGCTGTAATTTAACAAACAAAAAAGTTTCTTTTTTTAAAATCCACTTCGTCGCTTTTTCCGAATTAGGCACCATTTTTTTTTCAGCCGACAATGCATTTCAAGCTCGGTTGCACAGGAGGGAGAACACACAACCTGGGCAGGTTTACGATGACATTCAGGGCATTAGAAATCAAGTTTACGGCGCTCGGAATGCATTCGGGGAATATTTCTGTAGTAAATTATGCACGTTGGAGATTGCCCAGCGTGCATCTGCATGTTGGAATGGAAAGGGAAGAAGGGTGTCGACAGACGCATCCAGTGAAAAGATTTTTCTAGTTGAAGCCCGCCAACCAAATTACTTCAAGTCCACTTAATGAGGAAAGGCATTTATTTTCTACGACGTAAGAGGGATTAAAGCTATTTTTTCGAGGCAAGGATTACCCCGTTTACAATTCCCATAATAATTTCTATGCATCAGTCCCCAACAAGGTCAAGAGGGTACCTTTAATGAAGACCCCGAACGCTTCCTCCACTGTTTTGTGCCTTTCCGTCCCTCAGCCTTATTTCCCGCCGCGATGAACCAAACGATACAAATTGGTGACGTTAATACGGTAATATTAGCAATAAAATAGTATTTTTTATTACACATATGAAAAACGGACAAGGGTATGGGAGCTATTGTACTCATGTGTAGTCCACGACACAAAATACACGGTGTATCATAAGAGACTAAACAACTTATCAAGTTTGGTTGGTTGGTTGATTTAGTGTTTTAAGTCCACTTTATGCACAGTAAGGCTAATCGGGACTGGACCTACAGTTTAAATTGAAATCCGAACCACTATGTGCCTCCACCAGGTATCGAACCCGGGACCCCTTGATTACAAGGCGACGACGCTACCACTGCGCCATCGGGGAAGCCCAACTTATCAAGTTTATTGTTTAAAAAAGTATCTGAAACACAACAATGAGGTTTGTTGCATAACAATGAGAAAATCTTCAAGATTTGTTTTCATGCACAAGACTTTTGTGAACACGGACATTGAAGCGATGGTGTAGTATTAGAGAAAATGGCGACTTTCCCAGGTGCAGAAAAAGCAGGCTGTGTCAGTTCCCAGACTTTACACCCTTAGATTTCTGCATGTGGGGCGTTGTGAAAGACAAAGTCTATGTGCCACCTATGCCACAAATGTGCAAAAGCTAAAGGAGGGAATAAGAAACGGTATAGGTGTAGTATGTCTCCACATTTAATCACGGCAGTATGTATCCACATTCTCGACATACGAAAATCGTTAGGTTAGGTTAGGAGTATTCACTGGTGATAACTTTTCTAAGTCATGTTTTGGAAGTCTCCTCTTAGTCATGTTCTTTGCAAACATTTTAATCATTCTTCTAAAAGTCCTGATTGAGTCAGCTTTCTGATTTGCAGTTCACTGAACGCTCCTAACCTAACCTAACCTACGTGAAAGTAAAATAAAGAAAACATACAAAAATGAAGAACTTCCTACCAATTCAAATGTGGAGACATACTACACTTATTGTATTTCTTCTTCTTCCAATGTGGAGACATACTACACATATACCATAAGAAACGCCCTTGCTTTAGTGGAGGAAGAGTTTTTAGGAAAAGTGTGGAAAGAAAGAATTCGAATTTCGATGGGATGTGTGTCGCAAAACTGGTGGTAGCCACATTAAACATTTGTAGATATTTGTAGCCATTAGTAGCCATTCATAGGAACTTGGAAGTGTTATTCATCGATACATAAGAAATATCATTGTTGTATTCAAGTCGAAAAAAATGTTAAATGATACACCCTGTATAAAGTTTTCATGATACTAAATTCACACACTCACACACACATGTACTCGTATGTAAGGTCGTATCCTGTACAATCCAGGATGCCATGAAAGCACACATGGGATGTGGATGAAGAGCCATGGACAAGCGCCATTTCTGCCAATTTGGAGATGCTGTGATCAGTACAAGGCTTTTAAACTCCACCTCCGCACCTGATCGCTCTAGTGTGCCAAATGATGAGAAGCTGAGAGAGGATCAGAGCTCTTCAATCAGGGATATGGATGAGAAAAATGCTCTCCTTTAACCCGATACAGTCTTCAGAATGATTGTGTGTGTGTGTGTCCTCTTTTATAATAATAATGCTCGCTATATCCACGTTCAGTCAGTGGATTTAGCCATACTGCGTCATGTGTACGCTTTGTAATCTTGATACAAAACTAACTCCATCTCCACGAAGAAAGGAAGAGCAGTATCATGAAAGAAATAGAACAAAGTGATTAATAGTAATGCTGTTGAATATACTTTGCAAAATATACGAGGGACAGTCAAAAGAAAACCTTAATTTGTTTTTTGTTTTATATCTAGTATATATCTGTATGTAAAGTTGCACAAGATTTCTGGATTTTAACATAGACACATTGCTGATCAATATATACAGCGAGTCCATAAAGTGTTGGTGGAAACTAAAAATCTATAACTTTTTAACTGTTACGTTTAAGAATACATTTTTTGGGGGTGAGAAGAAGGGAAGTTTAACGTCTTGTTCTGGCCACACTGCTCAATGACGCTTGCACTGGTAATCATCACGTGACTTAAGATGGTGTCCATCCAGGAAAGGGCACAGTGTGTGCTGTGGTTTGCGGAGTTAAAATCTTGCGTTTCAGTGCGGAGAAAGTTCCAAACAACGTATGGGAAACCGCCCCCAGCAGACACAAGTATCAAGAGATGGTATGAAAAGTTCAAGACAACAGGAAGTGTGTCAGATTTGCCACGCAGTGGAAGGCCAGAACGACTGACGATGCGATCCAGGCAGTGCAGGACAGAGTGGGCCGGAGTCCAATGAAATCGCATAAACGAAGATCCTTGGAACTGGGAATACCGAAGTCAACGTTACATAAGATCGTACGCAAGAAGGTGAAGGCCTGGTCCTACAAGTTAAAATTTGTACACGAGCTTATTCTTAACGAACAATTTCAGGAGAGATGGATTGGCCAAAGAGGATCCACAACTTGGCCTGCAAGATCACCAGACTCGACACATTGCGATTTCTGGCTGTGGGGACATGTAAAGACCGAGGTGTATTCACAGAAACCATCTAATCTGGACGACCTGAAGGACAAAATATGTGATGTGATTCTGAATATCCCAGGCGAGCGTGAATGGTGCACAAATGGAGGTTAGACGACGAACCTTAACTAGCAGAAAATAAACTTTGAACCTTGCTGTAAGTACACACATTTTCTTTTTGTTAATAAACTTAATAGTTTTCAAGTTCTAGAGTTTTAATTTCCTCCAGGACTTTATAGACTCATTGTTTCAAGTCTGAGTTAGTGCCTGTATACCTCAAGAAGAAGATTATTTGGATTCTATGTGCAATCACTTATGAGCAGCCACAGCGAAGGTTTTTTCACCAATCTGGGTGCAGACTGAGGCCATTGTTGAACTTCCTCCTCTATTTGTAAACTTTCTGGCGTGGTAAGCATGCATAGATACATTGAATTTCCATTTGCCATAGAATGTCTATAAAGTTTAGGCTTCCAGAGGGCAAGAAACCACCTGCTCTTAGTTGGTGCATTTATATGCAGGAGGCGCCATCTTTAAAATGACAAAAATGATGATGTGAAGCTCACTTGATCAGTGTTGCAGCCTTGATGTCGTTTTGTAAATAACAATCGATACCTCATGTGGATTTGAGCTGTTTACAGTCTGTCCTGTAATTTTTGTCGAGCATTTAAGGTTTCATTTGACTCTCCCTTGTACTTTATAAAGGAAAGAAATAACGCCTTACAAAGTTGGGCACGAGTCTAGATTTACAAAGGGGGATGCATACGGTCCTACATAGTAACTCAATTAAAATCGAATTGGGTACAGTATTAACAGGTCTGGAACTTTTGGATTCAACCTCATATGTTAAATCAAATACATAGATTGAACTACAATTGTGCAAAAATTATAACTGACTCATTCATCCAAGTTTGACCGGATCAAGAAACGAAAAAATAGAAAAGAATATTTTCCAACATCAGCATGGAAGTGCAAAAAAAATCTATAGGTAAGCTAAATACACGACCATAAATTCACTTTTCTAGTTCATAAACATTATGTATTAACACATGAGCTGAACCGGACTAGAATCCGTAAAGTATCCGAACTAACACAAGCAGCCATCTGGATTCGAACTGGGGACCTCTTGATTATAACTACAGTGTCTGTGACTGTTCTAAGATACACTCTCGTGTAACGGCATGACGTTATCTTTAAGAGATAAATGTGCAGAGTCTGCATTAAATTGCAGCAGACAGGAAAACGTCGGCATCTGGACCAATATTGGTATTTCTTGGAAGAATATGCAGATGCAGCAGGAAATGAAAAAAAAGGCGTAGGTTTCCATTTTATGAAAGGACCAACCCAGCGCCTGCTGACGAACAACGTTTCAATCCGGAAATCGAGTGTGAGAAGGAACATTCGCGGCACAGGAAAGGGACTTTGGTTCACAACCATAACCAGATGGAGGACTGATTTCGCTAAGGCTTCAAAGAACGCCTCCGTCGCCTCATAAATGTATATTTGTATTTATTGTATTGTGAGTATTGTTGTTTATATTGCATTGCCTTTCTACCTCACATGGTTAATCGCGACGTTGTGGATGAATGGTGAAATAACGGTTATCACCACCCCATTTCATAGCTGTACGGTAAACATCTTGGCAACATTCACATCATCACGTGTTCTGACGTCACACCCAACGTAATCTCGAGGGCTCGGGTAGTGAAGCAAGATACACTTAGAGAAACTTTCATGATACAGTGGAACCTTGATAAATAGAAACTCAACATCTCGAATTCCTTAATAAGTCGATTTTTTTGTAATCTCCTTGAAATGTAAATAACACTCAATACTAATTTTACCTCAAGAACTCGAATAAAACCTTGATAAGACGAATTCTTGTACAGTTTATGGAATGCCGTTCTAGCTTAATAACTCGAAGGTAGACTATGAAAAACCTTTTTGAGTCAAAGTTCAATTCCAATCACCTCTATAACTCGAAGTTTTAGTCACACGGACCTCAATAAGTCCGACTTTAGACCTCTATAACTCGAAGTCGGCGAATTTGGCCCTCAATAACTCGAACCTTGGTAAGTCGAAATCCTTGATACCTCGATTTTTTTTTCTTTTTCCTCTCAAGTTCGAGTTCCACTGGATACTTGTGTTTGGACTGCAATTAAAAATTAACAAGTAGACCTGGCTGCATAAAAACGAATTACATCAAAATTTAGGTAAAAAAATAGTATAGGGTGTCCAAAAAAGTCACGCAACCGAAATTCTGAGCATACGTAACTCTTATACAAAAAGCAATATAGAGATGAAACTTACACTGGTCATTAACTCGGTTTATGTGGATATTTCTTAAAACATATAATAAAAAAATTATACCCTATACGAACGTTCGGTATGATGACAAAGTTACAAAAGTGTAAAAAATATTTGTACGAAGTAGAAACAAACTAATAAAAAGCAGCTGTGGAGTTACTTCCCGAAAATTTCGATGTGTATCGATGGTCTGTGTGGGTATTTATCGAACTGATAAAAGAACGATACATTTTGACACATTTTATGCATTGCATACGATTTATGGGATTAATTATGACAAATTCATAAAAAAATGTGTTTTTTTTTTCAAAATCACGAGGTGTACTGGCAACATTATCAGAACGCAGTATCAGGTGTGCCGACATCTATGTTATTCAATGTTCAGATCAAAGAAAATATTTTGCACCAATATTTTTGCACGATCAATTTCAAATCTTTTCAAACGTGGCTTCCTGATGGCGTGGATGTTAACACGAAATGAGGAACTCTCTGGTTCCATTGCACAATTAAGCTGTTCATCCTGGGTTAATTTTATAAATTTTGGGTTGCAAATGGCAAGAACGCCATTAGAACAAGGAATATTATTCTGGCACTGCCTATCGTGTATGCAGAGGATAAAATCCAAGGGTGTTGCAAGTTAAGTAAGAAAATATACTGCTTTTCCGGATTCTCTGGAGCAGCGACGCGCAGAGGGGAAAGCTTGTGGGCGGGGCCAGACTAGGTGGGGAAGGGTGCGGGATGAAAGCAACGAAGTGCTGCGCGTTGTAACGGCCATAAAGCAAAACGCTTTCTGCTGCCAATTTCTTCTTTTATTCTTAACAATGGCCAGTGTATTGTTTTACACAAATAACAAATAATATTGCACGTTTATTTATCTTTTGATGCTACGAAAAACAGAAAAAAAATTAAAGCAAATTTAAACATATATTTTCAAAAAAAAAAAATGCAAATAACCACAAACTATGAAACATCATGTATCAAAATGTGTTTTAAACAAGTCTGAAAAACATGTTTCAAACACTTTGTTTTAAACATTTGTAAAAAAAACAAAGCCATGTGTTTTAAACTTTTCAAACAAGTTGTTCTCGAACACATTCAACACTATGAGGCTCTCTCCTGAATGCAGAGTTCCCCTAGACTTTCGAGCTGACACGTTTACTACTTAACTACTGGTCCCCGAATGAGCCCCTCCCGTGGATGCCCCTCCCCTCCGCGCGTTCATTGGACGAGGCGCACACCCTTCAACATGCGCACAGAACGCGTTCGCGTTCTCTTACTCCAGAGAATCCGGGAAAGGAATATAGTGTTCAGGGATGACGAATTAGCTTTATTATACAATTTAACTACACTTTATAACACAACAGAATTTGCTAGCGCCGTCCATATTGGGGGGGGGGGTGTGCCGTGTCACCAAAGTCCGTGCCTATACCCTGTATGAGCTAACTGTAGACCAGGTGAACGAGAACACGTCTCTGCGCAAGTAGTGACGCGAGACGGCTCTACCAATGAACAGTGAGAGAAACGGGATTGCGTAACGTGCGTTCGCTCTGTAAGCGTTGCAAACTTTTGAAAACGATAATACCGTACGCACTTGGCAAACGGACCGTATTCTTGTCTCCACGTCCGTACGATTGGTTTAAGAATTTCTTAGGGAAATATTAGGGATAAAACAACAAGTGCAAATTTTGATAAGGTGTGGACCGCACGTCCGTACATGCCATGAAATTTCCGTACGTGTACAGTCAGGACCGAACGGTTGGCAACGCTGCGCTTTCACCACTCTCTTTCCCCCCTACTCCTCTGTCGCTATGCGCGGTCCTGCTCCACAGTTAGCTGGGACAGGGTATATTCTGCGTATATATTCGAATGCAATATTTAGACGCTTTCGCATGCACACCGACGATCAGGAAAACAAAACATGTGTTAAGCATCGTGAATGTGCCGTGAGAACAATGCAGGTGCGTTGGCTTTCACACTAATGGCCCAACAAAGCACGGCCCGAGCCTGGACATCCATTCACCGCCCGTGTTTGAACAGCTGATCTGCACCTACCATTGCCTCCCCTTTAAGCTAAACAAAGCAGCTAATCCGCAACATCATTGCAAACACAGCACTTCTCCGTAAACATTTCACGGCTGCATTCAGCAGGAGGAGATTCCTCGGGCTCAATAGGACTTCAAGTGATTCAATTGGTCTGCGTCGTACACAGCTTCTGGTTCCAGTAAGACTTTAGCCCCGTGAAATTCGCTAAAGTTGAAGTCCTGATTCGAACGCCAGTTCGGTATCTTTGACGTAGCTCGAGAGGAAGCCGACCGAACGCGTATCTGGTTCGAGCCAGAACTTGTTGTTCTGAGAAGCCCTGTTGTCACTTTAGACATCCATTTATGCAATGCGACGTTATACTTTCAACGTCTCCACAGTGCATTAAAAGAAGCACAACATAGTGCTCTGTTCCGGCTAACTCTGGAGCAAGGCCGCACGTAGCGGCAGAGGAGGGAGGGAATCGAGTGGGCAGAACGAAGCAGTATACGCTGCTGCGAAGGCTGGTAACTGCAGTCGCTTTCTCCCTCCACGCAATCCCACTCCCTCTCACGTGTTCATTGGTGGAGACGTCTCGCGTCACTGCGTGCGCAGAAACTTGTTTTCGTTCGCCTGCCCCAGATAGAGCCGAGACAGAGTATAGCATAGATGACCGCAACCCAGTGATGTGCGTCTACGCGTAAACAACGATAGTCTACATTCTACACGTAGACTATTTTATACACGTAGATTACGTAATCTATGTAAACAACATGGCGAAAGGTGATATCTTATCAAAGGGCGCCGTAGAATTAAAAGAAAATTATACTGCCTATCAGTTGCTGATGTGTAAGGATAACTTTTCATACTCTTTCTTCCAAATTCGAACAATTTCTCATCTAGGAAGAAACCTAATATAGGAAATATTCTAGTGTTTTATGGGGTAAAGACCACTCTTGCCTCACGACTGCCATCTGTTGTTGTTTTTTGCATACTATTTATCTTCTTCCATAGTTGATGATAGAAGAGAAGAGAGAAATTTTGTTGTAAATAGGGTTCTTTTCATTTCGTTAGGAACCAATATAGTTGAAAATGTCACTTTCCTTTCATGAAAGCCTCGAAAATTAATTTTAATGCACTTAAGATTGTCTACGTAGTCTATGTAAACTACAACCCAATGTAATCTACGCGTAGATTACGTGTAGACAACGCATGTAGACGTAAACTTATAGTCTACGGCACATCACTGCCGCAACCTCACGTTGTGAAATCTCTAACGAAACTGAATGGCAACATCTCACTTAATCCACGTGGACTTGACAAGTGCTGTCAGTTCCTAAACCAAACGCTATTGGTGGGGAAGGTTTGAGGGGAGGATATACTAGGCTCCACGTAGACTTGACACAAGGTTGTCAGAGGTAAACTGGTCTTTCGGAACTTCATTGAAGTAAAGTGGCGTTCGAATTAGGACTTGAATTTAAATTTCTCGACACCAGGTGTAGTACAAGTCCATCCCTGTGTCAGGCTGATGCAAAGAAATTCCGTTCAACCAAGTAGGCGCTGTACTTAATTATAGCGGTGTAGATTCAACTAATGCCTTTCTATTGCTTGAAACACACGTTTCATTCGTTATCACTAGGGTTAGGATTTTGATGCAAATGCATAAGTAGATAGGAACGTGTTTTACGAGGGTCACTATTTATATTTTGAGCCTAACAATGAAAAAACAGGAATTTGGCATTGAAAACTGCTTTATTGTTTTTCGAAGAATTCTCCTTTATGGTCAACACACTTTTGCATTCGTTCGAACCATTTGTCAAAGCAGTTTTTCCAATCTTCCTAAGACACCTCCATAATATGGTTTTTGAACGGATCAACGGCGTCTTCCGCCGACAAAAATCGTTGTCCACGAAATTTATTCTTGACATTCGGGAACAAGAAGAAGTCATTGGGTGCCAAATCAGGACTGTACGGCGGATGACCCATCAATTCGATTTTTTGACTGTTCATAAAGTCGGTTGTTAGACGAGATGTGTGACAGCTGGCATTGTCTTGATGAAGAATGATCCGACGGCGTTTGTTTGTTTTCCGTATTTGACCGAAAACCTCTGGCAAACGAATTGTTGTGTACCATTCAGAGTTGACCGTTCTACGTTCCTCTAAAGGAACAGTTGCCACATGACCAGTTTTCCCGAAAAAACAGGCGACCATTTGTTTCGATGTGCTTCGAGCGCGAACAACTTTTGTTGGATTGTGTCCATCTTGAAACACCCATACAGTCGACTGCTGTTTACGTTCCGGCTCATAGGCATATATCCATGATTCGTCACCTGTTACAATCTTATATACGTCTTTTGAAGCATCACGATTGTATTTATTGAGCAATTGTTTGCACCAATTGACGCGAGCGTCTTTTTGAGTTTTTGTCAAATTGTGTGGGATCCAACGAGAACATACCTTTCTCACAGCTAAATGATCATGTAATATTTTATATATGCTGGTGGAACTAATGCCTATGGTTGCCTCAATCTCACAGTATGTCACATGACGATCTTGCAGTATTAGCCCTTAACAGGAAGTATGATTTTTTATTACATAATTGGAAGTATGTGTCTGACAGACACGGAACGCCGAAACTTTTGTTTCCTTGCAAAGTATTACATAGATTTATTCTTATAATCTAATATTATAAAATTTATTTCAAAATACATACACAACGCAAGTGCTACGTAAGAAAAAATTACTATTATTGAGAAAAACGTTTCTTTTTTTATGAAAATGCAACTTTGTTTGTCTCCTTCCGTGTTTCTCTTGTTTCAGAGTCGTCAAATCAGAGGCAGAGTAACAAAATTTAGAAACGCTTCACTGACATAGCTGATCTAAATATGGGTCTACCCATAGAATCAGTAGAAAATAGGAAAACCATATCCTCATGTCCAGACTTACAAATTGATGTAAGCATAAAAAGAGCTAAAAGTGCCTTTATTTCACACTTATGAGTTGGTCTGTAATTGCTCTTTTGATGCTCTTTGACTATAATTCTTGTTTTCTCTAATTTTACATTTGTCCACAACAGAATATGATCAATAATGTCGTCATCAAAAATTAGAGACCAAATATCTTCCATTTGAGGATTTTCACCTAAATTTCTAACAATCTTTGTCAAGCTTGGAATTCCTCGTATTATATTTTGACGAGGAACACGTCTAGTCTTTGTTGGTTCTTTAGATTCCCAAGAATATCCTTCCTTACCTTGAAAGAAAGCTGGAACGTCATTCTCTTTATTTGTCCTGCAACTTACAGACGAAATACTAGCTTCGATATTACGACAATCTTCATCATCAGTGGAAGAACCATATGTCACAAGAATGAACATGGAGTCCACATCGGAATCATCATCAGAAAATAGATCTTCCATCTCCTCTTCTAGCCCGTCTTCTTCTTCCATTTCTTCCCACATTTTTGAAACCTTGGCGCAAAAATTGGGTTCACCCACTTTCGCTACATCGCTTAGTTTCCTTTTCCTAGATGTAGAAGGTCCTTCCTCCATTATAACTAAGTTCTAATCATCAACATCAATAATACTTGTGTGCAAGAAAACTCCACTACTGGAAGTGTGTGTCCAAGGGACACGCAAAAAAAATTACGTTATTGGAAGTATGTGCCTCTCAGACACGGTAGGTTACAAAAAAGCTCTTATCAGCTAACACACAAGCGCGACCGACAACAATGAATCACACCACCAAACTAAGAAAAAAAAATTATGAAGGTATTGAGGAGCTCGCTTCACAGAAACATACAGGGATGCCAGCACAACGAGAAAAAAAACCATGCGTGTCTGTCAGACACATACTTCCAGTAAAGGGTTAGGTTTTGCACAGCATCAATGTTTTCTTGAACAACAACTGATTTTGGACGACCTTCGTGAATCTCGTCGGTGAGCGAATGGCGGCCACGATTAAATTCGTTATACCAGCGTTTCACAGTGGCAAAGGATGGGGTTTCATCGCCAAATGCGGAAGTAAGTTGATCGATGCACTCTTGTCTTGATAATCCACGTCGAAAATCGTAACAAATCATCGCACGAAAATGTTCACGAGTTAATTCCATTTTATTGTTGTAGCGCAATCTCCAAGGCAACATAAACAACACAAATGAAGCTATTGAAAAAACATTTGAAGTACGTTATGGTCAATAATACCAGACGATTCCGTGGAAACGTCAAATCGCGCCTAACTTCAATCAGTGTTGCCAAGGCTCAAAATATAAATAGTGACCCTCGTACATGTAAGTGAATAAATTGGGATGCCTTTGTTAGGGCATTTTTTTGCATTTTTTTACCCTTTCTGGAGTAAAGGTAATTTTTTATACTTTCTAAACAGTTTAAGTAATTTTTCGGCACTTTTAAAAGTCACCTCATGCATTTTTCTACATTTTGGTGAAAGAAGGGGCATTTTACACGCAAATGTAACCTTTTGAAGGTGAGACGTTCACTCTCTCGTCTCATTGCCTTTAGAGCAGTTCTGAATAACTGTGTTTGAAGAAACAAAGAAATTTTGTGCAGAATTTTTGATACAAGCTGTTGTGTAACAATTCAGCTCAAACAATGTGATTTCTACCTTTATCAGTAAATACATTGTCGCCGAACGGATTATTGTTCAAAATTCCTCTTTAGTTACCATGCCTTGTTGCGTGTGCATGTGTACTTTCAGAGCACACGGATATAACATATTATTTTAAGATTGTATTGGACAGCAACACCAGTGGACATGTACGTTCATTGAGTTCATTTCCTGCAGAAAGCTTTCTTGTGTATTGCATTTTATCATTGACTGTTGTGCTCTGTATCGGACATTTTGTCAGGGAAAAAATGCACTCCATGGAATTGAAAGTGACTTAACAACAAGAGATATTGTTCATTACAAGTACGCTTCTCTTGTGTCTGCAACTCATTTCTTAAAGTGTTAAAGATAGTTAACTTTCTTACTTGTACTACCATACGCAATGAACATGTGATAGATACTGTAACGTTAATTTGTAATTTGAATTTCTCTTGGTAGTTTATAATTTTGTTCTACAAATCCTTTAAAATTTTTAGGTCATTTTTCTAAGTTCATAGGGCATTTTCTTGCATGCATTAGGTCATAAACGCATCTTTTAACGGTCACTTTTTGGCAATCTTAAGGTCATCAAAATCCTAGCCCTAGTTATCACTCACCATGTGACCATACAGTACACCGTACACCGCTCCAGAACGTAGCGCAAACGGTGCCGACACCAAATACACTACTTGACACAAAATCGGAGTAGACGAGTCTGTGCTGCACTTTGTAACCAATTGGACGCGAGATTGTAGAGTCAACAATTGAAGCGAGATATTTTTCTGCAATTTTAAATGCTTTATTTACTGAAGAATGTTTCGTGAAGAATGTTTTTTAGAAGTGAACAGAACATGGATTATGTACAAATTTAAGCGAAAAATTCAGGCTCGACAGGACTCAAAAACCAGAGTTTCTGGTATACAGTGACATGTCTTTACCAAATGAGTTACCGATCCAGCGCTGTTTATATCTGATTTGTTGTTTCCGCTATTCAACTGTGTCTCAATCCATTATACTGCAACGGGATCTGTTGTCTTGCTGATGCATACTTTCAAGCCTCTTACTTAATTCTATACTTTGATCCTTAATTACAACTATTTCAGCTCTTAAACATTGATGACATTGATTTGATATATTTTACTTCGCTTTTTGTGCAACTTTTGGCTAATTTGCGAAGATGGGAATGAGTGATGATATGATGAAATTGATGAATGGACACTTACAAACATCCATGCCCAGGCCGGGACTCGAGTTCGGGACCCGTGGCGTCGTAGCGCGATGTGCTAACCACTCCCCTACGGGGAACGTCTAAACATTGATGACGTCGAGTAGGGCAAGGACAAGTAGAAAGCTTTATTTTATGTCGCTTATCTACATTCTCATCGCGACGATGAGAATAAACGATGAGATGCTGTAAGGACAAACACAGTGACAAATGCCAAATAAGAGTTCGAACCTAGGACCTCTTAAATCAGCTTAAGATTGATTTGCTTTATTTTACTTCCCATTTCTGCAACTTTTGGTTAAGCGCGCGAAGATTAGGATGAGTGATAATATAATGAAATTGATGAAGGGAGGCTCACAAATAACACCCATGCCAAAGACGGGATTCGAACCCGGGCGTCGTAGACTGCTGTGCTAACCACTCTGCAACGGAGGTAGGCCGGCTTAAAGCTATCAAGTTGTTTCGTCTCGTTCCAATTACGTAATATCACATGCAGATAGTGTGTAACACGTAAGTCGCCAACAAACATTGATAGTGTGATTTGCCTTGTAAGTCTCCAGATTCGTGTGACATCACCACCAACGTATTCAAGATGCATCCGGGCACAATGTATGGAATCTATTACTTCCTAATCTACGATAGTGAAAAGATGGATAGAGTAGCGCACTACATATCCAAGGATTCTATGTTGGAATCCTGTTTCTCAATAATTTATCAAATCACCTTTCCTTCTTATCATCACGATTAACCAAGAGAGGCATCCGAGGGACCTGGTTGAAGGGATAGAGTGGCCAATTCAATCTCAACAATTCCATATTGTTTTTATATCAACCCACATGTTCGCAGGACTGTACAGTGGGATCCATAAGTATTGCCGTGCAAATTATCCATGACTATTTTCATTAAATTTTCTCTTACATCCTATGTGTTTTTAAGCAATGGATTTTTACGTATGCTGGTGCAGAAGTTGTCAACACCTTGTTTTGAGTTTTCTTTCAATTCTTGAAGCTCTTATTGGGTCAAATAAAGTGCACGAACATGGTGATTGACAATTTGCACGGTAATACTCATGGATCCCACTGTACAATAAATGAACAAATGGCACAAACAATAAAATCCGGCTGTCTATGTATAGACATTTTCATCCATTGGCTTGACTATCTGGAACTCCAGCCCCCACGCTCCGTGCACACAATACGTGAGCTCCGGAGCAACAATTGCATCAACAATCAATCTCTCCTCCCACACAAGTCCCGATCGATTTGGCTTCCAGGCCTAATTTCCAATCAAATGTAATTTCGGTAAAACAGGGAATTTTTTAAAAAAATGTAACGAAATTATATTTCTATTTTCTTATTTCATGCTGCTATTTTTCTATCTCGGATCTACGATCAGGACCAATGATACGAAACTCTGATTCATGCCTTACCCAGGGCTTGAACCAAGAGCACTTCGTATCGCCCTACACTAACCACTCCACTGCATATAGGCAAAGGGGTAACATATACGTTTGCGTGCACACACATATATACATAAGGTGTAGACAGGAACATATACCAGAATATCAAGTTGATTTTTTTTTTTTTGCAAGGTTTCATACTTGAAATATAGTCTGGTTGCCTTAACTGAGACAATGGACGGAAGTGCGCATGCGCCAACCGGACGTGTTCAGTGGCTAAATAGGGGTGACGGCATACTTTGGGCAGGAAGCGGGTTCCTTGAAAATCGTTTGCTGTGTAAACAATGACGTTTCAACGTAGTAACATCGCCGCCAAAATACATAGAGAGATGTTTACGAATTATGTAAGGGTTCGGAACGAAATTAAAGCCATTCATATACTATATCAGCAAACAGAACATATCAGGAAAGTATTCATTACGTCGCATTAGTAGATAAACTTGTTTGTAAACTAGTAACTTTAATTTGGATCATTCGATTAAATTGATCTCATTAGTAAATATAATTAGCACAAATGCACACATCATTAATCAGGATAGTATTCACTAATAATAATATTATTGTATATAGTATTGTAAATATAAATGTAGTAACTGAATGGCTTGTGACATTTTCTAGCATAACGAGGCTGCTTTGTAGAATGCGCAGTAGGGGCCAAAATGGTCCAATTTTATTTCTTTCCACTTCAAAACTGTTTCTTGCGAATTGTAAGAGAAATCACAAACAACACAGCAAGCGGTAATACACACAACAATGCCACAGGGTATTTTGGCGAGTGCTACTCCCTGCTTCCCCTCTCGCGTTCGGAATCGTCCTTTCCAGGTAGTTTCGTCTTCCTTGGCCGGACTGTACTACCTTCACGACCCTACTGATGGCATTTTATCCTGTATGTATGCAGCCACAAATAACCGATTCGGTTGCCACTGACATACGCTTTGATTTTGGATAATTTTACTTTGCTTTTCTGCCACTTTTAGCTAAATGCAAAGATTAGGATGATGTGATAACCATTCCGCCACGGGGTTCGGCCACATACGTTTTTCTTCTGCCGAGTAAGGTACTAAAGGTCTTTTAAACTCTTACGGCGGCCGGTCCTAGTTCTGGCAAGGGAAGTGGGGAGCAGGTATTACGCCGAAGACCACCAGACAACAGCAGTAGCGCCGAGAAATACGACGCGGCGGGAAGAAGTACTACGTGAACCTCGTTCAACTTGCTGCTGCGTTTCTTATCGTGCTGGATTGGTTGCTTCCTCGCTCCCCTTGTCAGCTTATAGGGCGCCCGCCGTAAGACTAGAAAAAGAGCTATAATACAGTGATGAACTTGAGGAATCCAGCGAGCCTACCGTGCGGAGTAAACATCCCACCTGTTCACTGCACCTCAGCAGGAGTTGGGGAGCCGCTTGCGTTGAGAATCAAAAATACTGTAGACCTACTCATGCATGGACAGTGGAACATGTATTATTTGAAAAGGAAAGGGTTCAATCATGAAGTCTACCTTGGAACTATGCTGATTCTATAGCGTTCTGTACGTACGATTAATGTATGGCCCGATATAAAATAATGTGACTGGCAACCATGAAAACGCAGCAAGAGATTACTTTCAAACAGGATAAACACAATTTTCCAGGAACTCCACACAAACTGCCCCCACTTCCCCGAAACCCACTCTTTCTGTTTCTGATATATAATAGTAAAAATTGCTTTACAAATAAATTGTCAGATACAATGTCCTATTTGTTTACCAATTTCATGATACAAAGTACTCTGTTTTTCGGAATTCTGTTCCATTCACAATTTCCTTTGAATGTGTAACCTTACGAGAATTATTTACGAATCGAATAGACGCTTTAGGGAAAGACATCTTATCAGCGCCTTTGTTATTTATTTCTCTGTGACCGTCTAAAATTTAAAAAAATGTTAACCGAGATTAGATACTGTGAGTCAAAATAGTACTCTGCTCGCATTGAGTCGTGAGGGAGTAGATCTGCACTGCTCCCTCACTCTCCCCGCCCCCGCTTATATCGGTGTCTATGCGTACCATACACGTTGCTACATTTTGAGTCATTGAGGGGTATAGTGCATAATACAATAACATTATGTGTGCATACAAGATGTCAACGTAAAATACCGAAAACTTTCAGTGAGTAGAATAATTAAAAAAATTATAGTAACGGTTTGCTCGTTAAGGTCTCGTTTCGACCTTCGAACCCTTGAATAACAGCATTTTCTATGCAGCCATGCAGCACAAATTTGCGCTTGCTGTTGGTAAACATATCTACTGCTAAAAGTACTAAAAGCGTTAATACGTATCGTATGTTACGGAAAGCTTGTTCTTCTTGATGTACTCTACGCGCTGTGAAAGTTTGTCGATGTTGCACAACAATGCATGAATGTTTCTGGTTTATAGCAGAGACATTTAATGCTGTTCCCCCGCTTGTATCGCCATTATTTCATGCGAAAAAGATATCAGTGCGGTAATGACATAGATGTGTTATTACCGATACTTCTGGTTTGTACGTCAATCGATTCGTTACAACCCAGAAATGTCCGTGACTGTACCAGTCAATATCTATCAGTGTAAAAGCATATTAGACAGGGTGTTTGTGAACTATTCTTTCGAATTTATACATGACGCCATTGTACCAGATAACCACGATAATATATGCAAACAATGCAGGATTTAACCTTCATCCTAAAATCTAGAGGAAATTACACACATTCTACTGTATAATGTAGTGAAAATGTCCTGGTTAGCTCCAAAGATCCCAAACATTGTTCCGTGTGGTTCTAAATTATTACTAGAGAGAAAATCTTTTTAATTTTGATCATTAATGCGATAATTTCGTGGACGAACGACTCGTAATACATACCTTTCACATACTTAGCAATTTTTAGCTTGACAGTTGTCCTTCTCCTTACCTGTAAAGATAAAAGCAATAATTGTCACTTGTGGGTTTGTAAAATATATTAATATTAATATAAAACATAGCCATTAGACGTAATGCACTACTTGTTGTTTTCAATACAGAATATTAAGATTTTTTAAACAAATGTATACGTTTCGGATCCCATTTGCAATAAAGACATTAAAGTGTTTGGAGTTCATAGATTCAAAATTGGTATTGCCAGTTGATATCATTGTCTCAAAGCTCTTTCTATAGAAAGTTCTGTCGATTTTTTTGTATATTAATCCAATTAACTTGAGTAAATTGTTGGGGTTGCTTGGCGTAAGTGTGATCTGCGTGATTTACAAAGAACTATAACATTATTTTTGAATGCTCGAAAGAGACAGAATCAACATTTTGGAACATGTACATTCACTGTGCAAGTTAAGCTCTTTGCTTTGAGGGGTATGCTCAGTCAGTGGCATATCTGTGATTTCATTTGGGTATATATATATATATATATATATATATATATATGTGTGTGTGTGTGTGTGTGTGTGTGTGTGTGTGTGTGTGTGTAAATGTGTATATGTTACCAGTCAGTATAATAAACTATTGCCTTAGGCAGTGGCCCAGCAACATATTGCAAGGCCCTGGGCGTGATTAGAATGCGAGGCCCCAATCCGTTCTTTAAATTTGAAATCTCAATGTGAATCGATACAAAATCTTGAGTGATACGTTAGCAGATTATCATATTTAAATAATAATAATAAATACTGACGAAAATGATATTTTATATGCGGCAGAGAAATTTACACTTGACAGAGGTATATTTTTGTAACACAATGCTTGAATTTTCATTAAGCAAAGTAGTTTAAAGATGATCTTCAGGCACTAAGACAGAACTGAAATATTCTTAAATATGCTCAACTTTTTTTTTAAATCAGAAATGCAAGTAGAGCGGGAAAAGAGGGGGGCGCTAAACTACAACCCTGCCAAAATATCTAGCTACGAGGCTGGCTCTCCGACACAATCGGTTTCAATATCAACAAATCTTAATTGCCTCACACCTTGCTCGTGGCAGCCATAGGTGCTATATTGTTAAAATATTAAAATTGAAAGTGGGCAAGACAGAGCACTTTTTAATCAAGAAAAGAATACATGGATAAAAATGTCCAAGCAAGTTATCATGAATTTTTGCGTAAATGTTTCACATGAGAAATACGACAATAATCTTACTTTTTCGGACCCCCTTAGTCTTAGGGTCCAGCACGCCTGCATGTTACCGCTCTGATTTGACGTATCCATTCAAAATATAACGTTAAACTACAACTTTAAGCCAGATATAAAAACAGAATGTTTCAATTTTATTGCCCACAAAAATTAGTCTCTTCCATGTATTTTCTCACTTCTGTTTATTACACACACTATACTAGGGTGAGAAAAACTCACCATATGGGAAGAAAAACACACTCTATACTAGGGTGAGAAAACTCACCCTATGGGAAGAAAAACACACTCTATACTAGGGTGAGAAAACTCACCCTATGGGAGTAAAAACACACTATACTAGGGTGAGAAAAACTCACCCTATGGGAGGAAAAACACACTATACTAGGGTGAGAAAAACTCACCCCAATATGGGGTGTGGAAACTCACCTTTTGGGGACGTCTACTTGTGACAAGCCAAATTAACCCCTAAAGGTGAATTTCCACACTTTTCTTTTTCAGTGTATGAACCCCATGGGACGCGAGGCCTCGGGTTGTCAGCCACCCCTTGCTACGCCACTGGCCTTAGGGTTCTAAATCTTACACAATGATTCTCACCTAGGTCATTAAATATTTTGATAATATTACACGTAATTTAGAAACACTTCGTACATTCGTAAAAAAGCCCAAGTCTGTACATTTTCCAAGAGCTACAATCGGACCAAGGTTCGTATATCTTTACATTTATGTAGATGAGTTCCACAGAAAGGACAGTGGAGACCGAAATTTTTTTGCCTAGTACTTCTGCACATACGCCTCCTTTATGCACAGGTCCTAATCGTTTAAATCTCCCATATTCTGAAAGCAGGTGGCCGCGGAATGATTGGAGTAGTTACAAATCGAGCAGCGCAAGCAAGCCTTCACGTCGCTCGCCCTGTGCTCCCCAGCCTCGCGGTGCTGAGGACGAAAACCCTCGCGAGTTTTGTCCGCGAATGTCTAAGAAAACCCAAACTCGTGCACAGAAAGGGATAAGGAACTATCAACATGAAAACTTTACCAACTTTTTATTGCCAAGTTCCAACTCAATGTCCATCTAACCTGCCAACAAGTCTCTTGCGAACACTTTAATACATGTAAAATATCAAAACTATGACATTAAAACCTCAGTGAAAAACACCCTGTTGTCTTGGCTCGGTGAGATTGGTCAGCTGCAGAACGATGTCCTTTACTCCACAAGGCTACATACCTTTCGGCAGGGACCATCAATGATACTTCCTGTATGTTCATATATTTCAACCAATAAATCATTTCCGGAAAAAAAAACAAGAGTCTCACTCTCATTTGAGCAACCCTTATATAAAAACCAAACAAGATTGGGGCCTTCCCGATGGCGCACTGGTAGCGTCGTCGCCTTGTAATAAAGGGTCACGGGTTCGATACCCGATGGAGGCACAAAGTGGTTAGGGTCCCACTTTAAACTGTAGGTCCAGTCCCGATGAGAGTAATACTGTGCATAAAGTGGACTTAAGACACCAACTCAATCAATCAATCAAACCTAACAAGATTAATACTAATTCATTATTTACGGTGAGACACACTGTGTATGATATTTTGTTTTATAGGCAGTGGCGGCGATTAGGAGGGGAAGGGGGCGGTTGTCCTCCACTTTTTGCAATTATTTTTCCCCCGCACTGAGCTCTTAATGCTAAGCCTTCTCTACCAAGGAAAAATAAACTGCCCTTAACCTCCCCTTCAAGTTTTGGAACCCAATCACCGCCACTGTTTATAAGTATAATTTAGTATCAGATATCATTCTCAGAAGACACTCAATCTTTCTTCCACCTCGTTTTCATTCTTGCTCTGCCTTTTCCATGAGCCTGTCCCCTCTTGAATTCGACTCGATACGACATGTCAAGGAAGAAGTTAAGAATCAAATCCGTGCACATAGAATTAACAGTCAGAACTGAGTATTTGCCGCTCTTTAAGTGATCTTGTCAAATTAGCTTTTATTTTTGTCGGCCAAGCGCCACAAATGTAACTCACCTTAGCAGATGATGTACCGCTCGCTTTGTTGAAAACTAAAGAAAGAAAAACCGTCAGATTTTCCCTATTGCCAGCTGAGAGGTATGTAGGACTGAGATCCTGTAGCTGGCCTCCAATGTATTCCGATTCTGCTATGTTTACGTTAATTACTCCGTTTTAATGCAATTCTATTTCAACGCAAAATATATTTGTCAGCGTGAATCCGCATGCAACTGATATTCTATTTTCCATTTTGTTACTGCGCATAGGCACGAGTTGGCAGCTAGTTTCTCTTGGTTGCTTTTACAAGACCCATTGACTCATTCAGCATAAACATCTTCATCCCCACTCATCCCACAAATTTTGAAAGTCAAATGGAAGAAACACACATCATTGTAACTCAGTTGAAAACAATGCTCACAATTCAGTAAATCAATTCATTCTCCACCCACATAAAGTAGGAGGGCTATTTTTTTTTCCAACCTCCAATAGGGCATGAAATCTAAACCACAGTGAATAGCAAAATGGGTATATTGACAAAAGTTACGTACACGTATAATCTACTTTTCAAAGTTTGAGTCTGAGTTGGTGTTTTAAGTCCCTTTATGCACAGTAAGGCTAATCGAGTTAGATTAGATTAAATTAGAAACCTTTAGTTCCAGAACCTAACTTGACTGAAGTTAAAGATGCTATTAAAAGGCTAAAGAATAACAAAGCACATGGCATTGATTTAATACCAGCTGAGTTAATTAAATATGGTGGAAATTCGTTAATATGTCAAATTCATAAATTAATTTTTTAATATGGAATAAAGAAGAAATCCCTCAACAGTGGAAAGAATCCATAATTGTTCCTGTGTTTAAAAAAGGTGATAAAATGAACTGCAATAATTACCGTGGAATTTCTCTACTCTCAACAACATATAAAATATTATCTAACATTCATTTATCAAGACTAACCCCATATGCTAATGAAATTATAGGTGATTATCAATGTGGATTTAACCGTAACAGATGAATTACAGATCAATTTTTTTACATCAGACAGACACTTGAAAAAAGTGGGAATATAATCAAAATGTCCATCAGCTATTCATTGATTTCAAAAAAGCATATGATTCGGTCAAAAGAGATAAATTATAAAATATATTAGTAGAGTTTGGAATACCTAAGAAGCTTGTTAGTATGATAAAAATATGCACCAGTGAAACAGAGAGTAAAATTCGTGTGGGTATTAATGTCTCTGACAAATTTACAATTCATGATGGGTTAAAACAAGGAGATGCATTATCTCCATTGCTCTTTAATTTTGCCTTAGAATATGCTGTAAGGAAGGTAAAAGAAGCTAAAGAAGGACTAAAATTAAATGGTGTGACTCAGTTGTTAGCATATGCAGATGATGTAGACTTATTAGGGGATGATATAAATACAATTAAGAATAATGCTAATATATTTTTCAAAACTGCTAAAGAGATAGGTTTGGAAGTTACCAAAGAGAAAACTAAATATATGCTTACAGGCCGAAACCAAGTGTTAGGTAATAATCAAAATCTAATTATTGATAACAACTAGTTTGAACCAGTTTCCAAATTCAAATACTTAGGAGTAATATTAACAAATGAAAATTATATAAAAAGAGGAAGTAAAAAGCAGGCTTAATTCAGGAAATGCATGTTACTTCTCTCTTCATAAACTTTTGTCTTCTCGTTTAATATCTAAGAAACTAAAAGTTAAAATATACAAAATCGTAATTTTGCCTGTAGTATTATATGGGTGTGAAACTTGGTCCCTTACATTGAAAGAGGAACATAAATTGAGAGTATTTGAAAATAAGATCCTGAGGAAAATCTTTGGACCTAAAAGGGATGAGGAGACAGGTGAGTGGAGAAGGTTACATAATTTAGAACTACATAATTTGTATTCATGTCCAGATATTATTAGAATAATTAAATCAAGACGACTTAGGTGGGCAGGCCACGTGGCACGAATGGGAGAAGAAAGAGGAGTTTACAGGATTCTTGTTGGGAAACCTGATGGTAAAAGACCTGTAGGAAGGTCAGGACGAAGATGGAAGGACAACGTTGAATTGGACCTAAAGGAAATCGGTAGGGATGGAAAAGAGTATATAGATCTTGCTCAAGATTGGGACAGATGGAAAGCCTGTGTTGCTGCAGCCATGAACCTTCGGGTTTAAGAAGGCTAGAGAGTTAGTTAGTTACGGCTAATCGAGACTGGACCTACAGTTTAAAGTGGTATCCGAACCACTTGTGCCTCCATCGGGTATTGAACCCGGGACCCCTTGATTACAAGGCGACGACGGTATACTTTTCAACGGAATCACCAAGAAGATTCAGACATTTATTGTACCGATGCACCACCTTTCCAATACCCTCTGCAAAAAGAGGTGTCGCCTGTCTGTTGAGCAAGATCTGCACGGTGTCCCGAAACTCCTCATTGGTGTGGAAACGCCGTCATCCCAACCTGTTCGTCATCGCCGGGAGAGGTGGAAGTCACTCGGTGCCAGGTCTCGGATGTAGGTAGGGTGATCAAACACTTCCCAGTGGAATCGTTTAAGAAGGTCTTGGGTTGGCGGAGCAACATGCGGTCGGGCTTATCATGAAGCAAGACAATGCCTGAAGACAGCATGCCTCTCAGTTTGTCCTGAATGGCTCTGCGTAGTCTGCGCAATGTCTCACAGTGTGCAAGCGGATTGATTGTGGGTTCCCAGCTCCATAAAGTCAACCGCAACACACCTCGCACTTGGCGGGAGAGTCGATTTTAGCAGACATCTCTACGCGCCCGTCGCTCAGCTTTAACTGAAGCGTTGGCCTTGGTAGTGGTGGTGGCAAGGGAGACACCAATCACACTGCGAGACGCCCCGCTTTCTAGCGCTTCACGGGTCACCTGGCTGCGCAATCGGAGGTTGAAAAAAATAGCACATACCTTTACGATATGTAGAATATGTCCCACAGAAGCCCACACAGATAACGTTCTGATAATTCAACACCAGTCTCAATAGGTGAAACTGTGTATGAGACATCTGTGAAATGGCATTTAACAAATGTATGGGTTTGGCCCACCTTCAATACTCCTTTACGTTAACACCTGGATGGAACTATTTGCGTTTTGAGGCAGCCCCATCATTGTTCTAAAGGGAACTAATGGTTTAAAGGCTCTGCTTTAAAGTAGGAATTTCGTCTTGTCCCCATTTTAAGAATTCTTGCCCACTGTGCACCGTAATAAAAATAGCACATTATAAGTTTTGCATTATCTGAATATCGGCGAAATTATACACAAAAGATTGACATCAGAAAATGGACCACTTCATATTGATCAACCCATCCATAAAAGTATGTTTTCAAGCAGGTGAATTAGCAAGGCTAATTAGGATAATTATGTTTTGATTGATTCATTTAACCCTTAAAAGAGCAAGATATGTTCCAATTGCTAAAAAATATGACACTTTACAATCAGACTAATTGAAACTCAAATATGACAGAAAGTTACATAAAATTTGTAAATTCCTGTTGCAACGTTGCCAATTTTGTTGTATTCTGAGAGATACAAACTTCCTTTGTGAAAAATTGTGACAACATAGCGCAATGTATCTTTTAGGATACAAAAACAGAACATATATTTGTTTTTACTTATTCACAAAATGAAAATTTGGAAATTATTTTATTATTATATGCTATTGTAATAAAAAATGTAACCGCGGTACCTCACTCAGTACGGTGTCTAACTACCATGCAAGAGGCCCGGGTTCGAACCCCTGTGAGGGAGAACTGTTTTTTTCCACCTGTTCAAGTGGCTCCGGTGCCCACCCAGTATGTTTGTCCTTTGGGGCAGTGTCTACATATACCCCTAGTGCCATATTTTGTCCTTTGGAGCAGTTTTTGTATCTATCCTTCGTGCCACATTCCCCCCATGATCTAGATATCATCCTGTCGGATATTAGCCAGTGACCAAGTGGTCTCTCAACAAAGGTGGTTGTGGTTCATATTCTAGTTGGTGGTGATGGAACATCTTCAAGGGATGGGTGGACACTTTTCTTTCTGTGCTCAATTTACGTCAAAATATCTTTGGCGGATCATGGCAACCGACTAACAAAAATGAAACATGGGGACAACTAATATAGGATCACAGTGATTTGCAGTATCTTCACCTTCACTTGAAGAACTTCCCAAGTCAGAAATTCCATGTCGGGTGGAATGATACTCAAACTTTTTCCTGGCTTCTAAGAGTCTCATAAATCATGCAAAATTGAATTTTGTAAAAAAATATAATCAATAATTCCAATTTGAAAAGTATTTTTGTACGCCTGTATGGTAATATAAAATCTGCCATTTCTGTAAGCTTGTCCATTGAGGGGTCAACTCACTATCTTGCCATCCAAGGTTCTGGATTCGAATCCCAGTCAGACTACATGATCCTTTGAGTGTGTCCTTTTATAAATTCCATCTAATCATGAATCACATTCAGCACCATCATTAGCCAACATTGTTTCATTTTCCTTACCTTTCCCAACAAATAAAAGACGAATGAATTATGAAATAATAACATCATTTTCTAATGTTTTCAGTAATGCAGAAAAGCTTGTAAATCTTATTACATAATTGAATTTATGCATAGAATATAGTCCCGGACCAAAAAATAGAGTTTTGAAGTAACTATTATTGAAAGACAGTGAAAACATAATATTGTATGTGTACAATATCACATATATGCATTACAATCTGGTCCCCAAATCAAATAATGCTAAAATGGGTAATGTATCTTCTCGGATACGTTCAATTTTCATTCCCTGAATTTAGCGAAATATAATAGAAGCGACTATACTTTTTATCTCTCATGTTTTATAGCACATTTCTGTCCTCCCATTGCCACTCCTGCGAAAAATCTCAACATGCTGGCCGTATAGAGGCTCCTATACTATATCTATCTTGAGTAAAAATTGTGCGTGCGTCAGCATTTAGGATATTTGCATCCATCATATTATACGGGGCCAAGTCCCTTACCGTAGCTAAAATCAACGTATGTCTCAGAGGACTAAAATCCACATACCTAGATTAAAAGCTGAAGCTATAAAGAGGAACTCGGCAAATACATCGACAAAACACAGGACAACAAACAACAAACCCTGCAAAAGATTATTTAGGTCGTAGGTCCAGCCGCCAGAGACTCGTTGGCCTGCAAGAAGTAGTTACCGCGGTGTACTACATGGAAGTGAGGTTGACTTTTAAGCGCTTTCTCGCCTAGTATAATTACGATAATGTACATTGCATAAAATAAACAAAAATATGTGCGTATGTTATTTTAGCAGTTTTATAGCCTATCTACTTGTAATACTTCAAGAGTCAGAAAAAACTGTCTTACAATAATAAATCTAATAGCCTAGTGCAACATTTCAGGCCCCTGTCGGCGATTGTGGAGAAGGATGGGGGGAGATTTGCCCCCTCTTTTTGCAACATCTGCCCCACAATATGCTAAACCTTATATACTAAGGCAGTGGTTCCCAAAGGTGCGCCGCGAAATGTCCGAGTATTTTCACCGAAATATTTGTACCAAATACAGTATGTGCTTATTCAGTACTTTTTACATGTAATATGTTTCTGAATTTGGAATTTATATTTATATTTTAACTTAAGGGAAGCAACCTAACCACACTAGCTGCAAGTGTTAGTTAGATATGCCTATATTCTGACTTGGGCGGCGCTGAAAAATCTTCAAAACACTAAGGCCGCTATGAAACGGAAAAATTTTGGAGCCCCTGTACTAAGAAAGTAAACTCTCCCAGTTTTGCAACCCAATTATAAAAACTGAATGTCCATTTAAAATGCACACACACACAGAAGCAAAGAGGATTATCATGTTCTTAACAAAAGGATACAAGAAGTCAGTAATGCAAATATATTCTTTCATTCTTAAAATAAACCTTCATGAAAAATACGAAAGGAATGTGACAAGGAAGGTAGCTGGTAGATTTGTAGGGTTTTGTCGAGTTCAGAGATTGGCAACACTGCAAGGAGGTTTCCACATACAGAGCGTCCAGTCATTGTTGCCAATGATAACCGCCAGTAACATTTCTCTATTGCAAAAATATGATAGTGGCGTCATTGTCCGAAGTTTCTTTTCCGGATTCTTATGCACAAGGGACGATGCAGCGCATGCAGAATGAAAGATTTTCATAGCCGTGCCGGAAAGAGTCACAGAGTCAAAAATCGCTCCTAATGAATATAAACATTAAAACGAGACGCAAACTTGGCGCTCCGTGCTAACTGCATTTCGCAGTTGATTTTCAGTGCTCGGCGTTATTTGGCGCCCGTTCACTTGCGGACGGCTTTTTGGTGGGTGGAAAGAGGGTATGGGGGTGTCAGGGAATGGGAAGGGCGAGTGAACCGTACCGATGAACGGGTCGGGTGTTATTGTGAGCCGCTGAGGCATCACTAATTAATGGGAAACAAGCGGCGTGAGTCCCTCAAGAGCCCAGGGCGCCGCATTGCATCCTGCCAAAGTTTATAAGGGAAGGTCATTAGTCAGGAAAGCTGGGGTGAGATGAGAGAATTGGTCTCCGAATGCGAACTCGCGAAATTCTGAGCTGTATGGGCTGTCTGGAGACGATAATTGTATGCGACTGTGGCATATGCTGCGTCAATCTGGATCCAGTCACCCAAGCGCAGTAAGTGACAATTTTACTTCGTAGTGCGCATGACGAAATGTACGTGTGAACTCCTAGTGTGACCACATGCCACTGAAATTATATCAGCTTTCCACTGTGCCTATGCGTATTTCTGAAAAGGTGATATTCATTTCCTTATTCGTGCCAAGAATTAAAATGCTCTCCTACTGCGACCATTAATTATACCGTGAAATACATATATTCTTTCCGCTAGATGGCAGAGTTGTAGGTATAAAGGTTTTAACATCAATATAATATTTTATCAGCCTAACCAAAATACAGGGTGGGCCATATTGATGGGACACATTTCAAATGCATATGTGGAGCATGTAGGAAGCAACATTTATTACCAAATATATGGAAAACACTGCCAAAGGACGGGAGTTTTGCACTGTGTTCGGTGTTTGAAGACTACATCCCTGAGATGGATACCACCTTGACGAGAACATGCTTTGGCTCTAACAGTCATGTTCTGCATAGTTTTGCGCAGGGTTTCGCTGGGATGGCTGCTATCTCCCTTCGAATGTTGTCTTTCAGTTCATTGATGGTAGTGGGCCTTATGGTGTACACCTTGTACTTTAGGGGGGGGGGGGAGGGCACTTGCCCTCCCTGAGATTTCTGGAAACGCTTCACATAATTCAAATTTTGAAATTGTAGCGTGAAAACATGGATGTGAAGTGCCGTGAAAGACAGCAGATTAAGTGCCTAAGAAAACATTCTTCATACCCGAAATGAGACGGCTTGGCCTAAGGGACATGTGGCTGCAGCAGGATGATGCCACTGGTCATACAGCAGTAGTGTCAATGACAACCCTTCGACGACACTTTCCGGGACGGCTCATCTCGAGATTCGGTGATGTATGTTGGCCATCCAGATCCCCGGATCTACTACTTCCTGTGTGGTTAACTAAAGGACAAGGTGTACACCACAAGGCCCACTACCATCAATGAACTCAAGGACAACATCCGAAGGGAGATAGCGGCCATCCCAGCCGAAACCCTGTGCAAAACTATGCTGAACATGACTGTTAGAGCCAAAGAATGTTCTCGTCAAGGTGGTGTCCATCTCAGGGATGTAATCTTCAAACACTGAACACAGTGCAAAACTCCCATCCTTTGGCAGTGTTTTCCATATATTTGGTAATAAATGTTACTTCCTACATGCTCCACATATGCATTTGAAATGTGTCCCATCAATATGGCCCACCCTGTATATTAATCAAACAAATAATATTGCACAAACACATGTTCCCCAAAAGTAAAGAACTCTTTGATAAAACCAACGACACAAATAATGAGCATATGATATATTTTAATTTCTGGATGTAGTCTTAATAAATAAGAGCATAATACCGTAAACTGTATGTGCCTGAATGAATAATTTCAATGATCAGTATCCCTAGTCCATTTATCAAGATAAATACATTTTACTTAATTTGAAATCAATTCAGTAACTTAAGGAATTCAAGGAACAAATAATGTGCGAATTTATCGATGTACTTTTACTGAGTATGTAATAGCATTAATATGTACGTTATTTCTATAGCAGGAAAACCACAAAGGTTATCACAAAAGCAAGAAGTATATACTCGTATTAACAACGTAATTACAAACGCTTGGTTACTATAAAAAAAATGAAAATAGACGTTCTATTGAACTTGAAACGGATCATAATTTTGGGAAAAAAATTATATTCTCAGAAGAAGCTCATTTCTGGTTAAGTGGATATGTTAAACAAAATTGTCGTTTTTGGTGTGAAAACAATCTACAAGAGATTCACGAGAAGCCCTTGCATCCGCAAAAGATCACTGTATGGTGTGGTTTATGGCATGGTGGCATCATCGGACCATTTTTTTTTTTTCCAAAACGAGGAAGGAGATGCAGTTACAGTGACTGGTGAGCGGTACCGATTGATGTTAATAGATTTTTTGTGGCCAAATTTAGATGAAATTGATTTGGAGTACATGTGGTTCTAACAAGATGGTGTCACATGTCACACTGCTAATGCCTCTATCGACGTATTGCAAGAACAGTTTGGTGAAAGGATAATTTCAAGAAATGCTACTGTTACTTGGCCTCCAAGAAGTTGTTATTGAACTCCTTTAGATTCCTTTTTGTGGGGTTATTTGAAATCTATAGTCTATGCAAACAGACCACGAACACTTGATGCATTAAAATTGAACACCGAATGCTACATTCGTGACATTAGGTCCGAGTAATTGCTCAAAGTCATAGAAAACTGGGTTCATCGAATTCACTCGTGTGCACGAAGTCGAAGTGGACACTTAAATGATGTGTTATTCAAATCATAATGTAATAAATAAACTATGCTTCAAATAATATAAAAAGTTTGGTTGTATCTGAAATAGTTTTTATTTTATTTCATTGTAAAATCATATCGTCCTTATTGGAAAACCAGATATATGTAGTTGAAAAAAATCAAGATTATCTACAATAACATTAACCAAAAGTCGCTTTATAGTGTAATAATTAATATAACACAGAAAAGAATAGAGGCGATGTTTAAAAGGAGATAATTTTTATTAGATTTCACAACGATAATTAATACCCTCCGAAGAAGATTATTTTCGTTAAGAGTAATAATGCATATAGGAAGTGAGTTCTCGCACTTGTTCAACGTTCCTAGTCAACTTATTAAGGAAGTCTCACACTACTTGAATAACGTTCCTAGTCTGTCGTAGAAGGTAGTTCTTCTTGATCAGCATCCCTAGTCCACCGTGGAAGATATTTCTTCTTGATCAGCATCCCTAGTCCATCTCGGAAGATATTTCTTCTTGATCAGCATCCCTAGTCTACCATGGAAGGTAGTTATTTTTGATCAGCATCCCTAGTCCACCTTGGAAGGCAGTTCGTCCTGATCAGTATCCCTAATCCACCGTGGAATGTAGTTATTTTTGATCAGCATCCCTAGTCCACCTTGGAAGGCAGTTCGTCCTGATCAGTATCCCTAGTCCACCGTGGAAGGTAGTTATTTTTGATCAGTATCCCTAGTCCACCGTGGAAGACAGTTCGTTCTGATCAGTATCCCTAGTCCACCTTGGAAGATAGTTCGTCCTGATCAGTATCCCTAGTCCACTTTGGAAGACAGTTCGTCCTGATCAGTATCCCTAGTCCACCTTGGAAGGCAGTTCGTCCTGATCAGTAACCCTAGTCCACCTTGGAAGGCAGTTCGTCCTGATCAGTAACCCTAGTCCACCTTGGAAGGCAGTTCGTCCTGATCAGTATCCGTAGTCCATTCATGGAAGATATTTATTCTTGATCAGTATCCGTAGTCCACCGTGGAAGACAGTTCGCCCTGATCAGTATCCCTAGTCCACCTTGGAAGACAGTTCGTCCTGATCAGTATCCCTAGTCCACCTTGGAAGACAGTTCGTCCTGATCAGTATCCCTAGTCCACCTTGGAAGACAGTTCGTCCTGATCAGTATCCCTAGTCCACCTTGGAAGACAGTTCGTCCTGATCAGTATCCCTAGTCCACCATGGAAGACAGTTCGTCCTGATCAGTATCCCTAGTCCACCTTGGAAGGCAGTTCGTCCTGATTAGTATCCCTAGTCCACCGTGGAAGGCAGTTCTTCCTGATCAGTATCCCTAGTCCACCGTGGAAGCCAGTTCTTCCTGATCAGTATCTCTAGTCCATCATGGAAGGCAGTTCTTTCTGATCAGCATCCCTAGTCCACCGTGGAAGATATTTCATCTTGATCAGCGTCCCTAGTCCACCGTGGAAGATAGTTCTTGATCAGCATCCCTAGTCCGCCGTGGAAGGTCGTTCTTCCTGATCAACATCCCTAATCCAACTTGGGAGGTAGTTTTCGTCACCTTGAAAATTAAGTTATGCCTTTCTTAACATTCGTATTGTACCTGCAATTCTACTCTCCCTGACCTTAAGAACCCAATTAATATAATTCTGCATATCCAAGATACGACACACATTCATTTTAATGTCTAATTTGTAGACTTTCATTTTCATTATGCTACAATTTGTGTTTTTGTTTGTGAAATGGTAAACTACTCAACAAATAGAGGGGAGAAAAGGCAGAGAATTATGTCCACGTGTTTGGATACATAGTACAGTAAACATGCGTAAATTTTACATTTTGCAATCGCGGACTTGAATATCGGTTGACTGATGGGTCAAGTTAAAGTCTTCTAAAAGGAACCCTGTTTACGTTCTAACAATGATGCATCTCAACTATTAGTCTTGAATGTAATTAAAATATAAAGATTCATCTTAACCATAGCCTTAAATAATTCCGTGAGTATAATTAATATCTTAAAATAAGTGGCGATAAGAATGCTGCGAGCTCTAATGAGCACCGCTGGGTTCAGATGACTTTACAACGTTAATTTTTGAACGCGCATGTCTAAAAAACAACAACTGACGAACGCAAAAAGTAAACAGAAAAAAATATGTACTTAATATGTATACGCGGTGAATACAGTAATATTAATAATGGTGTCTAGTTTTATTTTGATAATCTTGTAGGTTTCAGAGATTTGAATGTAATCACTATACTTCTTATTTTTAACATTTCAAATTCTTCCTCAAAATTTCCTTTGTGCATTGAAAACCAACAGGATACATAAATACACATTCATTTACAAAGTATAAATGTTTACAAGATTTAAAAGCTTAAAATTATTTATCCTTATTGAAAAATCCAGGATGATTTATTAAACTAATGTCCCAAGTTTCCCTAATTACTCCAAGATATAAGGCATTCCCACTTGATAGTTCGTTATGTAAAACTGTAACCAATAAAATCGTTATACTGTAACATTCTTAGTGGTGTCAGCTGAAAAAATAACAGTCAAATCAGTTTAAAATTGTTTCTAACCAGTTATCTTCTATAGAATTTCCTACTTTTTTTAAACACTTAATTTATTTCGTATTATCAAATTTGCACGGCAAATATTTATCACTTATCAGACTCCTCAGAAAGGTATCAAGGCTTGATTGATTGATTTGGTGTTTTAAGTTCACTTTATGCACAGTAAGGCTAATCGGGACTGGACCTACAGTTTAAAGTGGAAAGCGAACCACTATGTGTCTCCACCAGAAATCGAACCCGGAACCCCTTGAATACAAGGCGACGATGCTACCACTACGCCATTGGGGAAGCCCTTCCAGGATAATCTTATTTCATTTATAATCGATTCATTGATTTGCTTTATTTTACTTCGCTTTTTGTGCCACTTTTGGCTAATTTGCGAAGATAGGGATGAGTGATGATATGATGAAATTGATGAATGGGTACTTGTATGAACCACTATGTGCCTCTACAGGGTATCGAACTTTCTTCAGGCTTTTGACGATATACAAGAACTTTTAAACAGACTTTCAGCCGATATACAGTAAAACCTCGGACCCCGATAAGCCGGATTTCGCTTAATCCGGAAAGGCAAAAGGCAAAAAATAACAGAATGCAAGGTTTTAAATGTGGCTAGTAGCACTGCATTGTCGTATTGCTTTACATTTTACTGTACTGTATAGTGTATTTAGACCAATGCCCTTTAAATACACCATAATAAACGTGTTGTGTTGCTATAAATAGAGTTTTTATGCACTTTATTTTCTTTTAGGTCATTTCAGTTCATCCGGACTTTCGTTAAACCGGTCAACTTATCCCTCCATTAGTCGGGATTAACTAGGTTTTACTGTAGTTTGTAGGCAGAGGCCTATCAGCTATACAGAAGTTTAAACCCCTATCCTTTTGGCAATGAAGCAGACAAAACCATACGGCAACCTGTTTAAAGTACCCACCCTGGTTTGCAACAAATCCGCTCTAAAGAACATAAACTAATTTACTTCCCATTCGATCCTGTGTTTCCGGCAACCTGTAACGTCTTCCCCAAGAATACAAAAAATGTCCCTTTTATACAGAAAATATGTTTACCTATAGCCAGGACGATGCCAAGACTTTTTACTTCTTGTTTGTACATCTAAGTTGTTACAGGAATCTTACAATATTTCGATTTCCTTATATCATTCAAAAAGCCAATATTTTACCAGGATACTCTTGATTGTTGTTGATAAGTTGATTTGGTGTCTTAAATCCACTTTATGCACAGTAAGCCTAATCGGGACTGGGCCTACACTTTAAAGTGGGATCCGAACCACTATGTGCCTCCACCAGGATCGAACCCGGAACCCCTTGATTACAAGGCGACAATGCTACAACTAAGCCATCGGGAAGGCCCTTCCAGGATACTCTTATTTTATTTATAGTCGATTGATTAATTGAGTGATTTGCTTTATATTACTCCGCTTTTTGTGCCACTTTTGGTTAATTTGCGAAGACAGGGATGAGTGATGATATAATGAAATTGATGAATGGGTACTTGTAAGATAATCATGTGTTTATTTTAACTTTGAAATGTCATCAAGAACACAGCGCTTTGCGCGCATAGCAACATGCATTTGTTTCTTTATGCGCACGCCAGTAAGAACGTTGCGCCAGTTAGGCGAGAGCTCGCGAACAGTGTGGCTGCTCGGAAGTTTTAAGCAAAAAGCAGCTGCGGTGTGCATTGAGATATATACCATATATTTCGTTATTTTTAGTACTCGTGTTAGTGAATAAAACATCTAAAAACACAAACAGTACTCACAAACATCGATGCCCAGGTCGGGATTCGAACCCGGGACTCCTGACGTCGAAGCGCGATGTGCTAACCACTCCGCCACGGGGGGCGGCACTGATAGTCGACTAAGGAGGCACATGTTTCGGACAGATCGCTATTAGCTGTACATATACACCAAATATAGTAAGTAGTCTCTTGCTAATCCGTCCTGCGGTTACACTCCTTTCGGAAAGCAGTTTCCTTCTCCTCCCAAGCAAGAACACTAAGAGTGACGGCACAGTGGTGTTTCGGGGAAAAGGTTCAAAACGCGGAGAAGATATTATCCGTACCAGCTAACTGTAGACCAGGCGAACGAGAACAAGTCTCCGCGCAAGTAGTGATGCACCAACGAACAGTGAGAGAGAAGGGATTGCGTAATGGGCGACGGGAGTTACCCGATTTCACTGTAAGCATTGCAAACTTTTAAAAAGGATAATACCGAACGCACATGGCAAACGGACTGTATTTTTGTCTCCAGGTCTGTACGATTGGTTTAAGAATTTCTTAGGGAAATATTATGGATAAAACTGCAAGAGCAAATTTTGACAAGCCGTGCATTTAGCGTACGGACTAAGGTCTGGACCGTACGTCTGTACATGTACGGTCAAGACCGTACGGTTGGCAACGCTGCGCTTTCGCCACTTGATTTTCCATGTCCTCCTCTGCCGATATGCGCGGCCCTGCTCTACAGTTAGATGGGACAGGGTATAGAGTAGCAAGGGGGGACTTACGGGCTGCATTAGACACTGAGAGTCATTTTCTTTGTGTTGTCCTTGCTTTCAACGAACCAAACGGCTAGCAGGTGGCAACTACGGCAGTTCTCTCATATTCTCTCTCTCTCTCTCTCTCTCTCTCTCTCTCTCTCTCTCTCTCTCTCTCTCTCTCTCTCTGCACGGAGCATCCAAGGTGACCCGCAAAGGTACAGCTCGTCAACTGTAGCATACCTTGCATTCGTTGCTTGCGTTTGCGTTCAAGATAGCAACACTAAAAAAATATGCAACTGAGTTGCCACAAAAAGTGGTGTAACATCCTAATTGTTGTAGCACAACCCCTAATTGTGTGTTAAAGGCCTCCATATGTTGTATGGTTTGACAGCAAGTGGCGTAGCAAGACACCAAAGATGGTGCTGAACACTGCCACTTCAGCATTAACACCAATAGGAGTGTTCTGTTGCCACTGCTTTCGGTGGCAATTCAGGTACATATTTTTTATACTCTGTCCCCGGAATCTCTGTTGCTATCGAACGAAAGCAAGTCTCTGCCCAGGAAGTGACTCGAGAGATCTCGACCAATGAACAGCGCGATGGAATAAGATTGCGTAAAAGGGAAAGAGCGACTGCAGTTACCAGCCTTTGCAGCTTCGCTCCGACCACTCGCTTCCTTCCCTTCTTTACCGTTATGCGCAGCCTTGCTCCACATCAGAGATTCCTCGGATAGAATGAACTACCGAGAGTAACTACAAGCACCAACACAATAGGATCCAACGAAGCTGCGATTGGCTTGGACTGTGCATGCTAAACAATGGTTACGGGGATATTCGAACACGTTGCGTACTACGACTGAATTCTTTGATCCGGTCTGTACTCCTTGTACCCCCACATTATCTTGGTATCCAGAAGAATCTAAACTACTATTATTCTACCTTGTGGTACAAACGGAACTTGAAATTCATCAAATCAGAGTTGATGTACATTTGGTGCATAAATTAACACAGATAAACGTGCAATTTGCATATATCTTTGAATTGATCTTCTCAATTGATGCATTAGAATGCATCACACAGAACAGCAGTTGATAAAAGTTCTCTTTTATGCATTTCTGTGTGAATTTTGATGCACTACAAGTGCACCATTACCAGTTAATGCACTTGAATGTTTCTACTAATTACTCACGTGATCTGTGCTCTTGAAAGACATAAGAAAGTAAAAACTTATCTAGCTTGTACATGTTTTCAAAATTTATTAAAAACTACCTTCAAGATAGCCGTGTTTTTAAAAACAAAATCAAACTTATTTTGTGAATCTTGATTTTTATTTACTGTACAAGTTTATGAACATTTTATTTTAAAAAATGAGGGCTGTTCTAAAATGCAATAGCCCATTATTATATACTAGCTAATAGGCCGGCGTTGCCCTGGTATTAATTTACCTCAATTTTCTATTAGACAGGAAAATAATGATTTGGATTGATTTGTTGTTTTAAGTCCACTCTATGCACAGTAAGGCGAATCGGGACGGGACCTACAGTTTAAAGTGGGATCCGAACCACTATGTTCCTCTACCGGAAATCGAACCCGGGACCCCTTGATTACAAGGCAACGACGCTACCACTGCGCCATCGGGGAGGCCTAGGAAAATAATGAATTCTAACTATAGCGTAAAATGAACTTGGACTCGAAAGGCATTGGGAGTGTCACTATTCATCTTAGCGACCACAAAAACTATGGATTCCACATTAATATCGGTCGTTTTCAATTATGTTTACATGTCACCTCATCCCATTCCCACCCTTAGGGGTGCCAGGGATGTCTTAACCCCAAAGTATATCTTTCCACATTGTGAGTCATATGTGTACCAAGTTTGGTTGAAATTGCTCCAGGCGTTCGAGAGTTAAGCTGGAACAAACCCATTTTTGTATAAATACGAGCTGATAGAAAGGCGTTGCTCGGATATTTATTCATCCCAATCTTCTACTAAAGTTGTCCGTTGGAGAAACATGGCGATCTTAAATCTACTCCGCATTATTTAATACACTGCCAATGTGACTTGTTGATCGTGATCGAGAAAGCAAGTGTCTCTCTCTCTCTCTCTCTGTCTCTCTCAAACGTCATAGTGAATGCCACCAATTAGCTTAGCGACTCCGAAAAATATGGATTCGACACTAATGTAGGTCATTTTTGACATTTTATTATTCAACCCTCTCACCCCACCCCCATGTTGATAGCTGATGAACTTGGAGTTGAACGGCATTCGTAGTGTCACTATTCATCTTAGCGACCCTGAAAACTATGCATTCCACACTAATGTCGGTCGTTTTCGATTATTTTTACATGTCACCCCCTTCCCACCACCCCTAGGGGTGCCAGGGGGTTTGAACGGTATTCGTAGTCTAACAATTCATCTTAGCGACCCCGAAAACTATGCATTCCACACTAAAATCGGTCGCTTTCGATTATTTTTACGTCACCTCTTTCCCACACCACCCCTAGAGGTGCCGTGGTGTCTTGGAGTTGAACGGCATTGGGAGTGTCACTATTCATCTTAGCGACCCCTAAAACTATGGATTCCAAACTAATATTGGTTGTTTTGCATTATTTTTACATGTCATCCCCCTTTCCGCCACCACTCGTAGGGGTTCCAGAAATTTAAACGGCATTCGTAGCGTTACTTTTCATCTTAGTGACCCCGAAAACTATGGATTTGACTCTAATATTGGTTGTTTTCGATTATTTTTACATGTCACCCCTTCCTACTCCCACCCCTAGGGGTGCCAGGGAAGTTTTGGAGTTGAATGGCATTGGGAGTGGCACTATTCATCTTAGCAACCCCTAAAACTATGGATTCCACACTAATATTGGTTGTTTTCGATTATCTTTACATGTCACCCCTTCCAACCCTCACCCCTAGGGCTGCCAGAGGAGTCGTCGAGTTAAACGGCATTTGGAGTGTCACTATTCATCTCAGCGACCCCGAAAACTATGGATTCGACTCTAATATGGGTAGTTTTCGATAATTTTTGCATGTCACCCCCCTTTCAGAACCCTTCCGGGGGTGCCACGGGTGTCTTACCAGCACAGTATTTCTTCCCAGGTTGCAAGTGATACACGTACCAAGTTTGGTTAAAATCGCTCCAGGCGTTCGAGAGTTATGCCGGAACAAACATACACATATCCATTTTTATATATTAGATTAATATATAGTATATATAGAAGATAAATAAATAAAAAAAAATATAGAAGATATATGGGAGGGTTTTAACTTTATACTCCAACAAATCAAAAAAGTTCTTACGCCACTGTACTCTTGGTATATTCACAATTTGATCTATTGTTCTATGCCCTCCTTGTGCTCACATCGGCCAATCGCGATTGGATAGGACCTACAGTTTAATGTGCAATCCGAACCAGATTGTAATGTGCATTTACTGCAGATAGAACCCGGGACTGTTGATTAAAATTCGGTAGTGTTGCTATCAGTGAGTCCCTTGATCATTGGTACTTTCAAAACTATTACTAAAACTACAACTAAAGTTTCGTAGTATAAACAATGGAGCGTATTGACAATATAGAGGAAGTCTCCAACTTTGTTAATTTTCGGTATATTAACTAATTTTGGCCTCCTAATCACGAATCTGTTATAAAAAACCGGGGGTCACGTCTGGAAATTTGAAAAAAAGCCTATTTATTTTTTTATATTTTTTTATATAGGTGTATATGCGTAGTTTTACGAACGAAATGTTATAACTATGTTTGCCTAACCTAACTGAACATAACCTAACCTTCCGTGAATGGTTTGTGGGCCCATGATCACTTATCAATACGGAATTCCGAGTTTTGCAGCACGTAACCGACGAACAATGTTTCATTGAACATGCAATTATTCCTGAAATCAGTGGTAGAGTGTATGCGTAGTTTTACGAAAGAAATATTATAACTATGCTTGCCTAACCTAACTAAACCTAACCTAACCTTACCCGAAATGGTTATCCGTGAATGATTTGTGGACCAATGATCACTTTCAATTCCTAGTTTTGTAGCACCTAACCGACGAACAATGTTTCATCACTACGGAACACGTCATATGGAGAATTATCGCGGTAAATAACAACGTTATTTTACAACTTCTAAGTAGACTCCACTACAGATCTGACCAAACAATAGACCCTTTAATTGACATTAATGGCTTTTTTATTCATTTTCGAGGGGTGACGCTATTGTTAATTAATCTAGCGCCACGTGTCGTGGGTGGAGGAGGAGATGAGTCATCGATGACTCATGCACACGTGTGAGTTTGAAATTAATGGTTTTCCATTAGTGCACAAAAGACACTATTATGTATTCCGTTTTCGGCCTAAGCTAACCCTATATATGCGTTTCTGCCGGATATGAGTCACAGATGATTTATACTGACGTGTGAGTTTGAAATTAATGGTTTTTCCATTAATGTACAAAAGACATTTTCGGCCTATTGTAAGGCGCCACGTCCGGCCATTTTAGCGTCGGTGGTGAGTCATATTTGGTATAATTAAGGATCCGTATTTACATGTATTCAACCGGTGCCGACGCGTTCGATCGGAGGTAGAAGATATTATAACACATGTTCGCTTTAAAGGCGAAGAAATTGAACGATGTAGGCTATATGCAAACGAAGTATGCGGACAGAAGATATGTTATTAATATTAACCTGTTACGGAAGAACCTGTTATGTGGTTGCATTCATCGGCACCCTCAAACCGCGAGCGTTCATGGACCCGGGAGGGGAAGAAAGGTTCTCCATTGTTACGGCCCTCATCGCTTGGTCTTTTTCCGAAGTTGAATGGAAGTCAAGTGATGCGCCCTCATTCTTAATATTTCGGGACTCTGTTGTGTCATATCGAACATTAAATAGCTATGAGGTTTCTCTGTTGCATCTTCGAATGCTTGCAAAACACTTCTACTTTCGTCAGGTTTGAATTGTCGTGCCAAATAATGTATTTGTTGCTTATCTCGAGGGTTCTTGAAATACACAATGTAATGCGCGTTCAAGCTTATATCCCGCATCTTTGCACCTTTATGAAATAAATTTTGTACAATAAATATAACACTCATGTTCTTGTGGTGAGAATACTTGGTAAAAATGTCTGCTACTGAAGAATCTTTTCCACTCTCGTTCATCAGATCGTCAATAATAATTAATCCTGGAGATTCAATATCCATATTAGCAATATCGGGTATTCCTTCAACAAACTGAATATTGGTGTCTTGACACAATTTAAGATTTGGTCTAACAGCACCATACGCCCAGAGTATCGATTTCGGTACTCGAGTAAACATTTCATTTTTATAAAATAGTAACTTGTCCACAAATGTAGTCTTCCCGCTCTGAGAAGGGCCGCACACAATCATAGCAAACGGGTGACCAAAGCGAAAATCCATTGTAAAATGAGCTTAGTTCCAACGTGAGCGTTTATTTTATGTTCTCTTGCTTGAACAGCAAACACAAAATGGCTGATCTATGCGATGTAGTCAGTATAGGTGCCAATATTTTCTCTGTTGACTCTATTCGACGCTTAAAATGCATTTTGTCTACAAAATACGTATCCTTCCGACATTCACATTCCGGGGGAACATGAAATATAGTTTCTATGTTTATAGCAAAATGTACTTTTGACTTGTTCATTTTTCGTTTCAAAATAAAACTAATGCTTGTTACGTACATGCGGAACATTTTATCTTTACATCTCGTACGGTAAAAAAAGAGATGGGGAACATCTAAGTCTAAAATATACTCGAAAATACTCTGACATAAAATTGGCGATTATCTGAGATCGAAATTTTCAAGCTTTCTCTCATGCATGAAGTGGCTCTAGGAATCACTAAGCCTCAATAAAAATGGAAACATGCAGTAAAAGCCCTTGGAGAGTTGTGGTGATCACATCATATGAAAAACATGCAAGAACAAGAATATATGGAACCCTACTCATATATTTAGGAAACTTTACCTACACTAACAGTAAGAAAATACCTAGGAAACTCTAAAATAAGCAAACTTTCCTACAAACCAAACCAAAAATAGCGTAGTGGAAGTCAATAAACCCTAACAACAACAACAAGATTCAACAACTACAACTAAACAAAAACAACAACAACAATAATACTATTAATAATAGTAATAATAAAGTTTGAGGGTACAGTTTTACTTAAAAGTACTTCTTCCTTAGTGATTAGAGAAATTTTTTAAATAAAGAACAAAACTCAAAGTTAAGAATTAAAAAATATAAGACACAAAAGGGAATAAATAGAAAAATTAATAAAAGAAGTTGAAAAAATTATCTTTGCAAGTCTAAACTGGAATAAACACTCCTGCCAGAATAGATGAAATTGTGATATTAGAGTAAAAAATGGAAATAAACTTTTAAAATAGCAAGTTAAAAGTTGAAAAATGTCTTTGTGAGTCCAAAATTTAATAAAAAATGTTGCCTGAATAGAAGAAATTGTGATATTAGAGTAAAAAAATAAACCTAAATTTCAGCTAAAGTTGAAGAAACACAGTTTGTGTGTCTAAATTGCCATGCGAACTCTTGCTTGAATCGTTCAAATAGCGTTTTCTGAGTAAAAATACACAAAAAATGCGAAATATTGTCCCTAACAGTAAAAACATCTGGTCAATTTTACGTGAATCCTGATGTTTATAAGGCAATAATCAAATGGTCCGTGGTTCGCAACCCCGAAATAAAAGCAAATAGTGGATCGCATCCACTTTAACTTGTAGATACTGGAACTGAATGTTCCTAGTTCAGCCAAATTCCTTACGGTTTTGGTCAAATAGTCTTTGCAATGTTACGAAAGGCGGCAGAAATACCGCGTAGATTACTTCCACCAAATATAATTGGAACCTCAAAGAAAATCAATACTCGTGTGTAAAAAAATTTAGCGACACTTGACTTCCATTCAACTTCGGAAGAAGACCAAGCGATGGGGGCCGTAACAATGGAGAACCTTTCTTTCCCCTCGCGTGTCCATGAACGCTCGCGGTTTGGGGGTGCCGATGAATGCAACCACATAACAGGTTCTTCCGTAACAGGTTAATATTAATAACATATCTTCTGTCCGCATACTTCGTTTTCATATAGGTTACATCGTTCAATTTCTTCGCCTTTAAAGCGAACATGTGTTATAATATCTTCTACCTCCGATCGAACGCGTCGACACCGGTTGAATACATGTAAATACGGATCCTTAATTATAGTTAATATGACTCACCACCGACGCCAAAATGGCCGGACGTGGCGCCTTACAATAGGCCGAAAATGTATTTTGTACACTAATGGAAAAACCATTAATTTCAAACTCACACGTCTGTATAAATCATCTGTGACTCATATCCGGCAGAAACGCATATATAGTGTTAGAATAGTCCGAAAACGGAATACATAATAGTATCTTTTGTGCACTAATGGAAAACCATTAATTTCAAACTCACACGTGTGCATGAGTCATCGATGACTCATCTCCTCCTCCACCCACGACACGTGGCGCTAGATTAATTAACAATAGCGTCACCCTCGAAAATGAATAAAAAAGCCATTAATGTCAATTAAAGGGTCTATTGTTTGGTCAGATCTGTAGTGGAGTCTACTCTTCTACACGTAAATGTACACTTTTAACACGCGACCCCCACATCGTAACTCCAGATACGTCACCAGGGGTGCATAAGAAGTGATATAAGAAGTAGGAAGTGAATTACAGACTTTCTTTATATCGCCAATTCGTACCTAAACAATTTATTTAATAATAACCTTTGAAAGGATTTTGTTCTCCAGCTAGCCTAAAAATCTTTCAAATCGGTTTAAAAAGTTAATGAAATTCTTTGAATACAAACCCCGTCGCCTTGTAATCAAGGGGTCCTGGGTTCAATACCCGGTGGAGGCACACAGTGGTTAGGATCCCACTTTAAACTGTAGTTCCAGTCCCGATTAGCCTTACTGTGCATAAAGTGGACTTAAAATACCAAATCAACAACAAAAACTTGAAACTAAGAGAATAAAATTTCACTTCGACTAAGAAGCAAAGGTCGCTTTATGCAAAACCGCAAACTGTAACAGTCAGCAAAAAACAGAAAGCCGTCAAAACACGTATATCGAATCATACATCATACTGTATCAAAGATGTTATTATACACATGCGTACAGGAATCCATAAAATTCAGGTGTACGACCGTGGAGACAAAAATACGGCCTATTTGACATGCGTGTACGGGTTATGTACTGAGAGAGTTTGGCAACCACTGAACCAGCTGCCGTATAAATCAGCTTACCTTTGCACACACTGTTTCAGATTATCTTGTAAAGACACCTGTCATTTGTTAATGATTTAGATCATTATTCATTCCACAGCAACAATAGGAAACTAATCGCTCCGCTACCAACAAACAAAACACTTTATATTTTTAGTCCACAACAATTACCCCACATTGAACATGGAAGCCTACGACATTGTTATGTTGTGTTCTCGGCTCTCGCACAATACATGTGCGGTAAACATGCTATGGGGTTAATCCATATGAAATGGTCCAGCAGCACTTGTTGCTTAACCATTTTTTATTTTATTTTTTAATATTTCTTTGTTGATGTAACGTCTATGCAAGGGTGGTTCACAGCACGCATTATTTCCTTTTTATATGACTTCGATTTCTGTTTCATGACTTCCAACACTTTTGGCCTTTGCAGGCAGTTTCTTTAAACTCAGCTAAGAAAAATATGTATATAACTGGGGTAAGAAACATTGTTTTCAGTACATTTAATATTTTGCTTCTAGATGCTTTCTTCGTCATTAGAATTAAAATACATATTCTCACTAAGTATCAGTTATATTTTCATGTTCTACATTACAGCTGTGAGTGTCCCTTCATCAATTTCATCGTATCATCACTCATCCTCATCTTCGCGATTAGTCAAAAGTGGCAGAAAAGCGAAGTAAAATATAGTCAGTTTGCATTATTGTCCCGACCATGGACGCAAGTGCGCAAGCGGGGGGTGGAACGGATAAGGGATTGCTACGCCTCATTCGTGGGTAAGTTCATGTATAGCCCCAAGTTATGGGCGCCACTTGTGCAACGTCCCTCTAGTGCACTTCTTAAACTAAAGTTATACCACGGCTACAGATATCTTAATCTCAGGGGATAGGTTCTTTATTCGAGAATTCCAAATAAGAAAGCGTTTTATAGCCAAGAGGATATAGTTAAATGCGGATCTATATTCTGGAAACTATACACAATACAGAGAAAATATATAGCGAAGCTTGTGTATACATTGAAATATATATATATATATATATATATATATATATATATATATATATATATATATATATATATATATATGCTGCTTTACGTCTGTTATATTCTTCCTAAATGGAAATCTTCTTCTTCTTTCTTCTCGCAATTTCTGGAAAAAAGGCTTCTTCTTCCTTCATATTTTTGATTTGGGAAAAGGCTTCTTCTTCTTTTCTTCCTTCTATTTTGGAAAAGACTTCTTCTTCTTTTTCTTCTCTTTGATTTGGGAAAAGGCTTCTTCTTCTTTTTCTTCTCTTTGATTTGGTAAAAGGCTTCTTCTTCTTTTCTTCCTTCTATTTTGGGAAAAGGCTTCTTGTTCTTTCCTTCTTTCTGTTTTTTGGAAAAGACTTCTTCTTCTTTTTCTTCTCTTTGATTTGGGAAAAGGCTTCTTCTTCTTTTCTTCCTTCTATTTTGGGAAAGGCTGCTTCTTCTTTTCTTTCATCTAATTTATTTATTCCCTTTTAAATCGTAATCTTATTTATTACATATATGCGCTCGCTTTCCCCGTTTCTTTGGCAAACGATACAAGCTATACTTATAGAAAGAATAGGGTCGACTAAACTGACAATAGCGCCACCTCCTATGTAACGACCAAAAGGGGAATAGCCCAGGATCGCTAACAGCAAGCGCTGCCTATGGCCCAGTGCGTCTAATAAGAAGCGCAACCGTAAGTGCTTCGGGGCGTTTAATTTGACACAGCGCCACCGAGGGACGGACAAATACAAAAGCTGACGATATTCTCCTCGTCAAAGGTATTAAATCAAATTCTGATCACTAAGATCAGAATAGAGAGAGATACAATTTCTGAATTCATTTGCTCACTTATTAACTTTCCTAAATGTTTCATATATGAGCATGTTCTTAATTATCTTAAGTGGCTATATACACAACATTTTATTCACTCCTTCTATAATTTTTATACTCTTCCTTTATATATTTTGCATTTACTATAATATATATCATCGATCATCCATCTCCGCTCCTAGTTTCTACAATGAACTCTGCTCTTCTTTATATGGCGTGCTGCCATCTATCGTTGCTCTCGGGAAACAGTTCTTCCTTGCATTTTTCATTGTGTCGTAGGAACTGGCACGTGACAGGATACAGGCTCTAAAATTGTTTCCTGATGAAACAGTATTAAGGTTCCACTCAAAAGTAACGTCGCCGGCAAAATACATCAACAGGGGATGTCGCGATTCGCAAAAACCATTATAAAGACAATAAAGTGAGCGATGATAAACAAATGAAACAAAATCGATAAATCTATTAAAGAAAATTGATACACAAATGGAATATGGATCTGAAGCCTAGAGCTTGGTTTTATCGCAACGATTGAGATAAATGATGGGGCAGGCACAGATTCGAATTAGGACCTCTGGGTTGGTAAAGCGATACATAGACCACTCCGTTAGAGAGAGAAAAACGTATTCATGTTATATGGTATTTACATATGATTTCCCCAGAAAATATGCTCCCCACTTCTCTCGGCTGTAAGCGTTATGCTTAAATGCTTGAAAGGTTCGAGAATTTTCCAAGTATTGTGCCAAAAGGTCATGCATTCGTATCTGCATCACCTTTGTTAAAGCTATTGTTTGTTTGAAAAGTTAATTTTCATTTTTAAATTCAGGCTTTCAGGTGAAGGCTACCGCTACGATCATTACGGAGGGGCGTTTGGGGGCACTTGCACCCTCCACTTTTTACCCCCGCACTACTGCGAAGCCTTGCCTACCAAGAGAAAATAAACTGTCCTTGCTCCCCGCCAGTTTAGGCAACCAATCGCCACTACCGCGGGGTATACTACGTGCAAGTGGAGTTGACTTTCCGGTGCCTTCACAAAACATTCACCCCTTACACCGCTGTAAATAGAACATTCCCTATTTTGGATTATGCATTTTCCTTATAGAAACTAGGCTAGAGCTATAGCTCACAGCTCCGCATTGTAGCTCCCCGTAAATGAGCTTCACAAGCACGGGTAAATATCCAATGGGGAATGATATAGTGAGGCGAAACCCAACGAACACCACAATTGAAACCGCCAAAAGGCCGACTCCTTTTTGGAATATCGCACCAGCAAGACCAACCAAGGCTATCCCTGAAATTCCAAAATACCTCGCGAAGTACGCGTTCATCACAACGCGCGCCAAGCATTCTTCTCCTGACACTTTTTAAAATGATGAATCACCGCTGATTGAATTGGTGGGATCCCCGCGTTCATTAGAACGCTGCTTTGTTGAGTGATGAATGAAAACCAACAAAAGACAGATGTGACAACAATCACCGGCGAGGAATATAAATTTCTACTTCCAGCCTGGGAAGAAAACAATGTTAAGTGATATTATTGTTGGTTTAAAATGATTTATAGCGGCCGTTCGTAATTTTTTTTTCAAGTTCGTTCTCTGCTATTCTTCCGGTCTGTTTTCTTCAGCATAAATACTGAGCGAAAAATAATCGCGTTGAAGGGGAAAATTCAACAAAAAGATCACATATAAGTAACATGCCTCTCGCAGTCGGCTATGGGTACACACATGGAGTGTTAGGGAAGGTGTCTTGCAGTGTATTCAATTTCCCTCCTCCTTTCTATCTCTAGATTTTCACTTTCCTTCCCATGCATTATAGAATCTGCTTCTTTTTGGTAAGTCTAACATTTTGGAAATATTTCAGTTTCCTAATATGTTTCTCTTTCTTCAACATCTTTTACTTCACTTTATCTCTCTCTCGCTCGCTTCTTGTGTTTATCTCTCCCTCTCTCGAGTTTGTTTTATTTCTCTCTTCCTCTTTGAGTTTTCTGTACACATTCTGTCTAGTTTCTTTTACTTCTTTTCCATCTCTCCAGTTTCTTTTCTTTTTCCCTCTCCCTACCTTCTTTTATATCTCCTTCCCTCTCTTGAGCTTCTTTTGTTTCTTTACCACTTTCGAGCTTCTGTTATTTCTTTTTCCCTCTCCTTCGAGCTTCTTTTATCTCTTTCCCTCTTTCAAGCTTCCTTTATTTTTATTTCCCTTTATCGAGCTTCATTTACATCTCATTCCCCTCTTTCGAGCTACTTTTATTTATCTCTCCCTTTTCGAGATTCTGTTATTTCTCTCTCCCTCTCTAGAGTTTCTTTCATTTGTCTCCCTCCTCTCTCTAATTTCTTCTCTCTCCCTCAACTCCTTGTCATAGCTGGCGTGAATGGCGACTGGTTAAATGCTCATTCAATAAAGTCGTTACAACTCAGGTCTGCCCAAGTCTGTGTAACATGTTTCAAACATGAATTACAAGCAAGCTGAATTTTTCATTAATAAACTATAAACATTTTGTTTTTCAAAAAATGATTATACAAATTTCCGAAAGCACTGTTTTTATGTCCTCCGGATTTTCACCAGTTACAGGTGAAAGTTTTTCGCGCGTTTTCATATTTTAATCTTGGTGCGTAACACGCCTACGTTTGGCAACTTGTTACAGGATAACGCGCGACCAAAATCGAAATGCTTAATTTAGTTAAGTAATTGCCGTCAATCAGCCATGCATGTTCCCATTACCGAATCAATCACACGTCTGCCGGTAGCAGTGTCACGACCGAAAACACTATCCTGGTTCAATCAATGCTCTTTTGTTGCCGCTTGTATGTACAAACACACTTCTTCACTTGCTTTCCCTTGCAAAATATTGGTCAATTTGCATGTATAACCCTGTCAAGCATATTTGCTATTAGGGGAAGGCCCTATTTAGAAAGTAATGTCGTCTGCATGGAAGAAAAATGGCAATATTTTAAATTTAAATTTACATTACTTTCACTTGTGTCATCTGCGTATGAAGGAAATGACAATCTATTTATTTTCAAATTCACATTTCACTCGCACAGAACGTTACAGCCAGGGTTTGAGTTAAGCAAAACATAGAATGGGGAACTTCAGAAATATATTTCTAAAAGGTTATAATCTACCTAATGAATAGCAACAATTAAATTAACATTACAATAACAATAGTACAAAATAGTGTACTATTTAAGATTTATTAAAAACTCCAGACTATTTTTATATTTTATAAAAAAAATGCATACCTTACATTTCCAGAAGTCCCATTCGTTCCACAAAGATCTTAACCTCAAGTTCCAAAGTAATGCAATTTACTGATGTACAATTAAAAAGAAATATGATAGTATACATGTGATCAGAGAGGAGGACGTTTACTATCTTAAATAACTTTACCAAAACTTGTGTGTTAATTTTCTAATATTTTTAGTTATCAGGAATTTTAAAATGGCAGATATAACAATTATGATTTGTGGTATTTCTCGAAAACAAGAATTCAATGCAAGAAGGCGAGAATATTTGTGACATTGTAGGCTCTGGAGTGATCAGCAAATCTATCGTAGAAGAATGGTTCTAGCGCAAAACACGGTCCGGAAGGTCCTCGAACATTGTCAACCAATCGCTGCTCCAGGCTGTTAAGCGGAAACGGATCACCAGTACTGGCAGTGTCTACTAAGTTCGAAGTTTGATATCCCTAGCTCGCCACCCACATGAGTTGGGCTACCAGAATAGACCACCTCGTGAAGTGGTGGAGGAGGCGCAAAAGACAATGCACTTAACTATTACAAAATGTAAAAGACAACCCGTTGATCTTCATTCGAAATCCTTTCGTATAAAAACCAGTGTCTGCAGCATGGTCAGGCGGCAGATCCAGAGTTTCCAAGGGAAGGTTCAACACAAGTTCCTGTCGTGGAACTGGTGTAATTTTGAGGATCTGGATGGCAACCTCTACATTCAGCATCGAAGTTCTGGTTACTCACTATCCGGCAGTGATTAATTGAAATCGAAAACTGCTAGAGATCACAACGGTCGGGCTCAAATTCCAGTGTAATCCAGGCTAAATTAGCAGATGAGGGAGGGGTTAGAAGTTCTGCCACACCAACTTTGATTCGATTTTTTAATTTTTGTTATTTAGCGTTTTTTTCTGCAACTTTTGGATAATCGCGACAACGATGATGATATGTTGAAATTGATAAAGGGACACTTAAAAAAACACCCTTGCCTAGGCCGGGATTAGAACCCGGGACCACTGGTGTCAAAACGCACTATTCTAACCTAAACAATGGAGAGGTCGGCATTCTTCTGCACGAAGCCCTTAGCCTTGACCTCGCGTTGTCAGATTTTTTACCATTTCTGGTCATTGGTGGAGAACAAGGCTCGCGAGTATTTGGCATCCAAACAGACCAGAGATGTTGATACGGAATCAGCAATTTTCAGAAAACAGTTTATTTACAATTTGTAAAAACAAAATTCCCAGATTTTCCAGACCAAGAATCAAAATTTTTCAAACTCAAGTCATGAATGCAATTCATACATTTAAACATAATGTGTAAGGAGGTCAATATATTTTTGCTAACACCACTCTTAGAATTCCAGTAAACCAAGTTTTTAGAATATTCACTTGACCCTTGAGTGAGAACGTCAGGATTGACTTACGAATAACAAAGAATTATTTTATTATAAAAATTCGTAAGAATTATAGCACAAAAAATACATAATTATAGTAAAATTTAGAAATAAAATTTGTATTCATTCTAATATCTACCAAACAAAATCTAAAAATTGCAATAAGAAAGTGATAGATTCCAATCACCTCTTACTGTGTTATAGTTACAAGAGAACAGTTCAAAACATGACGTTTTCCTACAGTATTTAATATTACAATTCTTACAGTAACTACCGGGTAATACTCAGTATATCAAATTGAAGTATAGCTTGTCGCAAGAAATTCTAAATTTCTTGCCTGTTCTTTTCATCTTTTGTTCAAAAAACTACTTCTAATACACCACTACAAAAAGTGTGGATTTTTCTAAAAACACGGTAAATTTCCGTGACATTTCCATAACTTTTCCAGAAAAATTAAATTCCTTGATTTTTCAGGATGTCCAGGTTTCCAAACGGGTACACACACTGAGAAAAATATACCTAGACCAGACCGTGACGGCATTCGTTTCCACTTCTTTGTTTAAATACTAAGGTCATCCCTAAATTAATGCCTCCACCTTTATAACTCCTAATATTGTTACCGGATTGCAATGAAAGTTCAAAGTTTGTGTGAAAATAGATACACGTGTTGGGTACCTATTAAGGCTATTCAGAATACTGTTCGTTGTTTTCGATACATTTCTGCAATCGTGCAATCCAATGCCGAAATCCGCCCTGGAAAAAAGTCCAAGGTTGTTTTTTGACCCACGCATTCACAGCGAATTAAATGTCTTCCACGTCCTGGAAATGCTGTCCACGCAAAGATTGTTTTTGAGAGGGGGAAACAAATGGAAGTCCGGTGGGGTTAAATCAGGACTCTAAGGGGGTTGGAGCATTACTGACCACCCCATTTTGGCAATGGTCTATGACAACCCTCCATTTTCAAGAACTGAATTACAGCTCTTTGGTATTCTCTGCTATTCACGTTGTTTATTTATTTACCTGCAAATGAAAAATCGTGTGCAATAGCAACACATTCCATTATATGTGTGTGAAGTTTCATTGCAATTCGATAACGGTATAAGGAGTTAAGATTATTTCGGGACGACCTTTGTAGTTTGCCTCAGTAAAAATTTGGTGTATACGTGTCCTAGTTTCAATCACAGTAATATTTTCAGCCGTGATAGGGCCTTCAATATACACCGGTGCCCAGATAGCACATAAGCTTGTGGCAAGCTTACGATAGCTTCCTTATAGCTTGTCAAAGCAAGCTGGACATAAGCTTGATGCATGTGGTACCTAGCGTGTTTGGATGCATTTATTAAAAATATAACAATAGACACACCCATTTCATATAACAATAAAAAAAAGGTAAAGTGTTTCCCTGTGCATAGCACCACGCCATGAAGGCGTATAGGGGGTGTGGGGGTAACGCCCCACACTTTCTTGATCCGGTCGTGAGTGGGGGTGATGTGATCAGCATCACGCCCCTGACCGCCTTTATCCCCCAGGGTTTCCCCCAGGTACCCATGTTATTCGACGCTGGGTGGGCGCCGGGGCCGCTTCCACCGTTAGAAAAGTTCCCGGATTTGAACCGGCCGGGGATCGAACCCGGGACCTTTAGCATGGTAGTCAGACGCGTTACCGACTGAGCCACCGCGGCCACTATTAAACATAAACAATAGTGACAAAATGAAATAAAACCAAAATACAGTGGAATTAATTCCAGCGTACAGCTTATACTAGATGGCAGTGCCACTCAAATCTAAAACACACGTAAGTTTTAGTAACTAGTAATACCGTTGATTATAATGAGTGAAAAATTGTATTTTACGTATTATTCTTCGAAAGATATGTGAATATTGAAGTTGCAAGGAAGATCAGAAAATGAAATGTGGTGAACAAAAGTAAAACTGCCATGATAAATATTAGCCCAATTGTTTTTAGGTTTGCTGTTATGCATACATAGGATGTATATTACAGCCATGAATATAGAGATATACATATATAAATTTACCTTGAAGATATACATTATGGCTTACTTCGAGCATTGCATTCTGTAAGCTTACAGCTAGTTATGAATGCTTGATGCCTTGGCAAGCTTGTTGCAACTTCCAATTCTGGTAACTAGATTGCTGGATGCAAGCTTGCATCCAGCTAATAGCTTGCCATGGTAAGCTTGCTTCATGCTTGCAGCAAGCTCTCTGTGCTATCTGGGATGATTGTGAATGAGACTGCATCAACATTAGTTTGTTTACGTTGCAGTCAAGGTTTGCACTGATCACACGATGTTTTATTGATATGTATGAACAATGCTGTAGACATATAAAGATCGAAAAGAGCTAGAAAAGCCTTTGTACTTTACAATGACGCATACTCATTTAAACAATCGGCGAAATCGATCTATGGTGCTCGGTGATTGTAACGCTTTCCTACGCATATTGTTCATTAAAAGCTCATTCGTATGAAATGGGCTTTTTTTTCTTCCCTCTTCAATCAGCTGCGAGAGCTTTAACATTGCATTCATCGATTGTCAATATTCTGCGGATATGAAATATGTCGAAAATAAACGGACAGCAACCGCAAAAACCAAAGCATGGAAACAAAAGTTTAGGTTTCATTTTCCAAACAAAATATGTTAAGTGTTGCCATACCATAGCCTCAAAGCTGTAGTGTCATTAGAAAAGGATAGAGGGCGACAAGATAGATCTTGGGGCCTCTCCGATGGGGCAGTGGTAGCGTCGCCGCCTTGTAATCCAGAGGTCCCGGTGTTTCGGATCCCATTTTAAAATGTAGGCGCAGTCCCGATTAGCCTTACTGTGTATGAAGTGCACATCAACTCAACAAGGTAAATCTTAAGGGGGAAGGGGCCCCTAAGTTTCGGCAGTCATTGGCACAGCACCTTCCATGATTCAACCACCATGGAATTATTTTAATGTAAGAAAGGGAGTGAACATACAACTTGCTTCATAAGAGAAATAAAAATTAAGAATAAAATTCTTGTGACTTTCTGTTTACAAGCAATATGTTTATTGACCCGCAATGTAGCCAAGTCATTGGAGATCCTGAGGGGGGGGGGGCCTCCGCGCTTCATTTATTTGGAGAAACTGGTAAGTTTAATCTTATTCCAATACAATCCCTAAGAGATGTTGTAGTTGTATCTGTAACGGGGAGGGGAGTACTTCAAAAGGCTGCACTGAACCTGCTTACACTCGCTCGAAACAACAACGAGTACTTGCAAATTGAGTGGCGTTTCCTGATGGCCATATTCGGTTATGGAGAACAAGGTTGCCAGGTGGTTGCGCTTGCTGAAGCAGGGTTGCCATACTTCATCGTTTTCAAGTAGAGTGGAACCGTTCCGGGAGCTTTTTGGGCACATCTCGTACACAGTGAACATAAAAAAACCTTCACAAATAACAATTTTACATTCATGCGATATGAATTATTGCTGTGAGTACTTCTTGGCCTCCAGCAGCTAAGGAATAAACTTGAATATAACGTGGAGAAGACTCGGGATACCCTCGAGACAGTTTCAGCGATAGTAAAACAGCCCTTCCCTTAAACAAATGCGGGACCGGCTCGTGGAATAAATTCTTCCACCCCTTCCCCCGTCCTCACTGGACGAAAGCAAGGCAAATCTGGAGAAATTATTGGACCACAATGGTTTAGGAAAGGAGCAATGAAAATCATTGGACCGGGGTTGGGAATCAGAACGAGATCGCATCAGCATTCAACCCTCAGTGAAAACGACCCGGAGTGGGCCAATTCGGTTCTTTCCGTCACTGTATTCATGACCGGGATATGACCAATTCTGGAATCACGCAGTAAGAATGCAGCTTGGTACCGTCAAACACGGTCACGTGCGTATAAACGTACGGATGCTAGAAGTGAATGACGAAAACTTGACAATCTTTATTCCGGAAGCAGAAGTATCCGGTTTATGGTGGACGTTACGTCTTCGTACAGAATCATAAATATTTATGCTCGTTCAGCTTCATATATGATTCTTAACAAGACGACATACGTAATAAAACGTCAGGATAACGCTGCAAGCTTTCCGTAAGGAAAAGCTATCCTACAGTGATGAAAATTGAAATTACGAACACCTTACATGGATGGATTTTGCATTACCGTTTACATTTGCGTTGTTTTTCTGTCATTCCGTTAAAATTTAATTGATTAATTTACTACGTATATTTTACTTCACTTTTTGTGCTACTTTTGGCCAATTTGAGAAGAGGGGATGAGAGATGATATAATGAAATTGACGAATGGACACTTACAAATACCCATACCGAAACCGGGATTCGAACCCAGGACCCATTGCGTCGTAGAGCGATGTGCTAACCACACCGACACGGGGAGCGGCAAAATTAACTTTAAGATGTCTCAAAATAGATTGTTTTAAGCAGAGGGATGCAACCCTTTTGCAACTTTCAATGCAAGTTTTCCGATATTTTGCGCATTTCTTTAGATACCTCTGTTACCAATTGAAGAGCTAGGGGGTAAAATATGGTAAGCAGTGGCGGTGATTGGGTTCCAAAACTGGAGGCCAAGGACAATTTGCTTTCCATTGGCAGGTAAGATTTACGAGGGGACGCTGATAAGTATTGAGTTTTACCCAGAAAAAAAATAGCTAGGTGGCTGAAATTTGCAGAATGTACTGGTCAATTCTTCTATATGTAATGGTGCAAAAATCAAATTTCTATGATTTTAACTTCCCTTTGGTTTTCAGGTCCAAAAGTAACCACCTATTTGCAGCATTAGTTGCCTCCTGATCACTCGAAATCGTTGTCCCTTTTGGTGTTTTTTCAGATGGGGACGAGATAGTCAGATGGAGCCAGGTCAGGCGAACAGGGTGGATGGGACAACACTTGAAATCCTAAGTGGGTCAGTGTAGCCATTGTTTCACCTGCAGTGTGTGGCGACGGATTGTCATGCAACAGGATGACGCCTTTGCAAAGCTTTCCCCAACTTTTTTGGAGGTGCTGCCATTTTCACTTTGGACCTGAAAACCAAAGGAAAGTTAAAATCATAGAAATTTGATTTTTGCACCATTACATATAGAAGAATTGACCAGTACACCCTGCATATTTCAGCTTCCTAGCTCATTTTTTTCTCGGTAAGCCTCAGCCTCCCCTCGTAGAATAGTGCGAGGGCAAAAGTGGGGTGGCAACTGTTCCCCTACGCCGCCTGAATCGCCGCCACTGATGGTAAGTGAGATGTTGGTCATTATTGCGTTTGTTAAGCTTGACGCCCACTGAGACGCGGAGAAGCACGGCAACAGAAAGCAACAGAACTTCTCTTGTCTGATTCTATTGAAATCAAATGGTGTAACGCCCACTACAGGGAAACGCGCGGAATTTCGGTGCCAGAAGTCTGCAGGTTTTCTTAAAGGTCTGAGACTGTTGCGTTCTGTTGCCGCATTTCTCCTCGTCCAGATTTAAGAAACAGTAAGGTTATTAGCAGGGGAGTAGACCAGGGTATTATACGTCGGTATATGCCGTATACCTTCTGGATAACCTTAATCGATAGCGAATACCTTATGCTACATTGCGTATATAATCAACATTCGTCTCGTTTATATTTGTTCACGTAATTTGGCCGTTTCACAATACTTAGCGTATATACCCATCTGAAAATGTTGGAACTATACACTGTCCCAGCTACTTACCATATTTTAAGCGGAGCCCTTCAATTATAAAATAGAAAAACATTAAGAACTTACTGACTCGCGCACATAATAATGCATTTCGTCTTGTGCACACCGATGTTTGGTATGCAATATTTGACCTTTAATATACCTTCACAATACCCCAATAATCAAAGTGCGTATGTGGAGAGGGATTCTTCAATAAATAAGAACAGTAACCACCTATCGGCATGGTTTAGCACTATACCAGATCTATCAATGTACTAATTCGCCTCTTCGTGTCTGGGCCTCCTCGATGTCTTAGTGGTAACGTCGTCGCCTTCTAACCAAAGTGTCCGGGGTTCGATACCTGATGGAGGCCATGGCATAGTGTCTCGGATTCCACTTTAAACTGTAGGTCCAGTCCCGATTAGCCTTTCTTCTGTCCATAAAGTTGACTTAAAACACCAATTCGTCTTCGTGTCTATTAAAATTTCGCAAGTTTATTGCGCAAGGACGCCTTTCCACGGATACTTCGATTGGGAAAACTACAATTTAGGAACTGTTTAACCTTTAGGCAGATTTCAAACCGAAGCGACAGCCGACACATGTGAGAGAACGAGCCAATCAGCAGCAACGCTTCACACCGTAGCGCTAATGACAGGCCGCACAAGCCTATGTTCGATTGGTGTAATCCTCAAGCGACAAGCGTCGCCTGCTGCTTCGGTGTTAAATTTCACTTGGGAGCGCACCACACAGGCTTCAGTCAGGTGTGATTGACTGATTTGTTCTATTTTACTTCGCTTTTGTGCCACTTTGGCTAATTGCGAAGATGAGGATGAGTGATGATATGATAAAATTCATGAAGGGATACTCACAAAGAATACCCATGCCCATGCCGGGATTCGAACTCGGGACTCCTGGCGCTGCAACGCACTCTGCCACGAAGGTTGGCACAGTCTGTGATAATAATTTTGCCCAACGCTACAATAACACTGGACAACAAAATTTAACTTTTTCTCTGGTAAATGGAAAAGAAAAGGTGATTCTTATAGGATTTTCCCGCTGATTTCAAATCTGTTTACGGTTTTTCTCTATTGGGCTCAGATTTTTTGTAATACACATTTTTTGTTGTAATGAAATAACTTTGCTTTATTGAAACTAATGTGTGTGACATACTCCTCATACTAACCTAAAATGTACTTTTAAAGGATTTTTAGCTGTATTAAGCTTATTTAGCTTGAGGAAGATCTCTCTTGACAGTCCAGGAGTAGTCTGCTAATCATTCGTGGGCTCCATTTACCTTGATAACGGTTTCCGTTGTGTATATTTCCTGATGGAAGAGTTCTCCGAGTAGTTTTCGTATGTGTGTGTTGCTGGTTTTGGATGGGTCCGATTAATTTCAAGGGTCAACTACCTTCATTAACGAAGTTTAGTGTCTAGTAGTACAAAGATGCCTGGATAGGATGACAACCAGGACTAAACAAAGTAGTGATGTGTTACCATCTCAGTCTTGGATCCCGTAACATTTAAAAAAAAGAAAGTATATATTTAAACCCTCAAATTACGGTGGTATACAACCTGAACAATTTAAAATACGTCAAAAAAAGGATGGAATAGCGATCATGGAATAGGTTCCTCTAAATAGAATAAAGCACTGCCAAATTCTTTGAGTTTCAAGATCAAGCATACTACTCGTTGTTAATGAAGCCAGTGGCCTTTGAAATTAATTTGATCTATCACAAGAAATAGCAACGCTGATGTGTGGAACTTCATTTTTTTTGCTCTCTTTGAAATTATTGTTACGCCCTATTTTGAAAACACGCAAAAGCTCTTTATTTTATTGGCAATATTTCAGCCTTTAATTACACTAAGCTCTCTCCAGGCAAATGGCCTCATTCAGCATGATAAAAAAAGCTGAAATAGCAACAGCAACATTTTGTGTTTTTTTTTTTTAACTATTTCCAACTAGAACATGCATTGTAAAAGTTTTGTATTTTTGAGATAAGGATTATAATAGACATGACAATTTTAATAGTTCAACAGAATTGCAACTTAGCCTCTATGTAATAATTTGTCAATTATTTGAAAAATGAGGATTGTCTAAAATGTTATTTTGTAGTATTAATGATGCTGGAGTTGTTTTTCAAAACAAATGTTATTTTTTTATGTCAATAAATCAGTATTTAATTACAAACATGTTTATTTCTTTCACCACAAAAGGTGCATGCAGTAGAGGAAAAGAAGTGTGGGGATGCTAAAATACCAAACAAAAGAGTCCTAACCAACTCAAGGTGTAAAAAGAGTAACACTGCAAGAAAACATGTATGAACCTAATTCTCTGATTTCTGGTCTAACTTGTTAAATCTAAAAATGTATTTTTTGAAATGTGTACATTTGCTATGTCAAAACCGAATAGCATGGATTCTAGGAACTTGGTAAATTTATAAGTCTGTAGAATCGTTGTCTAGTTCGGTTAGAATGTTAGATAGATTTTACGAAAACTGCAAATTTTGAATTATAATCGAAAGAGCACTAAATATAACTTGTCTAACCTTGTAATAGCGTAATAGCATATAGGGGCATGGCAGGAAATGTTGTTCTGTAAAAAATATGCAAAAAGCAGTTGGTAAAGCATTTTGATTGATGTTTCAAGATATGTATCAAAAATAAAATCACTTTGAAAATACATGTGCAGAATAATCCAAACAAAATTTTGCATTCGGAAGCTATTCCCTGCTTAGTTGCTCAGTCAGCCAAAAGTGGCCCAGACAATAAAAATCTAGGTCAAAGTTCTGATTATTTAATTAAAAACTAACCATGGTACCAATGATTTTTTAACATGATTTAATAAATACGTTCTTCATTGGCTTGGTTGATTATTTACTGTGTGTTTATGTTACAGGAATGAAATATGCGTTTGATAATACTTAGATGTGAGTGAGTTACTTTCTTTTTCCACGAAACTTACTTGCAGAGGTTCTTTTAATTTTATTGGCCTCTGCTACCATCCACTTGTTTACTTGTTGAGAATAGTGAACGTTTGTGAAAAAGATAGTAACTCACGTATGTCTTAACTACTCTCTCTCCTTAAGCTTCTCTTTGTGAGCAGCCACTTGTTTACTCTCGTCTTTGATGTGGATTCCTGCTGCTACCATGTCACATGATGTAAAGTGAAAAGGCTTCATGCCCCTAAAGACCTAAATATTCAGTTTAGGATTTTCAACATTAAACTGTCTTTCATCATATCTCCTACCTCATTGTTTCCAACAGCTCTTGATATATGTCTAGTCCCAAGCATATAAAACTTCAAGCCTCACATGAAAATCCAGCAGGAATCTATGCAAGACAACTTTACAGAAAATTGGCTGCCCATGTAAAGTGCCACACTGTTCTAAATTTATAATACAACTTTTGGCACACAATTCATACAAGCAGCAGTTACAAAAAAGGTTTGACTCTGTGGCAGGCAGGACAGCAGATCTGGAGCAAGCCAGTGATAGCAGATTGACTCCTGACAGATAAGTAGCGAACTTATATTGCACTCATAATTTTATGATTGTCATTAAACTTTAAAAAAGCAGAGAACTGAAAATTACTATAAATGCACTGTAGGAAGTTCCTCACTCTTCCTACATGGAGGAATTGCCCCTGGTGCTAACAACAAATTTCATTGCAGTAGGACTGACAACAGGCGATTCCACAATGGTAAAACTAAGGCAGAGACTGAAATAGATTGCCTACAAATGGCAAAAAAGGAGATTTTCCCCCCTTCAAAATTCTCTTTTTATAGAAAGGTTTGTTTACAGCCCACTTTATTTATCTGAAATGGATTGTAAACCACTACATCTGCACCAGAGATCGAACACTGTAGATACATAGGTTAAAAGACACCATGCCATTGGGTAGGTCTACATACACACACGTATCTAGGGCAAAACAAATTTCGGAACGAGTTTACAATACCGGACCACTCTCCAATTTCTATGAAATGTCGCCTACTCACTAATTGTGAACTCCTAAACACGAATCTGCATGTAATAATTGGCGGTCAAGTATGGAAATCGATAAAAAAACGAAATAAACTATGTTTTCTTAACGTAACGTAACCCTACCATAAGAAGAATAGCTCCACGGAAGATGCCATTTTCCCAACATGAAGAAATCAACAGGCAAGACAAGGTATAGTTCTCGTAGCTAAAATATTAATTTTTCTTTGTATTTATGCTAATGGAACCTAACCTAACAGGCCTAACCTAACCTCGTAGGCATTCCTCGTCTTACGTCAGCAAGATTGTTGTGCATAAAGGAAGACCATTAACGAATTGCGAAAGAAAGATGGTTCCGAATTGCTGTCTAGGGACAATCAGCGTGGTAAATCGCAAGGTTATTTTACAATTTCTAGATGTAAATGTACAATTTTAACAAGCGACCGCCAAATATGAACTACAGTTACGTCATCAGGACACCGAAATTAGTAAGTAGGCGAAATTTTATAGAAATTGGAGAGTGGTCCGGTATTGTAAACTCATGCCCAAATTTCTAGGTTCTTGGCTGTTACACCCTGTAAAATTATTTAGCCAGTTTCAAATATGATATTATACGAACTTCTAAACTCGCAACTGAAACTGCTAGAGAAATGGATGAGGTGCAATGGGGGGTAAAAAGAGGGCAAAATTTCCATTCCCTGCTCCTCTAAAAAAGCTGGCTTTTTATCAGACAAACACAGCATTTAAAAACTGTATTACACTGGTCAGAAAACAAATTTGATGCAAATAGCCATGTCGTAGAATTCTATCTTCATTACCGGTACCCTCAAGGGCCAACACGTTTTTTACTTGATTATTTCATCACTTTTTATGTCTGAACTTACCTATTCTGCATTGCGAAAGGTTGTTTGACATGGCATTTACGTTTAATCATGAAAAAAATTCAATTTTGTAGTCCCACAAACCATTCATGGGCACGAAGTATGCCTACGATGTTAGGTTAGGTTCCATTAGCATAAAAAACAAAAAAATATGCCTTTTTTTGTGTTTATGACACTTTTCCGCAATACACTCTATAGGAATAACACCAACAAACATCACAAATGATACAGAAGCTTGTTCACGTAAGTAATTTTTACTGTAAAATTGAAGAAATATGTTGTTCCTCGAAGGTATTGTTACCCTATCTCCAAAAGCATAAACTACAAATAAATAAAATTAAGTTAGCATGGTGAAAAATATTTCCTTTGGTGCTCTTATGAGAGCAGCTTTCAACATTTGTGACAATATTTATGTTGTTACAAATGTAATAACATAGTGGGTAAAATTATCGCCTGCGTAGAACACGATTTCACCACTTTTACACAAGAAACTACTTACCTGAACACATTTCTGTTAAATGTGTGATGTTTATTGGCGTTATTCCTGTAGAGTGTATTGTCATTAACACGAAAATTGGGATTTTTTTTTTATGCTAATGGAACCTAACCTAACATCGTAGGCATACCTCAGAGCTATTGTGAATGGTTTTTGGGGCTTTGCATGAATGGTGTGGGGGAGGGGGCTATCGCCAGTGGTATGTGGGGCAAGCGCCAATCGTTTGTGGGGCTATAAAATGGATTTTTTCGTGATTCCCATGTTAAAGAATCTTTCGCAAGCCGAATTCAGTTAAGTAGTTTCTTGTGTAAAAGTCGCGAAATGCATTCTACGCAGGCTATAATAGTACCAACATCTTGTTACTACAGCGGATTTTTGTGTAAGTACTTGAACGTTAATTGATTTAGTTTATTTTACTTCGCGTTTTGTGGCTCTTGGCTAATTTGCGAAGATGGGGATGAGTGATGAAATGATGAAATTGATGAATGGACATTCACAGACAACCAAGCCCGCCCGGGATTCGAACCCGGGACCCTTGGCGTCGCAGCGCGATGTGCTAACCACTCGGCCACAGGGTCGGGCAACTTGAACGTTAAAGAAGTGCAGTGACAAATAAAAAGATTATGCCATTTGGGATAAAACTGCATATATATGTGCCATGTAGTGAAATCTTATACGATGACAACCATGAATGTAATCATTCTGAAGGTAAATAAAACTACTGTGCAGTAGCACAACCTAAACTTAGCAATGGAAGAACCGGAAGGAGATAGAACATACATGAACTGACAATGTGACAATCGTGCATACAAAAAGAAATACATGTACGTATATATACAATATTCTAGGGTCAAGGATTCCCCAAATCAAGTAGTATTATTTCAGTTCAAATTCAATTTTATTGCACAGGTAATAATCCAAATACAAATTTTAATGCATTTAATAAAAGTTTGGGATTCGCCTGGTAAATGAACAACATCATTTAATTTGCAGTGGTATAAATAGTAAGATTACAGTTATAAAAAATGCGCTGTCCGTATAATGGTCAAACTTTGCTTACTTCAAGTTTCACCATTTCACACAAGCTTGGAAAGATCTGATTAAAAGACTAATGCATATTCCTAACCAGTAACACGGTGAAAAAATATATTTTTTAGACTTCTGTTCGTTGAAAAAAGTTATATCAATGTTCACCTGACTTCGTATTTTTTTTTTCGGTAGTCCCCTTTTCTATCTTTCCTTGAATAACTTTATTCACATCGGATAGTCATAAGCACAGACTACGTCATATGTTGGTTATATGCACAGATTATCGACTTGTTTGAAGGAGAAAATAATACTTTCTCTCGTTTAATAGCACTAAAATCATTCTTTCCTGTTGTTTACATAAAATATATTGTCTACAGTAGACTATGTAAACTATAGCTGATGTAATCTTCGTGTAGATTACGCGTAGACAACGCATGTAGACGTAAACTTATAGTCTACAGCACAACCCTGGCTAGGACTCGATAAAATGGTTGTTCTCAAAATCATCACCGAGGATCTTGGGATGAGAAAAATTTGCACCAAGCTCGTCCCGAAAGTTTTGACGAACGAGCAATTGCACAACCGCTCGGTTCAGACGGGTCAACCGAGTGCGACCAGAAATTTCCGCTGATTGGAAGCTCCATCATGACAATGCGCCATGTCACACGTGCTTCGTGGTTAGAGAGTTCCTGACGAAATCTGGCATCACAACGATTCCTCAGCCTCTCTACAGCCCCAACCTTGCCCCTGCAGATTTTTTCCTCTTTCCCAGAGTGAAAACAGCCCTCAAAGGACACCACCACGGAACCCTGGATGCTGTCAAAGCGGCTTGCACGCGTGCTCTGAAGGCTGTTTTAGTTGCTGGCTTACAGGGAGCGTACGACGCGTGGAAAACTCGCCTGCAGAAGTGTGTTGACGCTCAAGGGGCATACTTTGAAGACTACTAAAGATTTGTAGCGATATCTGTAATAAATTTTGTTTTCTGGATTTATTCTCATTACTTAAAATACAGACCCTGTATGAATCTTGGCTGGAGGTTACGAGATTAATGGAAGTGCAGGAGAGAAAAATTGTGCTGTTACTGTGATCTTTATTTGTGAGTTTCGTTATGATGTACAACTTTGGTTATTTTTAAATTGCATAGTCAAGATAAATAGATTCTGAATTCATATGTTAAAACGTAAGTTCTGTGTTTCTGTGTATATTTACTGCAATTTTTAATGTTTTCCCGTGCCCTGGGAGGTATCACGCGTATACCAATATACAGTCTCATGTTGCTCATTCTCAATTTGTATTAAGACAAATATATTCTTATGACTATTAATGTCCTATGGTTGAATCTGGCACGACCGTGTCAACATTCATAAAGCATGATTACTTCATAGACGTTTAAGGCGCGAATCCTCCACTGTGTGTACCTACAGGTGCATAACTGGTATTCACTTATGACTCGTAATGTGCGGCATGTTTGGAAAGATTGAGGAACGAGGAAGTGTAAGCGCCAGCACGAACTAGAATGCGGAATGGTGCGAGTGCAAGATGCGAGAAGGATGTTGACGTAGAGAGGTGATTGATCGTAGTTTTGGTGGAAAAGGAAGAACGAGGGTAGAGCAGTTGAATTAAAGTCGGCAACGGAATAGCATCAATTTCAGGAGAAGGTCCTCGCGCATCCCAGGCAAATCATACCAACCAAGCACCTAAATGATTGAATCTGTCTGTTGTACCAATTATTTAGAAATGTGGGGAAAAAATAGGTATTTTATAATTCGACTACGTAAATTCGTAGGAGTTTGCCAAGGATGAACATCCGCCTATTTCATCCCCAATGATAGACATAATTACCTCTCGCAGCCGTTCCTTATTTCTAGGAAGGCTCCGTGGTGGAGATGAGGGGCAACGATCCCCGTACCTCTCGCCTGTTTCTTTCACGGACTACCACATATTACTACGAACATCTAATTAAGGTGTTGTACTGTCAACACCTTCATCCAGTGGAAGAAAAAACACTACACAGTTATGAAATAAAAGTTCCTCAATTTCTGAGACTGGATGCTTTTCTCCAGCAATTCTGAGTACCATTACTGCCCATGAAACTTGGCGCTTCTTCCCAAACCCAAAAAAGACACCTTCATTGTTACATAATTCAATAATGATCATACGTCTTCTATCTTCCAAATATCAGCATAACCACGCCCGTAATAGAAAAAGCACCGCCAGTAGTTATGAAACAAGCATTTAGTATAAACAAGACCATTCACATTGCGCTCACAGGTAGTAAAAGTTTCTTTCCACGATCTCATAACACTTCAGAATGTTTTACACTTCCGTTCAGGTGAAGAGGAAACGAAACACGTACATAAAAAAGAATAAGTGCTGATATCCATAAAATTACACGAGCACACGCTAGCAATGATGATAAAACCGGTGTATTTTATGACGTACTTGGTAAGTCGTTGGAAAAAGACGAACGGAAGAGGTGGAAAGTGATGCTGTCCATGATGAGGTGACGCTACGATAAACAGGAGCTTAACAACAAATGTTAACTGCATGCGTTAAAGCGTGGTGGCGATGCAGAGCATATTTCATGATCAGTTTAAAGAGAGCGGCTGGAGGTACTTTAAGAGAAAACACAATTCCTCTAAAGTCTTGCATGCTTACATTCACGGTGTATACACTCTCATGCCTCACCTCATGGGAATATGAGGAGTTCAGCTTTTAAAATTGTTTAACGAAAATGTTCGGCAATGAATCAATATAAACTACATTTAGCTTTCCATCGGTATAAACGCTATGGATCGCTTTTGACGATCCAAATTATGCTCTCACCTGCCAACAGTCCGTCATCAAATTCCGTTACAAGCCAGTCCTTGTGGCGGAGCGGCCAACGTTAAACATTATATCGCCAGAGGTCCCATGTTCCAACCCTGGTTAGCCATGAATATATACCCTTACGATTGTACCATCAACAAATTCGTTAGTTCATCTCCATCGCCACAATCAACCCAAGAGCAGCCTAAAACAAAAAGGTCACCAGAAATTACGCCTTGCGATTGCTAGCTGTGGGGACTTGTCAAGACCCAGGTGAATGCACGACTTGAAGTTCAAAATACGTAATGTGATTCACGACATTCCGGACGAGCACCGTCAGAACGCAATTCTCGGATTCAAACGAACATTGCAAGTGTTTGATTGATTGATTTGCTTTATTTTACTTCGCTTTTTGTGCCACTTTTGGCTAACTTGCGAAGATGAGGATGAGTGATGACATGATGAAATTGATTAATGGACACTCACAAACATCCATGCCCAGGCCGGATTCGAACCCGGGACCCCTGGCGTCGTAGCGCGATGTGCTAGCAACTCCGCCACGGGGGCCGGCGATTGCAAGTGTGTTTTGACGTGAATGGTGCAAAGATGGAGATCTGATGATGAACCAAACCACATCAAACATTATTATTTTTCTGGCAGAGACGATTCCACGCAGGTAAAACTGCGACAGCCAAAAATCAGACGAGGCCAGGCCTGCAAGGTAGCTCAGTGGTTAGAGCAATGGCACGGTATGTCAGAGAACCGGGTTCGAGTCCTGGTCGAGCCTGCATTTTTCGCTGAAAATTTCTAAGTATTAATCTTTTAGTTTCCTCTGTGTAACAAACGAACTTTAGTTGCAATAAACCTTATACTTTAAAAGTGATAGGTTTTCAGAATCCTGCAGGACTTTTAAAATACACTGTAGAAAGCAGAATAGCTATTCGCAACTGTTGTCTATAACTTAAAAACATAACAGTCACAACTGCGGTGACTTTTTGAAAGTGACCATCAACAAGGAAAGATGAAACGTCAACTGAAAACAAGACACCCTTAAGAGTTAGACGATACGCACACCAAGTGGCTGCATGACAATGCAAGACTGCATACAACACGATCGCAGAGTGTGTTGGACATTAATGTTGGAGCGACCACAAGCCTAGACCTTGCATTCTCAGAGTATCATCTTTCTTTCCCACTCTGATTAGAATACAGATTGAATAGAGAGGAATTTTAAAAACACAGAAGTAAATTTTAGAGACAGCAGGTATATAAAAAGGCATATGTATACTAATGGTGAAAAATTAAGTACACTAACTACAAAAAAGTTGACTTACAAGAGCAATATCAGCACACGTCACAATTCGTAAACATACCTGAAATGAAGAAAAAATACCAATTAATGTATGAATTGTTGCCTCATAAAAGCATATTTGCAATATATATATATATATATATATATATATATATATATATATATATAAAATGTGGTATTGATGATAAAACACTGTATCTATCTATCTTAATATGCAATTTTTAAAATGTAATTTCTAAAATGTTTGTGTGTGCTTAACCCTTACTACGCCGAGCGGTCTGACGAAAGTAAGCCCAGTGTCGCCGAGGCTTTGAACGGGAAATTTGAATTCGTATACATAATGGAGAAAAATCGTAATAACTCTGGCACTATGGGACCAATCTACTTCGGATAACTTTTGTTTTGCAGGTAATACATCGGTGCATACAACCATGTAAAATTTGGATGCCCCAACCGCGGGGGGTTACGGGCGGGGGCTGTATCCCCCGAATTTCAATGAAAAAAGCATGAAAATGTGGAGTTTGCCCCCTCTTCTCCAGCTACTTTGGGGAGAAAACCCGAACTTTTGCTTTTTCTCGTTCGCACTTGCATCTTGTGTAGCTACTGTGAATCTATTTCTTCCCTGTTGTGGAAATATGTCCGGAAGGAAACGATTGTGCGTTAGGGAAATCAATGAGCTGTTATATGATACGAACTGTTTATGTTGAGGCCTTTCCTAACAGAGGAGGGAAGGGAGCCTTTGCAATAGTTTGTTTTGTCTATACTTCTGGATAGACGCACTCTTTAGACTCATGTTTCTGGCCTCTGGCTATCGTCAAGCTTCATTGCATTTCTAACATAGAGGCGACAGAAAGCTGACACCGCCAAACCTAATCCAATCCCCTCTCCCCTTGCCCTACCCCCCCCCGCCGCCACTACTTCAGCTGGATCACAATCGAGGTTTGAATCGTAGACCTTCAACATTCACGTTCATAGCTCATCCACAACTCTGTTACTCTCAATAAGACAAGCATTAGTAAATTATCCTTTCTATATAGCTACCAATTTTCTTTTTTAGCGGATTTTTATCTATAATTTGAGTGTAAGTTTGAGGTTTTTAAAGTTCCATTTATGCAGACATAGGCTAATTGGGAATGGACATAGGGTTTAAAGTGGGAATCCGAACCACCATTTACCATCTCCGGGTATCGAACCCATAAGCCCTTGATTTCAAGGCGATGAAGTGGTCTAGTCTTTAGGGCGTCTGACTACAACGCGGAGACCCGGGTGGGTGATTTAAGGTTGGAATTTTTCCGGCCTTCTTCCCGCATAAAGCGGCTCTGGGGCTCACACAGCCTCAAATCAATAGGTGCCTGGGGGCAACCCTGGGTGTGAAGGCTGCCGGAGCGTCGTGCTGATAACATCACCTCCAAAATGGCCGAGATCGAGAATATTTGGGGACCTACCCCCACATCATGGCACGGTGCTACATGCACGGGAAACTTACCTTACACTAGCGTCCTGTACGTGGTTTCGTCTGCGGTATGTTAGTTTTCTTTTAAATGCATATATATATATATATATATATATATATATATATATATATATATTAATATGTGCCGGACCCTGTGGCTGAGTGGTTAGCACAGCGCGCTGCGACGCCAAGGGTCCCGGGTTCGAATCCCGCTCGGGCATGGTTGTTTGTGAATGTCCATTCATAAATTTCATCATTTCATCACTCATCCCCATCTTCGCAAATTAGCCAAGAGGCACAAAACGCGAAGTAAAATAAAATAAATAAATTAAATCAATCAATATATTAATATGTTCGTGTACCATAATTAATATTGCTGTAAGTTGCAGTCTTTACACGGGATGACCTCCAATACTAAAACTCTTAAAAGATCGGTCATTATGGAAGATTTCGAAAATGAAGTGAAAGGTTTGTCCGGTTGCTGCCAACTCTCACAGACCACCGTAGTTCCGAGGTTAGTATCCTCATAGATGTCTCCCCGGCTGTCATGCGACATAAACTGAAACTCCTCGTTACGGTTGTCGCGAACATGTTGCACTATGAGGTTTCGGACCTGTGAGCTACTTTGTACGTCCCATGGATGAGGCAAGAGATGGATCGGATCTGGCAAGTTCCATCATGCTTAATGGGGACAACGGTACGGGGAATCATTTCCCAATCCATTTCCAACATCTCTACAACCATTTTCGTTCCCAATACAAACCAGGTAATAGAAAACGTCGGAATTAATAATCCTCAACCAGATCCTCACATTCAAGCCACATTAGCAATGCACAATGAATAAGAAGCACATAATTACTAATGGTATAGTCGACGCGCTTAGCTACGTTAACGACCGGCTGGCTTTGAAGTCGACGGAGCGCGACCACCAGCTGCAACAATCGAATTCACCGCAGTGTTGCCACACATCTACTCTCCACATCTACTCTACGCCACCTTTTCCCTCCGCGCACAACCACCTTCCCACGGTCTCCACATTGAAGTTGCAAAGTACGGCAACAGCGTATCCGCAGTCATGTGACTGAGACTCCACGTGGAGTAGACGAGCAGAATGACAGCTGCGCCCATTGGCTGAAGGTTAAGTGTCATTGGACGAAAACAACTCGCCCGCTATATATCCCCACCCACGTTTGTGGCGGCGGTTTCTTTAGTTCTTCGACGTTAACGAAGTAAACACGTGGACTATAACACTGTTGAGCCTTGTTTCCATGTTCGATACCCGGTGGAGGCACTAGTGGTTCGGATCCCACTTTAATCTGTAGGTCCAGTCCCGATTAACCTTACTGTGCATAAAGTGAACTTAAAAACACCAAATCAACCAACCAACCTTATTTCCATGTTAAAAAAACATTAAAATGCTATTTACACTAAAAACGTAACATTTCCACCCTCTAACAGGGTCTTCTTCAGACGAAAATTCATTTATTTATTGTGGGGTGGGGTGTCAGGTGTGTTGTGCAGAAACATCAAGAAATTCTACGGAAAATCCGGAGAACCAGACGTAATTTTGTATGACAAGGTGAGTACGTTGGAGATAGAATAGGTGCTTTGTATATAAACGTCTGCCTGTCATTTTGCGTGCCCCGTGTTTATGCTTGAACGTAGGACCGCAAAATTCAGGTCAAACGTGGACAAGCATGTGGTAGCTGTAGCAAGTGACATCTGTAGCTATCTGGTGTGAGAGAAGGGAACTACAGAAATATTTGTCTCCATACACAAAGTGGTACATATTCGATCGGCGGAAATGGCAGAATTTCGATCGGCGATGTATACAGTTTGAGTTCCATTACCATTCAATTTATTGTTACAAATGGCTTGCAAAGGAACACCGAAGAAGGTATATCATCATAGACTGGGACAATTTTCGAAAATTCTGACTGTAGGAAGCATTTTTGAGGAAAAGCGGGCAAACAACATTTTCTGAATATATTTGATGTGCTGATTACGAATATTTTGTTTGCCACTCTCGATTTTGGTGTAATATGCTTCAAATCGCTAAAAAACAAAATGGCGGCCATACGAAATGAGTTCCTATTAACTTTTGAAGGAGCCAGGGACGGCGACAGGGGTGGGCACGGGTGGGCAAGCGCCCACCCAAAAATTTCTGTGCCCACCCGAATGCCCACCCAATCAAATTCAATAAGTACATTTGTACTTGGGGATATATGAATGATTCAATAAATACATGTATTCTGGTGTTCATAACATGTACATTTTACTTGTGAATATTATCTATGCTAGAAATGTTCACATATTATCATCCCATATAAAGCCAATTTTGTCATTAGAAAGTGAAAGTAATTACTAGAGCTATCCGTAGTCGAGCGGGTTAAGGCGTTCACTCGTCTTTAGATCGTTCGCTGCGGGACGGCGTAGGTTCGAATCCGGCTCTGGTCGGAACTTATTCGGCCTACATATAGGGCCGGTGGCAACCCACCATCGTGAGGAAATTGGGAAGCTCCGAGTGAGTGAGCGTAATCCGGTCGAGAAGACCTACTATAACGGCTGGGGATACGTCGGGCTGACCCCCCGACTGTTCCAATACTGGTTGAATATCGCCATGCTTAGAGGTGACGAGAGAAAGTGTGGGAGGGAGACTGGCAGTCGGTAGGTATGCCCAGGCCCTTCATGGGCTGTTGCGCAAAGGATTATTATTATTATTATTGAAACAAAAACTGTGACTGTGATCATGATTAGAAGCAGCTAGTAAGCTTAGGAGGCTCAAAATTATGCAGGGTATGATCAAGATTAGATCAAAATTTAGGGTGAAATTGAGGACTGCACTCCGGGCCTTCACTGGGAAAGACTGCTTTGAAAAGTACCATATAATGAAAAAATTAGGTACTTTGGATGTGGTAAAAATATAATAACAAACCATACCATATAACGTGGCGAGAAGTTCTAATTGAAACTGTGTAGAGGGGATTGGAGCGAGGTCTTGGTGCCTCCACATACGTATATGTAAATCCCGGCATGGGAAAGGTTAAAATAATCTCCAAATAAACAAATAAAAACATCATCTTAGCGTTACTTCCTCCAGCAACACAATAAATTATTTCGACTTTTTAATTATAATAATTATTATTAGTAGTATAATTTAATCAAGAAGACTTAGATGGGCAGGCCATGTGAAACGAATGGCAGAGGAAATAATAGTTTACAGGATTCTTGTTGGGAAACCTGATGGTAGGAGACCAGTAGGAAGGCCAAGACGAAGATGGAGGGATAACGTTGAGATGGACATAAAAGAAATCGGTAAGGATGGGAAAGATTGGATTGATCTTGCCCCGGATAGAAACAGATGGAAGGCTTGTGTTGCTGCAGCCATAAACCTTCGGGTTTAAGTATGCTACAGAGTATAGTATAGTTTTAATTAGCTCTGCATTGAAATTGCAGAAGTGTCATTTTTTATTTCATTACAATTTTTATATACCTGCCATCTTCAAATATCAATATGGTATGCGAAATATCAACTTTATATTCGTTCTACTAATAAGAACGAATCACAATAAACACTACAATACCGAAGTGAATAAATTTTAATAAACCAGTTATGTATGGAAAAAGCTACAGAATTATTCAATTGCTAATGACTGGCTTATCATATTTAGAAATTCTCGTTCGACACATAAATTTTGCCACACGAATCAGCCGAAAATGTCGACAGAATCTGTAGATGCAGCTGAAGTAAAGAAAAAAGTTATGTCACGAAGTATACAGAATACGATTTTATTAGTTTGTTTCTAAGCCCACTGTTATGCTCAGATGGGCTAATCGGGACAAAACCTACAGTTTAACTTGTAGTACGAACCAGTGTGCATTGTGCTTCCACCAGAAGAGGGGCCAGTCCAACACATGACCTCTTCATTATAATGCGACAGCGTTATGCCATTGGGGAAAAATTTACAGAAAGAACTCGCACTAAACGTGTCATTTTATCACCACAGAAGATGCGTCCATTTTAAGAAGGTGATTGCATGAGAAAAATTGAGACTTTCGGAAAACAACGTCAATGTTCACGGAATTAGCTGTCTTGATCCACTAATGAAACGCTGTTCAATTGAAACTACCACATCAACTTTCTAACAAGTACAAGCTAATGAAACTCCATTTTTGGAAGAGTAAGTCGTGGTTGGTTTGTTTTATTTTAAGTCATTTTTCTGCTAATTTTGATAATGACTACGATAAGGTTCAATTGTGATTAGATGAAAGTAACGAAGGGGCGAAAACAAACACACGCTGACACTCAAAATACAAACCCTCATAAATTATTACTTTGACAGTGGCTCCAGGCGCCAGGGACTCGTTGCCCTGAAATAATAAAGTTTCCAGGGTATGCTGCACAGGTTGACATTCTAATGTATTCGAAATGGTCACACCATACAACCCAAGTAATCTACAAAAAATAGATGAATTATTACTGGTACGGTGATCAACTTCGATGAATTCCTTGTGTCCTAAATAATTTTGTTACCTCAAAAATTATGTTCATGTAATCATACGTGTGTGGCTTCTCCCACATTAGTAACAAGACAGTTCATAAAACGAATATCAACTTAGCTAATAATCTCTTCAATTCTGAACAGATTTTTCAATCTTAATTGTTTATTACTTATGAGTGATATTTAGTCAACATAGCCTTTCATTAGCCTAGGAATACTTCATGGACAATGAACAAGGAATTGGTTTTCCGTGTGTGTTTTAAATCATTACTAATAAGGCGTTAATTTTAATCCAAACATGCAGTGCTGGCGATTAGGAGGAGTGGGAAGTGGGGGATGCAGTTGCCCCGGCACATTTTGCCACTTTTTGCCCCCGCACTATGGCCTCTTTATGCTTAGCATTTTCTACCAAGAAAAAAGTATATTGTCCTTGCCCCTCAAATGTTGGCACCCAATCGCCGCTACTACAAACATTCAGATAGATTTCTCAGTTGTACAAACCTTGTAAGCTAAGAAAAGTGACCCCCAAGGAGTAAGAAAATTCTTTCAGTCAAAAACTCATACGATGAAAATACTATGCTCAGGAACATGTCATGAACTTCACGATTGTCTACCATCGCACTTTCTATCACTGTCGCGTCGGCTACCGTGGCGGAGTGGTTAGCACATCGCGCTACGACGCCAGGGGTTCTGGGTTCGAATCCCGGCCTGGGCATGTATGTTTGTGAGTGTCCATTCATCAAATTCATAATGTCATCACTCATCCCCATCTTCGCAAATTAGCCACAAGTGGCACAAAGAGCGAAGTAAAATAAAGCAAATCAATCAATCAATTAAATCAATCTATCACTGTCGCCGAATACATAAAATGAAGTATGTGCCTTGTATTTGCAACACAAGCTTAAACATAATTCACATTTATTTCACTGTATTAACATGCATGAAAGAATGTGATTAGAATCTATGGTTGCGCATGGGTAAACACTTCCTTTAAATGATTGTGTCCATGAGAGACAAAGAGAAAGGAAATGGAACAAGATGCGAAAATAGTTTAGAAAATAATAAAGATGAAAACCAGAAAAGGAAAGGAAATAGAAGTGAGAGGAAAATCGGGAGTGTAAGAGAGAGGGGGATACATACGTCTTACACACACTTACCATATACTATATATGGTCTTACATTTATACTGCCCACCCTAATCTATGAATATGGCGCTTCTGCCCACCCGGTCGAAAATTTCTGGCGCCGCCCCTGGAAGGAGCAGAATCGAAATAGTGATCATAGTGTCAAACATTATGTTTTTGGGTATTCTGAATCCAAATATTATGTTTTCTAATCTAAAATTTTAAGCTATGTGCTCCAAATTGCTAAAAAACAAAATGGCGGCAGTACGAAATGAAGTCCTAATAACTTTTGAGGGAGCAGAAAGAAAATAGTGATCTTGGTGTCAAACATTATGTTTTTGGGTATGCTGAATCCAAATATTATGTTTTCTAATCTGAAATTTTAAGCTGTTTGTTCCAAATCGCTAAAAAACAAAATGGCGGCTGCGTGCATCCATGCAATGTTTGGTATCCATACTTTTGAACTAGGAATAAAACAGTGTAACAGTACGTTTTTAATACAGAAAAAAGGTATAAAACATTTCTGAAGTAAAAATGCAAAATAATAATATTATTCAAAGCATAAGACCATATTGAAATATTAACAGTACCAGTGTATGATAAATCCGCACGTTATCCTTATTCAACCTTATTTTTCCCACAAAAATAGTATAACATTTTTCTAGTCACGGATATTCATGCACTCCTTAGTGCCAGTATCTGCACATTTGCAAGCTGCAGTACATACAAGCTGTCCTTTCCTGCAGGAAGATGTAGCGGATATACAACCACCCAAACATCCACAGGTGACAATGTCGTAGCAGGGTTGTGGAATTGGTGGCAGCGATTGAAGTTTTGGAACGAGCTGGCCATCAACCATTTTTCATCCCAAGATAGTAGGTGGTGGTAACACAGGTTTTGGTATGACCGACTGCCTCCACACCATGGCTTGATAGTGGACCCATTGTACATGTAACCGTAGAGCATCGATAGTGGGGGGGGAGGGGGGCAGTGCTTGTGGTGTTTTTCCTTTGCTGAACAGCTTTACTCTGGCTTCATCACAACTGCTTCCATCCGGTACACCATACAACTTGCATATGAACTTCTCTGCTTTGTGTGTTGTTTCTTGTTTCAATTCGTCAACACCAAGATTTAGTAGATCATTATTATTAGTGTTTAATATTTTCCATGCTGTCTTCTTACTGATCCCAGCAATGTAGGATACTGTGTCGCATCCTGTTATGGCGTGGAATGGGATGAGAGTTTCGAAGACAGGATCCGTAAATGAAAGCTTCTGCCTGACTTCATGTACTGGAATGTATTTTTTTTATGTTCCTGCTCGCAACCACAATTTCGTACATCTAATCTTCTGAAATAACGCTACCAATTGCACTAATACATCTGCATCACGTGCTGAGACAACAATGTTATCAGCACCAGAATTAAGACAGTGAACTATAGTGCAGGAGGCCTTAGAAAGAGCGTTTCGCCGGCTAACAGCAGACGTCGCTCGCACACTATTGCCGATACTCTCGTGTCGTCTGCTACTAAGCCAAACAAACAGGCCTAGGTAGCAAGAGGCAGAGGTCACTCACCCTTACAGAAGGGTGCAGCGAGCTAGCTGTGGCAACGGGGCACGCTCATTCGCAGACCTGATTGGTTCTCGCAGACACACACCCATATTGTCGTCTGCTGTAAGCCCGCGAAGCGATCTTTCTAAGGCCTCCTGCACTATACAATGCGCGTGTCCGCCTCTTCGTGGTTTGCCTGCAATCCTTCAATAGACAAATCACGATTGTTTGTTCGCACGTCATCCTCTTTGTGAAATCCACCGGAAACCACAAATATTTTGTCTTCAGGAGCATTGTTGATCAAATGATTAGAGAGAAAACTGGATACATCTTTTTTATTCTCAGAGTTAGCAAGAAAGTCACTGAATTTGTTGGGGATTGGCACGGATCCATTTTCTATTACTCTCCTTACTAAATGAGCATGTTTCAAGCGCCTATTCCTTGTTCCAGATTGAAGTTGCGTTATACCGATCAAAGGTGACATCAATCCTTTTAAAGCTTCTTCCCATAGAAAGAACAAGGTTAAGAAATACATCTGCCAGTTGACCAAAGTTTAAAACTCCTGCAGGTTTTCCAATTGCCACAACTAATGCTTGACCATCTATTATAAGGCATGACGCAGACGGAATTGATATATCAGGTGGACAAATTACATCCTTAGTCATCACATCAGCTAGAATGGCTTTGTTTCCTGTTCTCAGACTTCCGTTTGTGTTGGCAAGGGAGATTGGAATTGGCATTAGTTCATGACCCAAAATGCGATTTAGATCCACATTACGACCTGCCTCAAAGGCAGTTACGAGGCGCTGGAGAATATTCCTGTCAGTTTTCAAAATGGTTTCCTTGCCACTTACTACCAATTTAACTTCATAGAGGGACTTAAAGGTCTTTGCATTTGACTTATGTAGAGGATCACTTAACTTGACTTGTGTGTGACTTTTACCAGGGGCCATCATCCTTTCCTTCACGAAGGTGTCTAGCTTTACCTGGCCCAGTGTTTCGGCTTTGAGGAGAGTATCTTGAATATCTGAAGTAGCTAAATCCTTTCTTTGTGGCAATGTTCTGGAGGAACTGATAAGAAACATCTTAAGATGATGGCTCACAGGTGCGGGTCTTTTCAAATTTATAAGTGGATCCATGGTTCTATGTTTCTATCATTCTGAAATAAAGTAAAAAAAGAAAAAAAGTATCACAGGTTTAGTCATTTTGTGGTTCTTTTGTTTAAAAAAGAGGAAAAAAATTACAACAATTTTCAAACATGTCAGATTGGAAAACATAATATTCGGATTCAGCATACCCAAAAACATGTTTGACACCAAGATCACTATTTTCTTTCTGCTCCTTCAAAAGTTATTTGGAGCTCATTTCGTATAGCCGCCATTTTGTTTTTTAGCGATTTGGAGCACATAGCTTAAACTTCCAGATTGGAAAACATAATATTTGGATTCAGCACGCCCAAAAACATATTGTATGACACCAAGATCACTATTTTCTTTCTGCTCCCTCAAAAGTTATTTAGAGCTCATTTCGTATGGCCGCCATTTTGGTTTTTTAGCGATTTGGAGCACATAGCTTAAAATTTCAGATTGGAAAACATAATATTTGGATTTAGCATGCCCAAAAACATATTGTTTGACACCAAGATCACTATTTTCTTTCTGCTCCTTCAAACGTTATTAGGACCTCATTTCGTATTGCCGCCATTTTGTTTTTTAGCGATTTGGAGCACATAGCTTCAAATTTCAGATTACAAAACATAATATTGGGATTCAGCATACCCAAAAACATAATGTTTGACACCATGATCACTATTTTGTTTCTGTTCCTTCAAACGTTATTTGGAGATCATTTCGTAAGGCCGCCATTTTGTTCTTTAGCGATTTGAAGCACATAACATCAAAATCGAGAGTGGCAAACAAAATATTCGTAATCAGCACATCAATTACATTCAGAAAATGTTGTTTGCCCGCTTTTCCTCAAAAATGCTTCCTACACTTTTTACAGCCACATTTCTGAGAATTTGCACCAGGCTATCAGTATTCGTCCCCAGTTCTCGAAAATGCCGTGCAGAGTATTCTAGAGGGACACTTATAGTTGTACATACGCGGAGCATCGCAACTTTATCATGTTCCATTAGCCACCCTCCAAAACAAAGTAACGATGGCACGTCAAGAAGCAGCGGGTGTTCCTTTCCCTTTCCAGAATTGATGTTGGCCATCCAACAGTTTTCTCCAAGCAGATGGAGGACGCGATTGTGGAGGGACTGTTGTATTTGAAAGGGCGAGGATTGGGATTGACACCGAAGAAAGTGCGGGTAGCTGCGTAACGATGTATGTAGTCAGAGTTATTAAACTAACAGAACATGCAGTTCGCTTTTATTTTGCTCCTTTAGGCCTACGTCATAGAAGTTGCTCTTGTAGTATATATTAAGGATACTGTTTCTTCACTCAATGTTGATCCAAATTGTACTGCACGGTGATCAGATTTGTACCTACCTAGGTACAATTCTAATCAAATTTTATCCGACCGAAATTTCATTCTTCTGTCTACAGTAGCAGAACTAAAATTGTCATGTTATGGCAGCGTCTTCAGTAAAAGGTAAGCACTTCATTGGCACAAAAACTATCTGATGAAGAAATAAGGGGAAGGGTAAATCAAAAAAGCAGAGAATGGTTTGACAACAAGTTGATCATCAGATAGAAAAATCAAGGGTATCGTTCAGTGGGATCCATGAGTATTGCCGTGCAAATTGTCCATCACCATGTTCGTGCACTCTATTTAACCCCATAAAAGCTTCAAGAAAAAAACAACTCAAAACAAACTGTTGACAACTTCTGCACCAGCATACATAAAAACCCATCGCTTAAAAATACATAGGATGTAACAGAAAAATTAATGAAAATGGTCATGGACAATTTCCACGGTAATACTCGTGAATCCCATTGTACTGTATAAGGATACAGAAGGTTTTTTGTGCAGAGAACTACGCAAGAAGGAAAAAAGACTAAAGAAATAGCATGAGAATAAAAAGTGAAAGAACTGGAAGGATTGCATAATAAAAGGAGAGAGTAGAAGGTTTTGAAGAAAGTAAAGTAAATCAAAGTAGGATTTCTGGCACGAAGAGTACGGATTGGCATCTACTATACATAACTAGGTATACCTTCTTTGACTTTCCGGTATTCACTGCTAAGTCATGTATCCCCTATAGCAGTGCAAGCAAGAACTATAGCACCTTGGTCGTACATACTAAAAGCACCCAACCTAGTAATGTTTGCATCTAATAGCAAAAATAAACATGTCAATAGGTTAGGCAGGTTAAGATTTCTTAATTTCTGCTATTAGAAGCATACGTCAGTAGGTTAGGTAGGCCTGGTTTGATCCGAGTAAGTGGCTCGTGGCCATTGACCCTGACAACAAGGGTGAAGGAAGCCTTCGCATCGGCGATAGCCGGTTCGTCGACGTGGTTTATTGTCGCTGACACAAAACCGTAATGTTGTTATAATAGCTGTGGGTGAGAAATGTTACTTCCTATCCCACAATAGAAATATTTTAGCAGACGTCTCCGAAGACGACCAATCTCGAATCGGAAGCTCGAAACGAACTAGCCAATCTGAAACTACTACGGTTGCCATAACAACGCCGTAAGCTATGCACAGAGACCTTTACGGAAGCAATTTGACAGTCACTTGAATTTAAAAATGGGTGAATTTAGCCATTTCAGATTCTGCAAATCGTTAAGACTAAAAATAATGGTCAATTATTAAAAGCAAATTACTAGTTCACTTTAGAACAGTAGCATGTACGTATTTTGATAATAATACATACTTAGCAATATGATTTGAGTAAATTCATTTGCACCCGTGGGATCAGTTTTAATGTGTTTCTATTTTTTTAATCTTTCTGCAAAGATATTTCAGAGAGCTTTTGAGCGACCACAGAATAGAGTTGATGTAGCCCTATAAAAGGAAATTTAAGGAAAACTTGCGTGGAGGAAACTAATCAAACAGTCAAAATTACTGACTTAACTGAACAAAATACAACAAAAAAGTGAATAATTTAATGACAGCCGTGCAATAAATTTCAATTTCAAAAGAAAAATTGGGATTTAATTTAAAATATAGAGTTTTCCAATAAGAACGATATGATTTTACAATGAAATAAAATAAAAACTATTTCAAATACAACCAAACTTTTTATATTATTTCGAGGCATAGTTTATTTATTACATTATGTTTTGAATAAGACATCATTTAAGCGTCCACCTCGTCTTCGTGCACACGAGTGAATTCGATGAACCCAATTTTCGATGCATTTGTGCAAGAACTCGGGCCTAATGTCACGAATGCAGAGTTCGATGTTCAATTTTAATGCATCAAGGGTTCGTGGTCTGCTTGCATAGACTATAGATTTCAAAAACCCCACAAAAAGCAATCTAAAGGAGTTCAGTCACAATTTCTTGGAGGCCAACTAACAGTTGCATTTCTTGAAATTATCCTTTAACCAAACTGTTCTTGCAATACGTCGATAGTGGCATTAGCAGTGTGGCATGTGGCACCGCCTTGTTGGAACCACATGTCCTCCAAATCAATTTCATCTAATTTGGCCACAAAACATCTGTTAACATCAATCGGTACCGCTCACCAGTCACTGTAACTGCATCTCCTTCCTCGTTTTGGAAAAAAAAAATGGTCCGATGATGCCACTATGCCATAAACCACACCATACAGTGACCTTTTCCGTATGCAAGGGCTTCTCGTGAATCTCTTGTGGATTGTTTTCACACCAAAAACGACAATTTTGTTTGTTAAAATATCCACTTAACCAGAAATGAGCTTCATTTGAGAAGATAATTTCTTGCCAAAAAATTATAATCCGTTTCAAGTTTCAATAGAACGTCTATTTTCATAATTTGTTTTGATAATAACCAAACGTTCTTGAAACGTGTATTTAACCATGATGAATTGTCACAGTATACTAAACAAAAATGACAACTACTGACAGTTATAACATTTGAAGGATAGTTGCCAGTTCATTTCAAAATCATATCATTCTTATTGGAAAACCCATTATTATGCTACCTGGGCCACACATCCCCATAGCCACCCTTACCACATTTTTCATTGAACACAAAACTTATGACGATTGAAATAAGTTTTCATTATTGTACAAAAATATTTAAGGTGAAAAGTAGAACACCATACCGGGTTCGAAGCCCTCATTTGGGGCTCGAATCATCATGTGGGGCTCAGTGTTGCCAACTCACCCCACAAAAATTTCACCAACTGATATTTTGAAGCTTTTTATGATGTATTTGAGGGCAGAGTTGGCAACACTGTGGGCCCTTACTGTAGCTTTTCATGTCTGGCAACACTGCCGTAGACAGAGTTGGTAATACTGTGGGCCCACTGTAGCTTTTTGAGAGGGGCCTATGTGCGCCCAGAGTTGGCCTGTGGGCCCACTGTAGCCTTATGATGTATTTGAGGACAGAGTTGGCCTGTGGGCTTTTACTGTAAACTTTCAAAGGGCCTGAGGGGCCCATGTACCTATGTCTGGCAACACTGTGGGCCCTTGTCGTAGCTTTTTATGAGGGGGGTCTATGGCCCTCTGTTTATATTTGCCAACCCATCCGAAGACCACTATCTTTCACTGGCTAAGCTAACCTACAAATAGTGGCAGCACTGACGAGGCTCGAATTATTATTTCAGGCTCGAATCATCATTTGACGCTCGAATCATTATTTGAGGCTCGAAACGAATCACTAAATATAAAATAAAATAACAATGCCTATGAACCTGTTTGGCTTCAGGAAGCAAGCTATGGAGGTATTCGCCCAAAGCGCACCATCGCCACCTGTAAGCTGGGACCTGTTACCCTCCCTATTATCTAAACTCAACGGTTTGTTGATTATACACTTGAATAGCATCCTGACCCAGTACGACGAGGATGTGGGCAAGACTTTCTACATATTCAACAACAACTTAAATTATTACCAATTCCCAATCTCCGGCAAACTGCAGTTTGACATGAATCCCGAGAATAAAGGAGAGGCCAAAATTTCCTCCGGCAAGAACATCTATCGCATCAAACACGATAGGATGAACAGTACCACCACGTACGATGTATCTGCTGGCGATCGCCTGTACATAGAGCTCTTGGACGACTACGACAAACTTATTCCTCTTTTCATAGAAATGAAAATTAGCTATCCTATAATAAATAACAATGCCTAACGATATTTTTGGCCATACGAAACGCGACGACCATGGCGACGAGCTTCTCATACTCGACGTCAGGGTCAAGAAGCTGCGAAGCGATCTGCAGGCCCTCCAGTCCACGCTGAACTCCAGCCTCCAGTCCGAGATAGCCAGCTTGCAGTCTCAGTGCTTGGACCCTGTACTCAAGATTGATGCAGAGCTAAAATCGCTGCTGCAAAAATACACCGACCTCGCGTCGATAGACAATCTCGACAAGCTGGCACTGAGTGTGGGCAATCTGCAGAACAAACTTCTGAAGCTGCAACAAACGCAAACCTCAGACGTTGAACAGCTGAAACAACGCTTGCAGGATCAAACAAGCAACATCCAGACCGAACTGCAAACTATCATCCAAAGCATTAAAACACAAGACGACTACGATCGCGTGAACGCTAGTATTGCTAAATTGCGCGAACAGTTTCAATCTTTCGAAATCCCTACGTTGGAAAGCATCAAGGCTGAGCTTCAAACGGATGCTTTGCATGCGGCCATCAACGAAGTAAAAACTAAACTCCAAACGCTGGAGGATTTTATCAACAATCTACCGTCGTCCAGCGAACTGAACGCCATTGCCCGTAGCGTGGCCAACATCAAAATCCAACTTGAGACCTACGAGGATTTCGGGAAGCTGCAAGGCACCATAACCCATATTGAGGATGCTCTTGCTGTCATTAGAAATGATCTGGCGAACGTTCACGATGAGCTGGAAACCAAACTGCCGGGCATCAGGGATACACTGGCCAACGTCCAACAGCAAATCGCTAAACTGGAAAATCTGAATGCAGAATCCGAGTTGTCTCATTTCCATCACTTGATCGACGACATACAGACTAAGTTGGAAACCCTGCAACAATCTACCCCCACCCAGGATGACATAACACAACTGCAAGAAGGCATACGTGCTGCTGCCGATGCCTCCGAGTTGGACGCGGTGAAAAAAGCTTTGGAATCGCTCCAAAACACGGTGGCCACCCTGCCTACCTCTCAGGAACTGAAAAGCGTGAAGAGAACTCTCAACCGAATACTCAAATCCGACGACATCAAAAACATCCAATCCGAAATTGAATCAATACGGGGGTCTGTCGCGACTTTACCTACAAACCAGAACATCACCGAGCTGCATGAATTGTTTGCGGAAATTAGAACCCAGGTCCACGACCTTGTAATACAGAGCTCCAAGTTGACGCTTGTAGAAAGCCTGCAGCAGATTATTGCCAGCGTGAAAGAGCAAATTGGGAGTATCGAGGCAAGTCAGGAATCGACTATAGCTAATTTCAGCACCCAACTACATGACTTAAATGAAAAATTCAAGAGCCTTATTGTCGATGTAAAGATCAAACCAAACTACGACACTGTTGTTCATGCTATCGAGGAACACCTGGAATCGGTGAATGGTAGATTGGAGGATGTGGAGACTGAGGTTCGAACCAACGTAAACACTCTAAATGCCAGCATCGACAATCTCAAGTCTACGATTGTCATCGAACTGTACAGCATACCAAACAGAGAGTTCTCCTCCCCTTTCAATCCAGGTTACAAACTCTACATGTTGACTCCTGCAAAAGCCTATCATCAATTTTTCCTCGCTGGCACACTTCAGTTCGTCAAGGTTTCCTACTGGTCTTTGCCTCACGCAACCCACTACCCAATCATGACCGTGACGAACATTGGCGACGAGCCTAAAATAAGAGGAGTTGAGCTGGTCGATTTCACACACCCCGAAAGTCGCGAGACTGCCTATGCCGAAGATGCCACTCAAATTATCGACATAGAAATAGGTGACAAGCTGTATATAGAAAACCCAGCTTTGTCTGCAGCCAGAAATCCCATCCAGGCTATATTCTTATTTTCGCGCCATGTCTAGGCAGGGTATCGTGAACGAGCTTCATAAACCTGCACGACGAAACTACAAACGACTGGCGGTGGTGACCAAACGCGTGGATGACCTTTGGCAGGCTGACCTTGTGGAAATGAGTAGCGGCAACCTAAAAAATTTACATAAAATCAACAAAGGATACAAGTATCTTCTTACTGTTATAGATACATTTTCAAAATTTGCGTGGGCTTTGCCCCTCAAGGCTAAAACAGGTGTGTGCGTAATGGAAGCATTCAAAACTATTTTCAATGAAAGTGGCAGGCGACCTCGATTTCTTCAAACGGATAACGGAAAGGAATTTTACAACTCGATATTTCAACGGTTTGTTCAGAAGCAAAATATTCAACATTACTCGACTTTCAGTCACATCAAAGCCAGCGTAGTGGAACGTTTCAACCGTACTCTCAAAACACGCATGTGGAAACGATTCACGCTTCAAGGTAACCACAAGTGGGTCAATGTGCTTCCGGAACTCGTAAACGACTATAATCACAGTTTGCATAGCACGATACGCATGAAGCCTGCCGATGTCAGCAAGTCTGATGAGGCACGACTGATCTCTACTGTTTATTGTCCCAAGTACCGGCCCACTAACAAAAAACCGAAATTCAAAATTGGAGACCAAGTAAGAATTAGTAAATTTAAGCGCATGTTTGAAAAAGGCTTTACCAAAAACTGGAGTACGGAACTTTTCACTGTTGCTCGATTGTTACCCGGTAACCGTCACACGTATATAATAAAAGATAATCGCGACGAAATTTTGAAAGGGCGATTCTACGAGGAGGAACTCTCCAAAACAAAATACCCCAATACGTATCTTATCGAAAAAGTATTACGTAGAAAAGGTGACAAACTGTTGGTGAAATGGTTGGGACTCGAGGAAAAAAGTTGGATCGACGCAAACGAGGTGATTGTGTAACGGGTGCTTGGGATGTGGTGAGGCGACTGCCAGATTTTCCCCCGGAGCGTCAGGCTAGAAAAAACGGCGAACTGTTGCCGGACAACATTCGCTGCCTTATTGTCGGACCTTCAGGGTGTGGGAAAACAACTTTACTTATTGATAATTTTCTTCTTGCTCCCGACTGGTTAGATTGGAAGAACAGGCACTTGTATGTTTTTTCCAAAAGTTTGGAGCAAGCAAAATATCAACAGCTGACAAAACTGTACGAAGGGCTGAGCATAGCTACTTTCGCCTCCGAAGTAATGCCACTAGACTGCTGCCATGAAAATTCGGTGGTGGTCTTCGACGATGTCATCCTGGAGAACCATAACGAAATTCGCAATTTTTTTACACAGGGGCGGCACAGAGGCATGGACTGCTTCTACCTTGCTCAGACTTTTTCTAAAATTCCCAAGCAGCTTCTCCGAGACAACGCTAATTTTATTTGCTTGTTTCGTCAAGACCACACCAATTTAAAACATGCTTACGAAGATTATGTAGGCGGGGACATGAACTACAATCAGTTTTCCAAATTTTGCTCTTCATGCTGGAATCAAGATGATTTCGGATTCGCCACGATAGACATGACGAGGAAACCTAATGACGGAAAATACAGAAACAAAATAAACAACTTTCTAAACGTTGCGACGTTACAAGAAACGTCTTGACGTATTATAAATAACAAATAATGAAACGCAAACTCGCAGACGATAACTTGAAGCTGCGCGACTACCTGGCCAAACGCTTCAGGGGTTGGAAATCAGAGAATCGCGGAATTTACGAAGAGAAAAAGCGACAGGACCAACCTATTATTGATGCTATAAGTGGACTAGGTAAAGACATCAAAGATGTTACCGAGAAAAATAAAGATTTAATCAACGAGCTCGTGCCACTTGCTGCTCGAAATTATGCTGTGCCTACACCCATATCCAGTATTCACACTACCCCGTTCGAACTTGGAGCTGCACCTCTGAGACGTCAGGTTCTAGGCAGTACCTCTTCGGACAAGGTAGTTGAATTAGGTCCGTTGGCGAGAGATTACCTGAGCACCGGGAAATTTGAAAAGGACGAGGTGTTTGGATTGTACCCCTCTGTGGAACCTAACGAGGGTGTGGTTTGGAAAATTGGAAAGTCAAAAGTTACGTTCGAAGGTGACGACGTGAAAATTAATTTGGGCGAGAAGAACAGCTGGACTAGGTATCCTGGCACTGTGGGCCTGTGGGAACTTATTACCAAAAAGCAACCTAAAGATTATACAGACGAGGATTACCAAAGTTACACAGAAATTTTAATCATAACGGATGCCCTGTACCAAAACAACGATGCAACACAGAATCGCGTAAAATCAAGCAGTGGAGAAAAATACAGGAACCTCATCAAGCCAATATGGAACCAAATTAAAACTGGCAGCGGTGTCAAACTCTACAATACCCTACCTAAAGAGTTTGTTTGGGTAGACGACGTAAGGAAGCTTGTAGATCGATTGCTGGTTATCGCAGGCGAAGAAAATGCAGGCAATCGCAACTTCCACAACGAGAAGGTGGGCATCATGGACATGATTAGCACCAAGCTTAGCAACTTTATTGTCAACGACAACAAAGGTATAGGTTACCTTATCAAAATCATCAACACCCTGCCTCCCAAATTCTGGAATGTGGCCGAGGGTCGAGGTCTCGTGAACGACATCATCAACAAGCTACCCTTCGAGATGCATCTACCAGGTTACCAATACTGCGGACCGGGTACTAAACTGGAACGGCGACTGGAAAAAGGAGACAAGGGGGTAAATCTGCTGGATGCTGCATGCAAGGATCACGACATTGCTTACAACACATATACGAATTTAGATGCGCGTCACGATGCTGATAGAAAATTGGAGCATGCCGCGTTCGGGAGACTCGTCAGCAGAGACGCCTCGCTGGGAGAAAGAGTTGCAGCATTGGGCACGACCATTGCCATGAATACAAAACGAAAATTGGGGTGGGGGCTGTAATTAAATAACATACAGTAAAAAAATGTCTACGCATATAACAGACTTACCAACAGAAGTGTTATACAAAATATTTACATTTACTTTCGACGATAGTCACGAGGATGTTAAAAAGCTTATTGATTTAGTTAAAATAACACCACAATTTCGCTTGCCCTGTGAAATGCTACTTCTGGATCATCTGAGAAAAATAAGCGCTGTAAAATCTTCTTCTTCTCCCTATGCTCTTTTTCGGGCTGCTGATGAAAAATTGGCTGATAAGATGGACGAACTTCACGAGTGGAGACAGGGGAGGAGACGATATACAGACGACTGGTATGCTTCAAAATGCTGAAACCAGCAGGATCATCGATCACTTGATCGCATTAGGCAATGCCGAAATTTTTTTCTATAAATAACACACTAAAAAATCTACGAGACCAAAAAAAAAATATTTCTTCGATATGAGTGAAAAAATTAGTGACGTCCAGGCATTAAAACAAATGCTAAATTTGTCAGTCGAATATATAAAAATTCAGGAATTGGAAGTGGACAAACCTTATGCAATAACTTCTGGTTCAATTGTTGCAACCCAGTTTGGTCCTAAAGTACGTCTGTTGCTCAACGGACAATACAGTCTATTTTTACCAGATCGATACGCTAGCATGTTATCCGACGAGAAGCTATCCATTTTAATCGAGAACACAACTCGAATCGTGTACAAGGGGGCAAAAGAACTTCTTGGTAAGAAAACAAAGCACATAATCGAATTTGTTTAATAGCTGCAAAGTATATATAAATAACATACCGTAAAAAAATTACACGGGAGGGAAAACAAAAAATCTCTGAACATATATAAAATAACATACCGTAAAAAAAAATTACATCATGAAGCCCAAGGGCGTCGTGTACCAGATACCATATTCGAATCTGAAAACGCTGGGTGCCCTCAATGGGTTACTCACCAAGAAACAACGCGAGAAGAAACGTTCATGCTTGTCCAAAGGACACGGAATGAAATTGCTGCTCAGCACTCCACAATTGAAAAAGTTGCAGCATTCGCGGAAGCAGCAGAAGATTGGAGGTTTCATATTCAGCATTCCGGCCATCTTGGCAGCTTTGGGTGCAGTGGGCAGCTTGGCAGGAGGCAGTGCCGCTATCGCCAAAACCGTCATCGACTCGAAGAAGAACAAGGCGGAATTGGAAGAACAGAAACGTCACAACCTGGCTATGGAAAAGAAGGGGAAAGGTGTGACCAAAAAGCGAAAAAAACAACCTCGATGCTTTGAAGAAATATAAAAAAAAGAAGAAGCCCTGTCCAACTTCGATATTGAATCTCTGATCGAACTGTTGGGAATAAGAAACTTTAGAGGTGTTTTCATGTCCGATTCTCTACCCTCTGCTGTGAAGAAAAAGGAGTATGGCGTGGTCAACCTGGACAGTTACAAAAATCCTGGTACACATTGGATATGCTACCTCAAAATTGACGATGACAAAGCATTTGTTTTCGATTCGTTCGGTGGCACACCGCCTGCCAGGTTGGTGAAGTATCTCAGTGTTGCCAACCTCTACTACAATGACAAACGCATCCAGGGTTTCACCGATGTTAACTGCGGCCACCTATGCCTTTCCGTTCTCGCATACATGTCTAAAATAAATAACCCCTCGGTGGAGCATTTTCAGAAAGCATTGTGGTACCTAAAACACCATGGGAGTGTTCCATCTCACCAGCGAGACTTCGGTCTTGAAACTCGCGTTGCATGACGACATCATCTATCCTAAATCTATTGCTCTTCGTGCATTCTACAGCATGTACCTGATACCCAATGTCACGGAGCACAATAACAAAATTACTGTTGGAAATGAAAAAATAGTTATCACGCCAGGACAGTACAATCTGTCTACCTTGCAAGCCCAATTGCCAAGAAATATACTGCTATCTCAAAATTCTGTAACTCACAGAGTTGAAATTGTGTCTGCTACGGAAACAGTAGACCTAGGTACTGTTGGTGAGCTTCTGGGATTCGAGAACAACACAAAACTCGAACCTGGCATCAAGCACATCGGTGCCAACATTCCTAAATTTCTAGCCATCGAGACTCTGAACATACATTGCAACGTGGCAGAAGGCATGATCACCAAATCCTCGGATGGCATCCCAGGCAGCCACAAGCAGACAGGTATTATCGCTACGTTCAAACCAAACTCTGAATTCATGGAACCGATTATCTACACACCCTCACCACCGATATACTTCCCTATATCTCGTAATCGCATAGACAACATAGAATTGGCAGTGACAAACGAGAAGGGGGAGGTGGTGAATTTTGCCGGAGCTACTACCACCGCCGTCGTGGAGATTAACGTATAATAAATAACAATCATGGAGCAAATCGAAAGTTACGAGTTGCAGTCCTTCCCACCCAATCGTCGCACGTTTGCCAATTTGAACGAACCGAACAGGGAGATCGAATACGATGTGGACGTCGGGGATGGGTTTATTCACCCTCACAGAGCTGATTTGTATATCAAGTTTGATGTGGTGAAGAGAGACAACGGCGAAGCATTCCACGCCAATGCAAATTTAAGACTTGTGGACAATTTTGTGCCGCATCTGTTCTCGCAAGTGGAAGTTAGAAAGCATGGCACCGTCATCGATAGGGTTGACTACCCTGGGATTACTTCTACAGCTGTGGGAACACTGAAACTCTCCAAGACCGATGCGGCATACTACCAGGCAGGGGGATTCGAAGCAGATACAAAAATCAAAACTCAAAGCCACACAGTACTGTTTCCCATGCGCTTGCTTCCAGGCTTTTTCTCCGACTACACGGAGATTATGTGGAAGGGTGGTTTACGCGTCACTTTTCGCAGAAGCGCCAACGACAACGATGTGCTGATGCGTTACAGCACCTTGGGTGCAGACGGTGCAGCACTTGCCAACACACTACCCGACGCTGCCAAGTGCGTCATCCAGTCCATGGAGCTGCGCATCCCTGTGGTGGAATACGAATCTAATTACGGTCTCAAGTACAAAGCCGACATTTTGAAGAACCCCCAAGTACCCATCCAATTTTACGGCTACCAGTGCGTGCAGAAACCTGCTTCCGGCAGCTATTTTGAATTTGATGTTACCACGCAGTTCAACAGCATCCGGTACGATATGCCTGAGTTTACGGTTGTGCTCTTCCAGACGGGGAAAGATAATAACCAAGAGAAAGATTCTAGCCAGTTTGATAATTGCAAAATTAAAAATGTTTACCTCAAAAATGGCAGGAATGAAGTTTTCCCACGCGAGAATTATAACTTAAACATTACGAACAACGATTACCTGAAACTTTACGAGGCATACACAGCTTACAAGAGAGTGACCTCCAGCAATGTGGACGTGTACTACAACCCCAACGAGTTCATAGCTCGCAGACCCATGTTCGTCATCAACACATCTAAGAGGAAGCAGGTGGTTGTCAACGATCGTACCAACATAAAGATCGTATGCGAGTTCCACGACGCCTTGCCTGCAGATACTCTGTGCAGCGTTATTCTTATTGCAGAGAAAACATTTGTGTATGACGTCAAGAATGAAAGAGTGACTGAACAGTTTTAGATACAAAAAAAAAATAAAAAAAATAGCACACAATAAGAAATGTGGAATTTTATATACACAAGTACAAACTACAATAAGCAGTTTCCCAGAAGTTTAATTTTGCTGTGCTATGTATGTAATCGAGGAAGTTGAAGTAAATTAAAATTGATTTTTTTTTTATTTTGCATTGCCTATTATTTTTTGTTGCACTCTGGGCAGGCCTTACTAGTTTGGAGGCGATAGTGGCCCCACGGAAGTGTGTGGACCCCACATTCAAGAATACACCTCTTGTCGTCGTGTGCATCCAGAGCAACTTTCCTGACAATATTAGTTGTAAGCACATGATCGACGCTTTGGATACGATGCTCTTTTTGTAGAATGGGCGATTTTGTTCTGAGGCACTCGAGGTAATCCTCAAACTTGAGGTGCTCCCGAACCACTTGCCTGCTTACACCCTTTGCCTTTTTTGTTACAGAACCCTCAGCCCGGATCGCATAGGCTTTGGCACGAAGTCCAGCAAAATCCACAATCACATCCCCGTCTTTCTCGTCCTTGAGTTTGCCGGGTATTTTTTTGTTCCGGGGCAGAATTCCATACCGGTTTAGCTGGGGATAGCCCGATGTGTCGAAGAGCTTGACAAGAGCTGGAACTTTGGCTATATCACCATACGCATCGACCGTACGAACATGGTACACCAAGCTGTCTGTGTCTGTGTAGAGGAGCGAGATATTGTGGTTGTAGTGTGCACGTAGTATGTCGTAATATGTCTCGAACATGCACAACTTGCTCAGATCCAAAACTGCAGCTCCCACATAGATGGGCTTGTTGAGTAGCACCTCGCCCCGGTTCATGTGAATCAGAGACATCTGTTCATTGTAAATTGTTCGAGATCTGAACAGCGGGCTTGCAACAAGTCGACGACACTGTGTTTTCTTCGTCACCAACCTCACATCAACGCGATTTCGCACATTCTCCATAGTCTTCCCAAATACCGCATTGTTCATTAATTTGAAAAAATCGCGATCAAGTTCCGAAGTGGCAGCAGTACGATGTTTGGTGTTCAGTTCGATGTACGGCTTCAACCATGGAGACTGCCTGAACAAGAGTACGCGGTGAACTGCTTTGACCGAGACCTCTTGCTGTATTAACCACTGGAGGTTCCGGTAGTGTAGCACATAACATTTTTTGGGCTCCAAGTCCATGACGAGCTTCGGTTGATCCGAGCCAGGTGGACACTTGAATTCCGGAGCAGGCGAAAGGTCACAGAATGTATCCTGCAGCTTCTCGGGGAAGTCAAGGTCCACCTCGGCAAAAAAACCCAAACTCGTCGCACTCTTTTTCGATGTCGTGGTATAAAGGATCAACCCACTCAAACTGTCCTGTTGGGAGTGGCTGCATCATGGAGTGCCCGTAAAGATTATTCACGTCAGTGTACATGATGTAGCTTGATGGTTGGGAGGGGTCGTAACCAGTGGCCATGTGGTGATTGTTGGCATGTGCGAAGCGTTGCGACACTTGGACCATGCCGCCCCGGATAGCTCTCTCGATGAAAAGCATGATATCAACATCGGAGATAAGTGAAAGTTTAACTTTAGTCAGCAGGAGCATGGCCGACCATGCCAGTCCAGGAAGGCTGTAAAAATATACAGGGTCCAGGTTGTAAATGTTTATCGCAGTCGCCCGAAACGCCTGGAACACATCGGCAAGAAGCGTCACATCAAGCTTCAGGTATGCATCGTGGTAATCACCAAAAGTTCGGCAACCCAACTTGACCCACATAGACTGAGCATGCTTGTACTCCTCGTCGGTAATACCTGAACCTCTCAGCTGGCTGTAGAACTTATCCTGGGGAGGCAGCAACTCATCTTCGAACTTGGAAGAGTCGGTGACGTATTCATAGGGGTAGACCCCTTTACGCCTGATGAGTGCAACATCTAAGTTCGGGAAACTTGATGTAGTAATGGCTAGTTGGTCGTCTCTGAGCTTCCCAGCAAGAGCATCCAGGCTTGCCTGGAGGAACCTCAGAGAGTCGAGGAACCGAAGCTCGATGCTCCTGCTTTTTGACTCGGCGGGGATCGGCACCCACTTGCTGACGCTAATATAACGCTCCTCGTTCTCTGCCAGGACATTGATTCTCGCATTGTCGTACCCTAGATGTGTGACCAAGTGATGGAAATCATATCCCGAGCCATTGTGAAAAAAGACCGGTATGAAGCGCGGGTCCCTGGCTCTCAAGTTACATCTGTTGCACCATGGGCCAATGTAGCTTCCGGTCCCATAATGGTCATGGTGGTGGACCTTTTTGTTATCGTCAGTGAAGACCGACTTGCAAACAGGGCAATTTAGAGCTATTTCGTGCTGATGCTTGTCTTCCGGAGACAGAGGCAGCATGGGCTTGGGGGCTAACAGCACCTTCCCTATCTTGATGGCTTCCTGTTGCATTCTCTTCAGGAAGTGTTTGACCGGGTCGGGACCGCGATACACATAGGGCTCGGAGGCAATATGGTCTCGCCACACCACAACATAGGAGTAACTCGAGGCCTCGTGGATTTGGAAAGGAATAGTAGAGGATGTTTCGGGGTTGGGCTCGCAGTTAGACAGAGGTTGAAGAAAGGCCTCGAAGTCTGCTACAATATAGGCAGGATGCTTCACCATAGCACTGTGCATGCGAAAGCACTCTACTGCACCAGGTTCGGGCAGGATAGTTCGTGCAGGCTTGTTGGTACCACAGTAGAGCATGTGGCGAGCTAGCTTCTCAGCAGCAATGTTGGGTCCTCGAGAGTGTTTGAATTTATATTGTTTTTGGTTGTCGAAAATGGACAGGCACCTGCGACAAACTTCTATGTGGTGACTGTCTTTGCTCCGTTGGCTCGAAACAAGCCGAGAGAGGGAACGGATGAGGGTGTAGTGGTGATGGGTCTCGTTCTTGATGAGCAGAAGGTGAATTTCCTGCGCACCATCGTCGTCTACGTCGCTCACCCGGATGGGGTGGACCTCATGTTCGTTCTCGGTGAGACCGTAAACATTGATGGCTAATTGCAGGCCCAACAAGTCACGAGCACGAACCTCAAACTTGCGAATATGCGAGACTTCTACAGGGTAGACAATCCCGGCCATTGCATCCTCCAGTTCCGACTCATACTGCTTGTAGTGTGCAACACGGTACGAGTGGTTTTTCCAGTGAACAGGGTGCAATGCTGCCAGCACCGACCAGAGGAAGCATTTTGTGTCTTTGTTCTGAATATTGAGAACAGCTTCCCTTCCTTCAACCTCGGGTGGCAGGGCAATATAGCTAGACCCTGCCAGTGGCAGGAACTTGTTAAGTGTCAGACAAAGTTCGTGGGGGTCGCCACACAGCGAACCGCCCGAGCCTTCAGCCTGATGCTCCTCGTGCTTTGCCACAAGCTCCTCGACAAACTTGTCGTAGATGCTGTCGAGGTCAGTGACATCTGCCTGATGCAGTGTTTTTGCTTTTGTGGCATGGAAGAATTTATATATTTCATCAGACGGTTTCTTATACTTGCAGCATAGCACAGCATAGAATTTAGTGGAGTGTGTGGCCAATGCATCGTTGAGGATGGATATTATCTTAGCTCGCTCGCTCCCCAGAAAACTACGCACATCGCAGAAGCTGTCTGATGTTATGTTAAAGTCTTGTAATAAATGCTCAAACGCAAATCGGTCTGCTTTCTTCGCCAGCTTGACGCGTTTGGCAGGTGGCGATGCATCGAGGGAGGTTACTTCTACCTTTCGCTTGGAAGGTTGCGGTAGAGATGTTCCAGTGCTCTTGCAAGTAAGCTGGTGTCGCTTGAAGTTGGCAATAGAAATATTTTTTCCACACTTAGAGCACAGTTTGGTTGCACATATTCGCTTTTCCGGCACACAAGTACGACAGTGTCTTTGAAAATGTTTACTTGACACAGCAGTTTGGCACGTAGGGCAATTTTTTACAGAACGCATAATGCAGAGATTTTTTGGGGGTATGTTATTTAATATCCAATGGTGTGCAATGCAAAATATAATTGCTCACTTTTTTTAACTATTCTCTATGACCTTACTTGGGTTGTTTTTTTTTTCGCCAAATTATATGCTTCTAGTCTCCTATACAATACAATATACGTACAATATTGTCAAAAGCGTCATATTTGAGTAAGTCGCTTGTCACCTAAACACTACAGCTGACAGGTTGGTAAAATTTCACATCAAAGCAGATAATACGCCTCAGTCTTATTTATATATAATTTTACGGGTGTACAATATTGTCAAAAGCGTCATATTTGAGTAAGTCGCTTGTCACCTAAACACTACACCTGACAGGTTGGCAAAATCTGACATGAAAGCAGATAATACGCCTCAGTCTTATTTATATATAATTTTACGGGTGTACAATATTGTCAAAAGCGTCATATTTGAGTAAGTCGCTTGTCACCTAAACATTACAGCTGACAGGTTGGTAAAATTTCACATCAAAGCAGATAATACGCCTCAGTCTTATTTATATATAATTTTACGGGTGTACAATATTGTCAAAAGCGTCATATTTGAGTAAGTCGCTTGTCACCTAAACACTACAGCTGACAGGTTGGCAAAATCTGAAATCAAAGCAGATAATACGCCTCAGTCTTATTTATATATAATTTTACGGGTGTACAATATTGTCAAAAGCGTCATATTTGAGTAAGTCGCTTGTCACCTAAACACTACAGCTGACAGGTTGGTAAAATTTCACATCAAAGCAGATAATACGCCTCAGTCTTATTTATATATAATTTTACGGGTGTACAATATTGTCAAAAGCGTCATATTTGAGTAAGTCGCTTGTCACCTAAACACTACAGCTGACAGGTTGGCAAAATCTGAAATCAAAGCAGATAATACGCCTCAGTCTTATTTATATATAATTTTACGGGTGTACAATATTGTCAAAAGCGTCATATTTGAGTAAGTCGCTTGTCACCTAAACACTACAGCTGACAGGTTGGTAAAATTTCACATCAAAGCAGATAATACGCCTCAGTCTTATTTATATATAATTTTACGGGTGTACAATATTGTCAAAAGCGTCATATTTGAGTAAGTCGCTTGTCACCTAAACACTACAGCTGACAGGTTGGTAAAATTTCACATCAAAGCAGATAATACGCCTCAGTCTTATTTATATATAATTTTCACGGGTGTACAATATTGTCAAAAGCGTCATATTTGAGTAAGTCGCTTGTCACCTAAACACTACAGCTGACAGGTTGGTAAAATCTCACATCAAAGCAGATAATACGCCTCAGTCTTATTTATATATAATTTTCACGGGCGTACAATATTGTCAAAAGCGTCATATTTGAGTAAGTCGCTTGTCACCTAAACACTACAGCTGACAGGTTGGTAAAATTTCACATCAAAGCAGATAATACACTTAACTCTTATTTATATATAATTTTCACGGGCGTACAATATTGTTAAGAGCGTCAGTTTCCGTAGAGCTCTCTTTTTCCATCTTCCCTCTATACAGTAAAGCTGTAGAAGACACAATTAGCTAATCTAGCATACAACATATTTTCCTAATTAACCCATCCGCTTACCTAGTTGTCAAATCGACAGCTTCCCGATTTTTCATCACGTAGTTCCTTTTTCATGCAATAGATGGCAGAGGTTGTATGATCTTTCAAATCTATGACGCGCATATTTTTCAAGTAAACTGCATATGTGCAAACTTATTACTGTACTTCCACTTCAATATATTGAATAGTTTTCACAATATTTGACATTTTGTCTTGCTGTGCGGGAGATAGCCAAATTTAAATAGTATTTCATGGCAAAAAAATTGTCATTTAAATAGTATGCGGATGGGTTAATATGGATATTGTCACACATTCCTTTTATTTTATACTGTTGTAAATAGAAAGAATTATGTACGGTAAATGTTTTGTACATTATAGGGGGGAAAAAATGCAAAATATCCCCCCAATTTTAAATCGATCCACCTCTGAATCGATTTTTTACATATTCTCACGCCGGCATATGTTGTTCTATTTTGCTTCTTTTACTTGCCTTGCTTAATTAACTCTCGCTAATTAGCATTTTTTTGGAAGAAGTCAACTAGAACAACATATGGCGGTATGAGAAATATGCAAATTAAAGAATATTTTAGTAATATAAGGGCCCTAGCAATTAGCTTTGTCGACTAAGAGTACTCTTTTAAACGTCTTGAGCTAGATCGTATTACTACGCGAGGACGTTTAAAATGTTTGGGTATTGAAAAAGTTTGACCTACTTTTTATTTCTATTGTTTGCTAATAGATGGCTCTCCCCTCTTCTCCTCTGCTGTATGATCAAGATTTTGGAGAGCGAAACATAAAATTTGCATCCATCTGATGTCGAACTAGGAACTTTATCTTTCGGGGAGTCAACATTATTTTTTACTCAGTCGTCATATAACATAAACACACGCAAACATTCACATGTGCTTTTATTATTTTGTGTTCGGTAAGTACAAGTATATTTTTACATAAATTATTGTTTAATTTAATAAATTGTAAACTCGGAGCCTGCTATACTAACACTCCTTCTGCTTCTGAGCGATAATACTATTGAAAGCGAATGTTGCGTGCATACAGAAATAACACAGAAAAAAAAAAGCGGATGGAAGCAATTTAAAATCAGTGGAGCAAGGTTAGTATTACGAGAACGTAAAAACACGTGCTTTCATTGTTGTCTGAATTCGCGGCAAACGTGGAGTTGGAGGGGAGAGCAGAGAGGCGCGACAGATGCACGCTTGAACTCGCCGTGACCCTGCGCTTGGCAGCCATATTCTTACTTTCACTTTGTACAGACAACATTTACTGATTAGACGATGTAAAACTCAGTGATACTTTAACAGTTTATCGATAATACTGAATGTAGAAAAATTGAAAATAATAAAGTAGCACGTTACATTTTTAATATAACTAGTAAATAGGTGGAAATCATTGTGATGTTTGTTTGGCGTCTGCCTTCTGCTTCCGTGCGGTGCGCCTGCGCCCCAGAGCGCTGTGGGTGAAGTTCGGGCTGACACCTGGCGGGAAAAATAACAACCATACTACAAGAGGACATGCAGATTCGGACGACTTGGACGTGACTTCGACGGCACGCGAGAACAACAGGAGAGAACAGTACGGAGCGCTTGCCAATCCGGACACGGCCTAAGTTGTACAATTAGGTACAAGTATTGTACAATTAGGTACAAATTGTTGTACAATTATTTCCCCCCAGTTGCCCAGTTGGAGTTGCGGGCATAACACTAGTACTATTTGTACTCACAGTGCTTACTCATGTATTTTGTTTAATATTTTATTTCAAATTCACTGTCAGAAACTAGTGTTGCCAGTTCCTGGATGTAGGTTTACCTACTCTGTTGGTTGTCACTGTCAAGCTTCCAGTATTCGTACAGCATAAAAAGCCATAACCCCCCTCTCAAAATATATATATTGTATACGCCAAGATGCTCAATAGCCTAGCAACACATCATGAAAAAACATGCCAAGAGGACCCAGTGGGTTTATAAGTCAGTGCTGCCAATTCCTATTTGTAGGTTAGCTTAGCCTGTGAAAGATCATATAGTGGAATTTTTGTAGAGTGGGTTGGCAAATATAAACAGAGGGCCATAGACCCCCCTCATAAAAGGCTACAGTAAGAACCCACAGTGTTGCCAGACATAGGTACATGGGCCCCTCAGGCCCTTTGAAAGTTTACAGTAAAAGCCCACAGGCCAACTCTGTCCTCAAATACATCATAAGACTACAGTGGGCCCACAGGCCAACTCTGGGCGCACATAGGCCCCTCTCAAAAAGCTACAGTGGGCCCACAGTATTACCAACTCTGTCTACGGCAGTGTTGCCAGACATGAAAAGCTACAGTAAGGGCCCACAGTGTTGCCAACTCTGCCCTCAAATACATCATAAAAAGCTTCAAAATATCAGTTGGTGAAATTTTCGTGGGGTGAGTTGGCAACACTGAGCCCCACATGATGATTCGAGCCCCAAATGAGGGCTTCGAACCCGGTATGGTGTTCTACTGTGAAAATATCTCCTTTTAAAAATAATGATTATGAAAACAAAATATCACGTGAAACTAATCATTATTTTATTTCTTTTTGCACTGCTTCGGCATACATTTTTCATATCATGTTCTTTCATTGATATCTCGACTGACTATTGCAGTCATGAAAACAAAAAAATACCTACTCCACTAACATTCTTTTTAAAGAAACTGACTAATAAGAGACAGTTTATTGGCCATATTCACACCTGAATAGAATGTGAAAGAATTAAATTAAATTTGGCAACCTATCTCTCGAATTTAAGCTTCTTTAACACATCAATCAATTGATCTAAAACATACATGCAGGTAAACACTCCATCATGGAGGACTATATGAAGTCGCATATTCCCTCGCTGTCTACCTAATAAATATATATTCAACAAATATATTGTCATCCAATGTCTAGCATCTACATCTATTCAAGTTATAAAACTTAGTTACCTTGTCTATCGAAAGGATGTCATTTCTAATAAAGGAATAAACAATGGTAGATTTGAACATTTTAAGACTACAAATTTATCATTTTAAAAATGAACTTTAGCATTTCATAGCATTGTGAAGGCTAACATTTATCACGTTGTAGAATTTCGGAATGGAAGTAATATTTTCAATTGAGAATTGGATGGCAAAAAATCAGCATGTTAACTGGAGGATTTTTTAGATTTTCCAATTTCAGTTGTGGAAAATAACTCAAGGAACATGTAAAAGTAAATTGATATTCTAAACAATAACAAATATGTAAACTATTATGGACTTGCTAATTCGTGGAGTATATATACACATGTATGTATGAATGTATACAAATCAATATTCAAAGTAATAAATCATATTTTGTCATTTGGACACACTGACTAAAAGTTTAACATAAATTATTTCAAATTCCTTTTACAGCCTATGACCACCCAATTACATTTGTTCTAAACTTAAAACATCAATATTCAAGGTCGAATTTGCACTTAAAGTTATTTGAACTCATTCACTGACAGTTCACCTCACCTTGGCTCATACCTTTAAACATTAATTAAATTGAGCTAATAATTTGAAATTAATAATTTAGTAAGTGCAGTAATTATACGAGAAAATGTCTCGTAGAAATTGTTATATTTAAACTAAGTATATGTTTTTAAATAATCACTTAATTTATAAAATAATACCATTGTTTCACTACAATATCACAACAAAGTCACAGAATATAAACTGTTAAGTCAAATCTGGCCGAGATCAACTTAACAGAAATGTTTCTTTTATTATTATTTCTTGGAGACATATTTCACATTATGTAGTCAGTTTCACATTTTGAATCCAATTTCGCATGTTACCGCGAATTTTAAAACCCATTGCCACACTTAATCATCTTTTAAACATTGAACACATTCATTTATATAGCATTTATTACGATTGTGAAAATCCACTATCTCTACTGATCAGTTATTTCCAGTCACGATCAACGGGAACAATAAATGACAAAATTGGCACAAGACGAAACGAAGTGGTCGGCAAGTACCCGCCAAATACCCATGGTTCAAGCGCACTTGATTCACTCCTTCACTTTTTGAGAACTCTCGACACTGAAGGTATACTCAGGAGTACCTTCGGCCTCTCAAGCAACCAATTCAGAGAGGCGGAGAGATCTTCTCTCCATACAACCAGCCATTTCAGCAATGGCAGTCATATTCCACGGTCCCTGCCAAAAGGGCATAGGGGACGGAATGGAGAAGAGCATCCAGCTCGTTGTACTGCCGGAATGCACGATATGAGCTTTATTTCAATTATTCACCCTGACTAACCATGTTTCTGTAAACACTGGACAAGTAATTGCTTATACGATGTGAAGTCATTTAACATTCATTATGTACAGTTCACAATCGGAAAATACAGGGTGAGGCAAAAAAACAGGTTATATAGTGACCACAACGGTCGCCAGACCTAACACCTTTTTTTATTTGTGGTGACACGTAAGGGCCACCGTGTAGGCTAATAAAATTAAGAGCCTCGTCCTCAAAGAAAGGATCACTGGCACCATCTCCAAAATCAGCCAAACCACACTAGCAGACGTTTTACGCACTGTGAGCGTCGAATTGATTGATATGTTTGATTTTAATTCATTTTTGTTGCACTTTTGGCTATTCGCGAAGATGAGGATGAGTGATAATATGATGAAATTGATGAAGGGACATTCACACTCATATCCAATTGGGATTCGAACACGGGACACCTGCCGTCGTAGCGCTCTGTGTTAACTCCGCCACAGAGATTAAAGGAGCGTCGAATTGAAACATGAATTCAAGCAGACGGTGTGCATATTGAACATCCATTGCATAGCTATCATGTATGTACGTGTTTGTTTTTCTTATGCAACCTGAACATTTCTTCTCATATACAGGGTGGCCGGGCTAGAGGTATAAAAATATATGCTTATATAAAAAAAGAACTATACATTTTATGTTGTTGGGTAAATGCTCAACAGATAGAAAATCTCCTCGAGATTTCATCGTCACCATTTCAAGGTCAGCACCGAGTCGTATAGATCGCGCATGCGCAAAAATATTCAATGTGACGCGCTCTGGCAAGTCTAGCACCGTACGCCTGACAGTCAACATGTGGACGCCAGAACGAAGTGTGCAGTGTGTGCGATGGTTAGCAGAGTTCAAATCAGTAACACGTGTTCAGCGGCGTGCAAGAAGAGAATGGAACGTAGACCCTCCCACACGTAAGTCCATTTATCAGTGGGACAAAACTCTACGAGAAACGGGAAGTTTGAATTCACAAGCTAGAAAACATGTGGATGAAGAGATCGTTGATCGTGTGGCCCACCCCACTTCCACAGGGATGTTACCACATTTCTCAATGAGACTTTTCCTGGGATCCGAAAAGGAGGTCCCACTGCCTGACCCCTCGCTCTCCAGATCTGACGCCGCTCGACTTCTTCGCTGACCTTGAAATGGTGACGATCAAATCTCGGAGAGATTTTCCATCGATTGAGTATTTACCCAACAACATAAAATGTATAGTTCTTTCTTTATAAGCATATATTTTCCATACCTCTAGCCCCGACACCCTACATATTTCTCTATTTTCCTTCTTTTATTTCTTTCTCTGTCTCTTTATCCCTTATTTATTTCCTTAACTCTCTCTCTCCCATATTTTAATTTCTATCGCTCTTTCGCTCGTTTTTATTTGCGTTTCTTTGTCAAGCTGTTTTTCTTTCGGTTCCGTTCTTTATCTTCCCTTTCATTCCGTACTTCTGTGAAAATAATTCTACATTCCTATAACATGACGTAATGCGATTTTCGGTACCCTACTTCAAAACACTTTAAAAATTTGACCGGCATTCATTTAAAAAAAAATCTTCGAGTGTCCCCAGTCGTTATTTATTTACAGACACAGATGTATTCATTCCCCTCCTAGTATAGAAAAATAGCACCAATAAATTCCCGTGCTAACCTCCAAAGGTTAGACCTTCTGCGTCCAAATTCATCAGAAGACAATACCTCTTGCGTCCTCCCCATCTCCCTCCCAGTCTCTTACCCTCTGAAACAACCACGAACTTTCGACGAACAAGAAGTGACGCAACAACAACGAGGCACTTTTTCTGCTGAAAACGAAACTTCGTCTAAAGGAGGCGGAGATCAAACTGGGAACCTCCTTATCTTCTCAGACACAAATGATTAACTCTGTTGATGGAAACAAACATTAACAACCCATCACCACAGAGGGACCCTCCCGAGATATCGAGAACCGTAGATTAGACGTCTCTCAATCTGGATATATTTACACTGACACGATGCCGCCATTGTTCAGTACAACAATGGGTTCTACATTGTGAAGCTGCACATGTCGCTGAATAAGTCATAATGTTAGGCGCTTTTACAGCGACTTATAAAGGCACCCGATCGCACCGAATGGCTTATTGCCAAAGCCAGTCAAACCTTATTGTTATCTTGGGGTAAACTGCAGCTCATGTTATCTTAATGATATCTCTTGATGGAGCGAGTGCGTAATTACTAGAGACAGGATTTGTATGTAATTACATATTCTATTCCCTTCTAGATATATACCTTGAACAGGAAAATGTAAAAGAATTATATAACTGACATGATTTTGCATAAGTTTTATGTTACATGTTTTTACATATTTGCCAGGATATTACATATTTTACATATTTGCTAATTTACTTTATTACATAAAGCAACATATTTCGGTATTTCTTTCCTATCTTGATCCTTTTTTCTACATTTTCGATCTCTCAAACATGATGAAGAAAATTTGTAGCTCACGTGATGTCATGCTTTCTAATCAATGAGATGCTTAGTACTTACGGTCATCTATAGTTGACTAGGGAGAGTTTGACCGTGATAGTGACGTCATCGGTGCTGTATGTGACTACTTTGACATCCTTGAGAACATTTGCTACGATACCGAGATCAGAGCGCCCGAGAAGCGTTGACGAAAATGTATAAATCTGCAAGGAAACTGTCAAGAAATAGGCTACACATTTGGTCCTTCGGGTGAGGCACAGGACTTACGGAACGCTCCTCGTATATTGTTCATGAAGCTTGTTGCACCTCTTCTCTCTTTAACTATATTCTTGCCTGAGCATTGCGCTAAATGTAAGGATCGCATTTGTATGTTTTGAACAAGTTAACAAAGTGCCAAATTGTTCCAGAGAGAGAAAGCTCATCGAGAAACAGAAGTCAGCGTTCTTTCAGCCAAGGGGGAATCACACTGCCTGAAACTTTGAGGAGCATTTTCTTGCTCCTTGTCGTGACCACAAAGAGCAGGACTTCCCTACTTAATGAATAGGAACCCCATTTCGGTATGGCCAACTTGTCCCATGTTATCTGCATACTGTACTCATTTCTACGGAAGGAAAATGGGAGGCGAGGAACGAAGTTAAAAAAGAAGAAAGAAAAACACCCTCCCACTTCCCTTCTCACTCTCTCGCTCCAAAACTTCTTAAGGAAAACCAAAGGAGACTGCGATAATAGGATACAATTCTTGAAAATAAGCGCTGAGGGTAACCAAAAAAATAAAAAAAATTAAACTTGCTCGCACCGACAAAGCTGGTTTGGCGAGGGTGTTGAAGGGGAAACGGGGAGAGGAGAGCTGGCGAACATTCAGCCTTCTGTCTATGCTAATTGGCTACTTATGAATAGGGGATGGTAAAGTTTTAGAAGGAGGCTTTGAAAGAGGTGGAACTGCAAAGGCGGAAATCGTGCAGATGAAACCCAGGGAAAGAGAAGACATTGTTTGTTAGACGTGACAATATTCTCCCGTACCTTTTCTTCGATATTGTTTTTCTTTCTCTTTTTTCATTTTCATCAAACTTTCTCTTCTCCATTCCTATCTTCCTTTCTGAAGAGTTCGCCTTGCAATCAAGCATTCCGGGTTCAATCCCCTGTGGAGGCACGCTGCACTGTAGTTCGGATCTCTCTTAAAACTTCACTCCCGATATATCTCTGCATAAAATGGGCTTTAAAAGTCCTGAACGCCTCGATGCGACCAGTGATGACGATCTGGTAAGATAACGCCCTCACGAAGCTATGGATACCATGTTCGAATCCATGTTAGTTGATTCATCTTAAACCTTACGATTAACCTAAAAAGGCAGACCAGTGGCGGCTCTTCAATTAAAGTAGGTGCAGTGGCACTTCACCACAAACCATGAACAAAAAGGTGTTATTAAATTAAAGTTAATACGTATATTAATATTAAAAGAAACGTATTTGTGCGTTGTAGTCTGTTACACGCCATCGACAACAGATTTTGCCTCACAGAACCATCCAAAGTGCAAAGCTCTAACTGGGAAAGCAATATCCCTGCACACCAATGTAGCTGGGTTACGTTGGTTGTCATGACAACTGTGACGATAGTGCTTTGACTGAGTGGTTTATCTTTCTGCGCTTGAAGAGCTGGGGCGAGGCAAATGAAACTACTGCACTTGGCCTTCGAGGAGTTGAACTGATTGCTGATTGTAACTTTTCGTGTAGTTTTAAGATAAATATGAATCATGTTTACGATTTAGTGTGTTTTTTGTTAGAAACTCAATTTTTTCGTTGGAAAGACGAAGATAAGAAGGACGTTTTACATTGTGGGTTCCTACAGAATCACTAAGAATCAGTGATAGTATAGAAGTTAAGAAATCCGGTAGTGCTACAATGTGAATTTAAACATCCACGTAAATAAACTTTTCATGCCTCAATCGGATCAAAGGATACCTCAGGAATGCAATTTCACATGAGATTATTGCAATTCATAAAGATCTGTTACTCCAGCTAATTAAGAAGAAGCCGTTTGACAAGGACATCGGTGACAGGTTTGCGGTCTTTAAGGATAGAAATATATAAGAAATATGGGAGTTCCATTGCCAAAATAAGTATGTGTGTAAGTATTGATCTAAGTTTCTCTTTTACCTCATTTGTTTCCTACTAGTAGGTACTTCACTTAACTTCAGAGCCACCTACTGCCGCTGAGGCAGACAGGGGTACAAAGAAAGGGAATTTTAAGTGGTGAATCCTCTCTCATGGTCCTCACATTCCTAAAGAAACTGAAGTAGTGTAATTCCTTTACTGGAGTAATAAAATAATGCAGGGTGTGGTCAAAAGCCAGGACCGGGCTAAATACAAACTGCGTACGGGTTTGATCTAAAGTCAAATGGTATTGATGTTGGGGGGAGGGGGAAACGTTATGATGTGGTTGCAGTCGTCGTCCGCCATCTTGGCGGCGGCCATATTGGATCCAACTTTGTTATTTCAAATAGCAACATGGTCATGTGATATATCAAATTACACCCTCTTTCAAAGAGGAATCGAATGGATCAGATCATTTTACGATAACTGTAACGGTGTTGCACGTAGGAAAGCTATTAGGGTCGGGTTTTGAACTCTGCGGGCTGTTCCATACACACCGTGTAACATCACAACAAACACATGCGTAGCGAGGGAGAACACCTGTGAACCACAAAACAACAGACAATCACCCTCACAGATCATGTTCCACATGGCCACCGTGCTCTTCTAAGCACTTCCGCAAACGTTTAATTTAAGAAGAAATTCGTTGCGGGGAGCGAGCCGGAGTGCCGATTCAGTGGCCGAGTCTTTTGTCCTTCGTTGAAACTGTGACATGTCAGATGAATTGTACGCGACTGTAACATTTCGTGAAAGTTCTTGCTCATCAAGTCATGCTTAGAAAAGCTTGAAACGGACAATCACATACAAACAAACTGTAAACATCAAAAATGTGTTTGATGTGACAAAGAAATAAAATACAAGAAAGGAAGAACAACAATGGAAATACTTACTCAAGTTTCTGAGCTTAGAATTGATAAGAAACTGCGTTCTCATAATTATTGTTACTTTGCCTATAACAGATTCAGACCAGGCAAATCTCAAAAAACTGGTGAACGAACTTCTGTAGTGAAGTAGAAAAATTGGCATATCAAGGATGATACTGATGATATTTGAGTGAACGCACTATTTGTATGTAATGTTCCATGAACAGATTAACATTTGAAAATCTAACAGTAAGATATGCGTTACAAATATGACCATTAGTTATTGGGAGAGACATCGTTAAGGGGGGTGGGGGTACTAGTCACCTGAAACTTTCACGTGCCCCATCAAAATTACCCGTCGCTTGGAGGAAATTTTACTTTAATATAAATAAAACTCTCCATGTTATTTATTACAAAACTTTGCAATTAGATCACATGCGATTTCATTGTACTTGTTAGGATTTAGACTAACTTGAATATAAACGCATTACTATGCCTCTTGCAAGCATTCGAAAAAAATAGTCAACGTGTAATATTTTATTTCATAAAGATGGACCCGTGTTCGTTTGCTTAAGTCCACTTTACACGCAGATAAGCTAATCGGAACTGGACCTACAGTTTAAATTGGGATCCGAAATACTGCGCAATGTGCCACTACCGGGTATCAAACCAGGGTCCCCTTGATTACAAGGCGACGACGTTACCATTACGTCATCGGAAGGCCCAGGTGAACACGTGACTTCACACTTCACTGTTCATATAATACCTCGTTGAAATCATTGAAATGCCATTTTGTTGTTCATATATATTAGGTAGAAATGCATTCTCCTCTTTCGGCACCTCATATGCACACACACAGATTTGTTTCCCATCCCAAAACACAAGATTGGCTACATCCCTGCTCACTGGAGATGGAAAATCCCTGTAGGGGATGAAAATTCACCTCTGTTGCCATGGAATCTCAGGTCTAATGGGAGGAATTCCTTGTATCCCTTCTCTCGGTATTTTGTACCCTGACCAGTACTTATGCAATACCCTGTCCCGGTTAATCTCTGGAGCAAGCGAACGAAAACAAGTGTCTGCGCAAGTAGTGACGCGAGACGGCTCCACCAATGAGCACGTGAGAAGAACGGAATTGGGTGAAAGGGGAAAGCAACTGTAGTTACCAGCCATCGAGCAGCATGTGCTGCTTCACTCTCCCCACTCGATTTTCTACCTTCATCTGCCGCTATGCGCGGCTTTGCTCCAGAGATAGCTGGGACAGGGTATAGAACGAAAAGAAGAAAACATATGGTGTGCGCGTTTACTTCAAGACACCATATTGCATCTAGAATAGTTTAATAGAACTCGATTTTCCATATAGTTCAAGCACATTTTCACAAAATTAGAATTTTTTAAAAAAATCAAAAAAAATCACACAGCTGCTTTAAAAAATATATATTGTTTCCACCAATGGCTATCCTGTTGCATTCTACAATCTATACCAGGAGTCTGTGAAGCAATACCGAGAATAACGGTAAAGATGGGGAGAAAGCGAGTGGATGGGGCAAAGCAGTTGCTGCTGCAAACGGATGGTAGATGCGGTCGCGGTTTGTCTCTTCACGCGTTCATTCCATGAATCCTCTCGAACGTGGAGTATGTGTTTTAGTTCAATTATTCCTACTTCTGGACAGTGGCGGCTGGTGGCCTGACTTTATGGGTGTGCACTTCAGCATCGCGTCCAGAAGTGTTTTATCACCCCCACTCAAATACTCGCACCCATTTTTCCCGTACATAATGATACTAAATGTATTGGCAAACTAAATTTTGATCACATTTCACTGAAAATGAGGACTATGGGAGAGTTTTATTTCACGAAAAATATCAAAAACATTAATTTATACAAATTTGAAATACGTCGGTGAATTTTCCGTCGATCATGTTATTGGGTATAGATAATTCAACATTCGATAACCTGGCAAAATCACTAAAAACATAGAAATACCGATCTACAATATTCAATATTATTGTCGATTTGCAAAATATATGTAGTAAAAACTTTTTCCTTCGCTCCGCTGATAATAGTGAACAAGAATAATAATAACGTTTGCATACATCAAACAAGCAGGGCCGGGCGACTACCACATGCAGAAAATCAATTGTAAACTAACTAGCAGTTGTTTATTTCTAATGACTGACTGACCAAACCAACAAACTCAAACGAAATAAAGATAATAACAAATACTAAAGAAAATATCAGTACTCACTAAGTCCACACTGCCCTCCGTCGTACTTCAGATTTTATCTTTCCCTTCCGCCGTATCCGTATTATTACTGCAGTCGCGCTTCGTAGCTAATTTCCCTCCAAATATTCAACGACGTTAAGTAATATAAAGTCTCTGCTTTCGCTATGTAAAGTTTTCCCCTTCATTATGAAACAAACACTTTGCACTGAAACAGGAACGAGCTTTTGACAGTGCAACAATTTTGCAACGCATGAACAGGCACATATGGAAACAGCTGACTGATTCACGTTCCCCCTGCGCGGGTTGATAAATTCGACTACAACGCCACAAGGGCAGTTTATTTTCACCAAGCTGCACTAAGCAAAGGCAATGGAAGACATTATTTAAAGCACGCGTTTCGCTTTCAGTTGTCCCCCACCCCTCCCTTCTTTCTTGTCCCTGCCATGCTCGGAACAGTGTGGGCGAAAATACCATACAAATTCAGTTTTCCAAAAAAATGCTCGATTTACCTTGATGTGAGGGTTGCCTCTACTCCGCCATACGATCCTGAATGGAACGGGATTGCAACACTGCATTTGGAACACAGCGCTAGCAGTGCTAGTAAAGCCCATAGTACTGGAAGCTAGAAGAACGAATCCTTTCTTCCTCTCCTTGCGTGCTGCAAACAGCGGCAAATGAGCACACAGCTACTTGTGCGAAGCGAACGTACCTCAGTCTGCAGGCGGTCGTAAAACATATAACGGTCAAATATTGAGTGACAAGTAATTAATCTAATTGCCCGTTAGTAGGAATTAATTGCAATTGGTAATATTAATATCCGTCGCGAATACAGGTGTCTAGCGAACTGTCTTAGCCAGCACTAGCTTGCTCAACCACAGTTTTTCGCCCGAATTCGGATTTACATGTATTCTTATGGGAATAGCAAGAAAAATGCAACTTCTAAACCAATGGACCGAATTGGATGAGATTTTCACCAGCGGAAGACCACATCATGAAAGTACTGATTTCAAGATTTGAGCCTAATCAGAACAGAACTACGGGAGTTATGAATTATTAAAGATTCATAACTGAATTGAAAGGGAGAAGCTACCCTACCGAGTTGTTCTTGCTTTTCGTGACTGAATACAAAAGAGGAAGAGTTAGCCTAATCTCTGCGCGAGGGGCTGCTGCCAGGGGTTAAGGACCTGAGTGAGCATTGGCCAGGATAGGAGGACAACGGTCAAAGCACCAGAAACAATAAACAAGCACCTGATCATAGAGGGTACAGCGTCACTACGTTCAAATCTGGAATAAAAGGGATGATTTGGGACAGTTGTACACAGTTTTGCCTACAATCGCCACCGGAGTGTGAGCTACGCACGACCGAGCTGCGAGTTGCAAGCAGACTCGAGGTCTGGATTTGTTTTTCTTCGAGTGAGTGTTTCAGAGCCATGGAGTAGAGCAGAATAGAACCAGGGGATCCTCTTCCCCTTGCCGTCAACGCATCCGTGCACATACGTGTGGTTATGTGAGAATAACGCCAGACACGTCCACCCGTGTCAATCGTCCGAAACAACGTCCAAAGTAGTGAAAGTTAATAACATTTGATATCCATGTGAAACCGCGAATGGCTCATCGCGTACGTTCGTCTCATCGCCCAAGTCACGTATCTGTACTTACGAGTGACCGCGAAGAACTGACCTATTATTGCGCAAGTTGTCGTATGGAGTCGACAGTGAACGAGTGAAGCCAGGATCCGATGAGGCCAGATGGAGCCGCCGACCGATCCACTTTCGCCTACCAGGATAACCGCGAAGTGCAACCCTGGAGTGCAGATGTCTTCCAGAACTGTAGGACCACTTTCACCCAACCCAGGTCAGAGGGAATGCAGCTAAGGTAAGATCCAACCATGTGCGTGTGTGAGAAAGATGACGACTATCTACCGCGAATCTGCGTGAATCAAATCATTGCATAACTTAAATCAGTGCTATGGCATCCCTAGGCATCTGTTTTCCGGCGGACAATCAATTTAAAGATGAGAGTTTATGTTAACAGCAAACAAAAGTTCATTGAAATATATTTATACCTTCAGAAAAGATAGAAGGGGTTCGCACAAGGAACAATTATTCACTTTATACTTAAAATCCTAAAAGATAAATTGTAATAGGCAATGTAGCCAAGACATAGCAAGAGTATGGTCAAAGTAGTAATTAATCTAACCTTTGTATTTGTCATATTGTCGCAATATGCCATGGAATGAGAGAATGAATGTGAGATAGAGTGAAAGAGGGCAAGATGTACTGTCTATTTATATGTGCTTTAATATATATGTATATTCAGAAACACCGTAGTATTATGTAACGTCATTTCAGGTATTTAAAATCAAATCCTCCTAGGTTTATTCTTGGTAACTCCGACTGTTAGGCACTTATCCTGACCGTATTATAATTCATGTAATGTTTAATTCGCCCAGCAGGTGAGGCGAGAGATTCTTCGATGTTGCGTTGCTAAGCTCAGTTCAGTTGAGTCAATTGAGTTAATTAGTTATTTATTAAATTAGCAGCCCGTGACAAAATAAGCAGATGTGGTCGGTGATGAGTCGTTTAAAATGAGATAGTGTTCAGTGAATAAGTATAATAAATTAATTGCATTACAGATTTATTTGGGTTTGCACGTGCGAATAGGTAGAAGTCGATACTCTCCTGGGACAGGGTGTGCTAGAAATTTGATAAGAAAACATTATACGACGTACGCTTTTAGAAGGAACATGAGTTCAGCCAATGCCCAGCCAGCGCTCTTGCGCTGTTGTCAAACCAACTGCTAGCGGAAGGGGAACACAGAGAATTCGTTGTGTCCAATATTCAACTTTTTATATATAATGCATGCACGTGATATTTGAGTACAATGAAATATACATTGAAGAATTCTATACAGGATTATATCATATCACTGCAGCATATAAGAGGAACTCGTACCTGAAAGAAGTTTCAAGGTATTTATTGTAGAGGAACTGCAAGGTCATCATCATCATCGCTCGTTTCTGTTTTCTGGCATCTTTCCCAGGAGATTTGAATAGGGGATCACCGATTTCTGTGGTAGATACTTTACCCTGTTTTATATTACGCAACACAGTAAAAACAAATACACCACACGCTTTAGCCGTAAGTTCTCGACTCTGAGAAAACACTGTTTCATCACACACTTTTTCCGACGCCAATTCATTGAAGTAAGAATATACTTTAAAAGTAAGATTTCTGTCTTGTGAACGTAATATTTTACCCTCGGTGCCTGTACTACTGGTACTACGTTTCGAGAGCAACGTTATTAATTTGATTTGATTTGTTTTACTTTGCTTTTCTGTCACTTTAAGCTAATTGCGAAGATGGGAATGAGTTATGATATAATGAAATTGATGAATGGACATTCATAAACATCCATGTCCAGGCCGGGATTCGAACCCGGGACCCCTCGCGTCGTATCGCGATATGCTAACTACTGCACCATAGGAGCCGGCGCGACATTATTTAATAACACTCACAGAACACAAACTATTGCACAATTATTGAACATAATGTCTGTATTACACAGCGCGCTACGACGCCAGGGTTCTCGGGTTCGAATCCCGGCCCGGGTATAGGTGTTTGTAAGTTTCCCTTCATCAATTTCATCATATCACCACCCATCCTCATCTTCGCGATTAGCCAAAAGTGGCAGAAAAGCGAAGTAAAATAAATCGAATAAATCAATCAATAAGGGCTGTATTGAATCCTCTCACAATTGTTCCTCGTGGCGTAGGAGTATAATTATCTTACACCGCCCTTGTTACGAAAACGCTGAACTCAAACTGACTTAACTGACTCGCAATGTTTGTGAACGCCCACAACAATGAAGGGTTATTGTGTATATTCAGCCGAATTTGACACCCATAGCTTTACCAAGACACAACAACTCAGCAGGGTCAACAAGGTGGCAACGAAAAAAAACAGACTGAACACAGATGGAAAACGAAAGGGTCATTGTGTGTGTGTGTGTGTGTAGAGACGTGTTGTTTCCCGTGTTTCTTCGAGAAGCGATAACTCCGGCTGTAGGCGACGGAAATTCATGGGACTTGGACGGTCATGTTCAAAATGTCGTCTCCCATCTTATGATTAACCTTAAATTGGCGAGTTTTATGCAAACTTCTTGCGCGCAAGAAAAAATACAGAACACGGCGTTTAACTTGCGCGCCACAGTCTCCTAACTGTACAACGTTGCACTCCTGCCACTGGCTGGTCGCCAAGGACACGCTCTCAGTAGCTCCGCCCGATATCGCTTCTAAAAGCGTGCGTCGTATAGACTGACAGCACTGAACGGAAATTAGGAGTACAGGAATTGGTGAAAATATGGAGGTCGAATGTTCCAAAGCGCGATTCACTCGTCGATTCGATAGTAACAGATAATAATAATATTGCATCAATGTGCGAAAGCAAATACGCCTTTCAAATTCACCGTGTAAAGGACGACCTTCGCGGGCATTTTTTTTTTATCATGGCGCGCGTCATTTTCTCCATTCGTAAGCATCAGCGGTAACTTTTTTATCTCAGCTCTGGTAAGTCCTAGGACAATGAGACAAAATCTGTTATGTTAAGCATATTATAGGCTACAATTATATTTGTGTATAATATCCTCAATATTATTCCTTCATAATACATTTTAAGGTCAAAGTTGTGTATCCTAATTGCTCAAAATGTAGTTTTTGGACATTCTTTTTAGGGGGAAGGCAGTTTGTTTAACACTTGAATTGTTTTGTGCAAGTACCTGTGTACCAATAGTGTGTGTCAAAATTATTTGAAGCTTGAGACTTTAATCCTTTTTTTCTACAGGGTCATAAACATGTACTTTTTGTTAAAAAAATTCCAAATAATTTTGACACACACTATTGGTACACAGGTACTTGCACAAAAAAAATTCGTGTTAAACAAACTGCCTTCCCCCTAAAAAAATGTCCAAAAATGACATTTTGAGCAATTAGGATACACAACTTTGACCTTAAAATGTATTATGACGGAATAATATTGAGGATATTATAGACAAATATAATTGTATCCTATAATATGCTTAACATCACAGATGACGCGCGCAATGATAAAAAACATGCCTGCTATCATTAAATCGGTGATAGTAAAAGTAAAATAACAGTGGTTCTGAACTTTCAACATATGTTTCTAACACCACACACAAAAAAATATATTTTTAAAAATGGTGAAGCAACCATGTTGTACCACTTCATATGGATTGACCCAGCTACAATAGAATTTTTTAAAACTGATCTCATTGCTTTGATAATACAGCTGACTAGGGGTGTGTGTGACGAAAAATTCTCTGTCGGGACAGGAAATGTACGAAATTTCCCGACACAGTGAAAGTCTCGAATTCTATACATGATTTTTCGCCCTCAAGTGATTGTTTTTTCATGTCTTGAATAAAAACTTACATTTCCAAGAAATTTCATACACTTATAGTGCAAAAAAGCACTCTTAAAAAGGATTATTTGAAATTTTTCGAATGTTCAGGATCCCGGAATCGACTTTTCGTGATCACGTACACACTACATCTGACCATTACTCTAAGTTAAAAAAGTATTCCTCCCCTCACCCTTCTCCACTTTTTAAAGTTCCACTGAGTTGAAAAATGCCTGACCTCCTCCATGTAAATACCGAGTAATGAAAGTGGTCGCTTCATGTAGTTCTACCCACCCATGTTTGGCGTTTACCGCAAGAAAAACAACAAGAGGATAAAGGTCCCATCTCTCTCTGGCACAGAACCGTTTCACAGTAATAAAAACCTTACGTTTGAAATTCCGCGAACGCAAGTAGAATGCATTAATTACCGCAGCAATCTATCCCAACAGGAAGAGCGACATTGCGCGCTAATATCAGCGTGTCCATACGGAGACGCATCCGACTGTGTTCTGTTTTGCCCTCGGCACCGGGCCTTGCACAACCCCCCCTCTTCACAGCATCACTGGCTGTATCGTATTGATTACCAGGGTCCCTCCAGTCGGGGGTAGGAGGGAACTCTGTGTGTGTGCATGTGAGGCGGGTGGGTGGGTGGGTAGAGGAGTGCGAGGGAGGGGGGGGGCAACTGGGAAGTGAGCCAGGGTCCTGCGTGGCGCCATGGGATGAGAGGGAGGGGAGAGGATGACACGATGGGAGATCTGGGCGGTCCATTGAGAGAAACGAGCGCAGCCTCCATCATAGAACTCCTCGTTTCGGAATTTGGTCAGCTGCGTGGTTCTTAAAGAAGGTTTCGGTGAAGGGAGGAAGGGGGGATGAAACATGACACTTGACTCCGGCATAATGATGGTGAGTGTCACTTGACGCCGCTACAACGTTTCCAACATTACCTCATTAAAATCGCAGACTCGCTGCGGTAGATTCTTTCCATATTCCAGTGCTTTCGCCTGATTGTTTCAACACGTGGTATTAGCTCAAACGTGCTGTAATTTTGCGACGAGTCACCAAGCTTCAAAGTAAATGAAGCGAGGACTATGAAATCGGATGAAAGAGGAGACTTGTTCAGAGTATTTCTCAAACATTTGCCCTAACAGAGATGACAGAGTGGTTCAATTCGTAGAATGCAAGTTTCAGTAACCTCACTTCCAGCACTTGGCCTTTGTTCCCTTCACTCCTCTCCTAGTTATTTACGAGTAACTTGCCGTCCCTTTACTATTAAAAGTTATCTCTTCATTATTTTTGCAGGAGCATCTTCCAGTACTATCAAAGCGTTCCCATTAATAACGTGATTTTACAATTTAATTATTTTGGCTAAATTTTTTCTGTTGCTTTTATCGGTTACTAGCTGATTACCTGGCGTTACCCGGGTGTTTATTTATCCCAATCTTGTATTCGATATTAAATGTAATCGTTAACGTCAACAATTAGCTTAGCGACCCCGAAAACTATGTATTTGACACTAATCTAGGTCATTTGTGGCATTTTATTTCTCACCCCTTCTCACCCCACATGCCGATAGGTGATGAACTTGGAGTTGAACCGCATTGGGAGTGTCACGAAAACTATGGATTCCATTCGCAACACAGCCTGAATGTTAGCCAACCCGAGAAACACTATCGTTGTGCGGATTGCATAGTCACGGATGTCTGTTTCTGCGGAATTTAATATCGGTGGTTCTCGATTATTCTTACGTGTCACCCCTTCCCATCCCATCCCTAGGAGTTCCAGGGGTGTCTTACCCACACAGTATTTATTTCCACATTGCAAGTGATACGAGTACCAAATTTGGTTGAAATTGCTCCAGGCGTTCGAGAGTTATGCCGGAACAAACAAATATACATACCCACACACACACATACATACATTTTTTTGACCTCTTGTAAATTGATTGACTGATGGATTTTCTTTATTTTACTTAGCTTTTCTGCCACATTTGGATAATCGCGAAGATAAGGATGAGTGATGATATGATGAAGGGACACCCACAAATAACGTTCATGTTCAGGTAGGGATTCGTTACCGGGACCCCGGCGTCGTAGAACTCTGCTGAACCACTCCGCCACGAAGGTCGACGAGCGCTCGTAAAATATTTGAACTGCGATTTTTCTTTCACTTACACTTTATGCCTGGAATCTCTGGAGCGAGTAAACAAAAGTTAAGTCTCTGCGCAAGAAGTAACTCGAAAGAGCTCGACCGATGAACACGTGAGAGGGAACAGGATTGCATGGTGGGGAGAAAAGGAACTGCAGTTATCAGCTGTTTGCACCAGGGCGTACTGCTTCGCTCCGCCCACTTACATTCCCCCTTTTCTACCATTATGCGCGGCCTTGCTCCACAGATTCCCTGAACAGAGTATAGTTCAATTAGGACGTTTTTTGGATTGGGTTTCTCTAACGTATTTGTATAGCCGTTTCCTTCTCAATATTTCTTCATTGAATTTTAGTTAGTTAATTACGAACATTTCTGTCCCTATTTTTATCCGTTGGTACCTATCTAGTATCTTTTTCATTTGCCATTTTTCCAGTCGTTTCTTCCTATTAGTAGTTTTCTAGTTGCTTAGATGTTGTTCCGTTTACATTTATGTTGTTACTTTAAAACTTTCATTGCAAATATTAGTTTTACCTCTTCCTCTAGTTGATTCTTTCACTTAGCTATTTTCGAGTTTCTCTCTGATAGCTTGTATTTCACTTAAGCCTTTATATACATTACCAAGGCTCCTTTCAAATTTTCATTCTTATTTAGGCTTTCATTTCCTGCTTTCTTGGCAGTGTATTTCTTCATTTCCGTCTTTCACTGTTCTACCTGCTTCTATCTTGGAACGCCACTGTTTAGTTTAGTCTGAACTTGGAGAAGCTTGACTCGGATATTTCCGCTCCTCGCATCACTTCGCACTACATAAATTTCCATTAACGTGGACAACGCCTTTCATGAGCACTGTTTCCATCTTCAAGAAGCCAGACTTAGAAGAAGCTATTATATAGAAGTCACTCAAGAAAAGACCATCTGATAAACATATTTGGTTATCTCACAGAGCCTACTTTGTGTTTCTCGACGTATCATATATATCTTGAGATTCATTAATGTTGTGCCGGCCCCCGTGGCAGAGTGGTTAGCACATCGCGTTACGGCGCCAGAGGTTCCGGGGTTGAATTCTGGACTGGGCATAGATGTTTGTGAGTGTCTATTCATCTATTTCATCATATCATCCCCATCTTCGCAAATCAGCCAAAAGTGGCACAAAAGGCGAAGTAAAATTAAGCAAATCAATCATTTATATTGTGAATACCTTATATATTAGTATGTTAACTGGGAATGTATTTTAATTTCATATTTCTATTCTCAAAAAGAGGCAACACACCAAGAACTCGATGTGTGTGTGTGTGTGGGGGGGGGTGTTTGTGTGTGTGTGTGTGTGTACTATGCGAGCACTTGCGTATGAAAATAACGTGTATGGTTCGGTGTACAAGAAACCTACGCTGTGAGGTCCTTCCTCGTTATGTTACAGGATATGCCGACACGAATGGCACTTTATCTCATGTAACCATCTCTTTGATTGATTGAATTAGGTTATTTTACGTTGCTTTTCTGCGACTTTTGGCTAATCGCTACCGTCTAAATCTCTAAAGAATGTGAGCGCCTGGTATTAGAAGTATATTGGTAGCGAGAAGTATATTTGTAAGTGGGGTACCGCTCTGGAGAGCGGTATCAACATTCACACAAGCAGAGGGGGGTCTAGGACATTTTGGTGCCAGGACTTTTTGGTGTAACATATAACTGGTGCACAGAAAGAAAATAATGTTCTTTTAAATTGACCTCTCTTTAGTGTGTCCCTTCATACAAGCAATTTTACATGGAAACGTTACGAGCAACCCATCGTAGGTAGCGAACGATGTCTGTCGTATCGTACCATGCCCTGTTCGATTAAGAAATATTGACCCTGGCAGACCTTGTCAGCTTCTGCTCAGAATGTGTGGAATAAGCTTTTTACAGGAAATGGTAAGAACACTGGCCTTTGGCAAGAGGTGACGAGAGGCCAAGCGAGGGTTTATATACGTGCGCATGAGAGCGACACGGGGTCTTTTAATCTGGAATCATCGGAGAAGCAGGAGCTACTGGTCTTATTTCTAAACCGAACAGGGTAAGCTAGTCTACACCCATTCTGCCATTTGCATTGCTCACTTCAGTCTAGAAACGAATCATGAGTCTATTTTAATGAACAGTTAGATATTTGTACCTGCCCGTTCAGGGCTGTCTCTACCATCAACTAGCACTAATAGTACATCCCTATTTAAGATCCCCGCGTCCAGAGGAACGCTACGGTATCATATGCAGCAACAAGTGTATCAAGTCGAAAACAACAGTCTTTGTATCTCTTTCTTGAACGTAATACGTTTCCACTGATTACAGTCCATAGCGAGTTTCGTTCAGAGCTACTTCTCGACACAGGGCTTCCAGGAACCACCAGATCGTGGGATGGTTGGCGGAAACATGCGACTGGAATCCTCGATGCCAGTCCTCCACAGTATCGTTTGTTTTTCCATCTTAATTTAGGACAGCTTCGTAGTGATTCCAAAGTCCGACGAAGAGCTTAATAATAGTAATAGACTGCTGCTTCTTTCTGCGTAGTGTTATTTTCATCGTGTCAATAGGCGGCAGATGAGATGCCACTTCAGGTTCAGCAGACTCCAAAAATCTCCCCAAAAGTAGTTGACTGCTTTCTTGAGTTTCCCTGGCACCGGTCTTCATTTCAGTGTATAGTAATCCTGCATTTAGTCCACAAACATCTGGTGCATGTGTGTGTTCATTTACAAATTTCACCGCTCACGGTGTGGACACGGGCTTTACACCGCTTTTTCAGAGAACACTGCCAGTACACTTCATCATTTCTGGCTTTGGATTGGATTGGATTGATTTGTTGTTTTAAGTCCACTTTATGCACAGTAAGGCTAATGGGGAATGGACCTACAGTTTTTAAAGTGGGATCCGAACCACTAGGTGCCTCCATCGGGAATCGAACCCGGGAGCCCTTGCTTACAAGGCGACGACGCTACCACTGCGCCATCGGGAAGGCCATATAATTTCTGGCCTTTTCTTTTAAATACGAAAATCCATCATGGATTAGTTTCTTTCCACCATGAGAACTATTCACTACAGAACACATTTTTGAAGTGATGAGGAAGAAACTAACATTCAGTATTTATAGTCACTAAAAAGTGAAAGTGAATGTCAGAGGTAAGGATATAAAGAGAAAGACACCAAAATGACCTGGCACAAAAATGTCCACACAAAAATGTCCCGTTCCCGGACGGGCCTCCGCCTCATTATGGAAAGAATGTGAGGTCTTAACTGCACCAGCAATTTCCAGGAAAATGGATTAGACGCAGAGGACCTGTTGAGTGGCCCCCTCGATCACCTGATCTGACGCCCTTACATTTTTATCTATGGGGTCACGTGAAGGCGATGGTTTACTCAGTCAAGATAAGGGATATTGAGTACTTTAAGAACCGAATCCATGAAGTCAAGGCCTCTATCCAGCCTGTTGTGCTGCCCAGAGTTCATGCAAAATGGCACCACAGATTGACATTGACAATTGAACATCATGGGCAGCATGTGGAACACATGTTGTAAAGGCAAGTGATATGCTTTTTCATGGAAAATCTCGAAAACCGTTCGAGCTAGACAAAAAACAACCACAGATATGAATTCCTGAGCAAAATTTAGTGCTAGGTTATGGATCATACACACCCTTCCCTTTTGAAATTTTGATGTTGAATCCAAGATGGCGGATTTCAAGTTGGCCGCCAGAAACGCGGTATGGTCTATGACATTTCCCCCTCGCCTATTACATGTGTAGGGACATTTCATTCCTGTCTGCCGCGTATTTTCTTTTATTTTATTCGACTGTCGTAAGACGTTTGGCCCACCCTGTATTATAAAGTGCATTATCTTCATTGGTAACTAACCTAATTCTACAGCGAATAATCCATCGACATAAAGATTGTCCACTCATGTATTGATTCTCCGATTATTCCATGTAATCCAGCGACATCCAGTTTCCTCCATGTAGATATTGATAGGAAATACGCCGGTCGTTATAAACAGCTCTAAATGCAAATGTGTCTGCAAATGAGTAGGTGGACTGCCATGCAGCAAAATAAACTGCAAGTCATTTTTCAGCTATACCTGTTGTTTACCAAGATATTTTAATTTCCGTTCTCTCACTTCATGTGACATTACTAGCAATGAAATTATAGTTTAGCAGGGAAAATTTTACAGTTTCTGCTCTAATTGTACAGTTTCGATATTTAGCACCACTCGTAAGTAAGGTGGCCAATCTGCATCCAGGTTCGATTTTCACATAACATACCACAAGCAGAAAATAGTTCGCACAAAACACTGTAGACGGGGACGTTGGGAGAGGCAATCATGTTTCACATATCCTACAAACTCACCGCACAACAAGGTGTATGGACCAACAGAACTCTAATTTCTCTATTTTTCATCTTTTCGGGGAAAGGCTGGGGGGGGGGGGTGAAAAGGAGCAGATTAATCCATTAGGGAGACACTTCTTGGAAAATTTTGATCTTCGGTTTCAAGACCACCTTCACAAAACAAAAAACTTCTTATATAACTAAAGCCATAGGAAAGTGAACTGTGTTGTCGCAAAATGTGTTATCTGTGCGTGTGTGTGACAGTCGACTGTGATTGGGTTCGTTGACACTTTATCGGTTTCTTTAGTCATGAGAAAATTATCGATAGAACTAGAAAATTAAAATTTAGAACACGAAGTGGACCTTGAAAACATTTGGCAAACTTACACAGATATCAATCATATAGTTTAAAGTAGGTCTCCGTTGTCTAACGGTTACCGTAATACGCTTCGAGTATCAGACAGTGTGCATTTTTCTATTCGTTTCAAGAACGTCCTAGGGGAAAGGGGACTCCTTGTGCCAGATGATACTCTCTCTTCCCTAGATTGAATATGTGGTCTTTTTTCGTTACTCTGACACTTTTGCCTAATCGCTAAGATGAAGATGAGTGATGATATGATGAAATTGATCAAGGTACACTCACAAAGAACACCCACGCAAGACGTGATTAGTATAGTCGACACGGTAGCTACGTTAACGACCGGCTGGCTTTGAAGTCAACGGAGCGCGCCCACCATCTGCAACAATCACATTCAACCCACAGTGTTGACACACGTCTACTCTACGCCGCCTTGTTCGTCCGCGCACAAGCACCTTCCCACGGTCTCCACATTGAAGTTGCAAAGTACGACAACAGCGTATCAGCTGTTTATCTCCAGCCACGTTTGTGGCGGCGGATTTCCTTAATTCTTGGAAGTTAACAAAGTAAGCGCGTGGACTTTACCCGAGACCCTTGGCGTCGTAGCGCACTATGCTAACCACTCCACCACGGAGGACGGCTCACATCCCTAGAAAGGTGACTCACGTAGACACTTAAATAGTGGTGAAATTTATAATTATTCTTATATATTTCCTCCATATTTTGGAGAGAAAAATTCGAATAATGTAAAACAATAAATGATAAAAAAAATCAAGTTTGTCTAGTGGGTTCTAGGAGCTAAACTCATACATCACGTACAGTACATATTAAAAAGATAACCTGTAAAGTATTCATTGCATAAAGGATGTATGGAATCTACTTTGTAGTTATTAGCAGGGGAGTTGTAAGGTTAAGGGCGTATAAAGAGAAGGTATTTGAGGGTCAAATCCAATACCCTCAAACTCATAATACAAGCATAGCGTATCATTCTAATAATTGATGGATCGAACCTGCCACTACCAACGACCAGTTAAATGCTTGGCAGCAAAAGGCACAACTGAAATAAAATACCTTATAAAACTAGAAATGGCAAATAGTCACTCTTTGGATTTTAGAACCTTGAACCCGAATCATACATGGTAAGGATTAGGATAAATACCTGTCTAGACTTAGAAGTATGATGATGAAGTTAATATCGAAGAGTAAAATGAAGCTATGCTTTCTCGAGGCTTGGTAGGTAGTTCACCTAAGTCAGGCAGACTGCTGTCCTTCTCTACTCCCACAAGTGCTCTTGCCTGTCTCTGATCAAATCGAAAAGTGAGTCCTCTGCAGTCTGTCCGCTCCTCTAAACCCCAGTCAGAGGAGACTTCCTATACGCTGATACGTGAGTTTTTACCTTCCTATTATTGTAAATAGCTTACTACTTGTTTACCAGTTGTAAACCTTGTAGCCTCAATATATCAGGAAGTGGAAGTCTGCTTAACACTCGACTGTGCATAATTCAAATACCTGAGAGGAATGGACAGCTAGAGTAAACAAGTGAATGAACCTTGGTGAATTGAAGCTTCTAGAGAAAGTTAACATAAAATAAAGAATAATCCTATGGATTGATACGATAGAATGAAAAACCTGTCGCATCTTGCCGCGATACATAGATATAGCCTATTCTGTGAATAATTGAGGAAGTCGCGCAACTCTACATTTGAGTGATCGTAATATGAAAACTGTGAAAGATATTCACCTCGGGTTTCTTTCCTTGTAAAGAAAAAATCTCGTCCATTGAGATATTTAGAATACTTCTGATTTGTCAGTTAATTCTATTCTGGAAAACCTCAGAAATTAATTACTTACTCAAATCAGAGAATTTTGTTCCAGCATAGCCATTTCGAGCGAAAAAAAAGGATAAGAAATTATCGCAGGTTCACCATTCGAAGTCTTGTGATTGCCTCCATCCGAATTTTTGTTTTGCAAATGATGTTGGTAATGTTCAGCTGTTAATGGATTCGGGAATAACGATTATATGGACGAAATTAAAAAAGTAACATTTTAGAGGTTTTAAATTTTGAGTTAGCGACACTTGCAGTACAGAATTATGTCAACAGCAGGCAACATGTGCTCAAGTACCGACCACACAATTGCATGAAAAAAATCGTACATCATAATTTTTGTCCTGAAACGGAAATTCTGAAAGCATTCTCTTGTCGGTTCCGGTTCGGAATGAATCCACTAGTGGCGCAGGAACATTTTTCATTTGGTGGGACCTACAAACTTTTCTCTTTCTCTCTCTCTCTCTCTCTCTCTCTCTCTCTCTCTCTCTCTCATATATTCAAGTACATAAGTGCGTGTGTGTGTGCCATTTCATTTGAGAATAGCACACAGGACGTCCTATTTATTGATGATGCAGTATTTTAACATGCTTAAAATAAATACAATTTCGGAACAGGGCTCTGAAAATTAGAGGATTGGAAAACAAGAAATTTGTTATACGAAAGCTGCAAGCAAACACACATGTATTCATTTTGATTTCTAAATTTCATCTCTGCTCCATTTCAACTGGTATCGACATGAGACCAGTCAATGCCTTCTAGTCTTTTTTCTCATGTGTGATGAGGTCTGTTTTCTTTCTTGTCTCGCCGGCCCCCGTGGCAGAGTGGTTAGCACATCGCGCTACGACGCCACCGGTCCCGGGTTCGAATCCTGGTCTGGGCATGGATGTTTGTGAGTTTTCGTTCATCAATTTCATCATATCATCACTCATTCTCATCTTCGCATATTAGCCAAAAAGTGGCACAAGAGGCGAAGTAAAATAAAGCAAATCAAATCATTATCGTCTCGGGGTGTAAATGTTTCTTTCAATCTCGTGTCGATATGTAAATGCCCGTCTCCATGTAGTCTCGAAAGTTTGTAAAAGTTACTTTAAACTCACCTTTATCGCCAGATAGGGTATTCGGGAAGTGGAATCTTTACCACAGTGCAATGTGTCTCCACCGGGGATCGAAGCTGAAACCCCTTGATTTCAAGACAGAAATGTTTATGCTACATCATTGGGGAGGACAAAAAAGAGCAAAAAAGTAAGTTAGAAAAGCTGTGCATGTTTTCTGCGCCCTCTTAGAGTTTACCGGTGGCGGCGATTAGGGGTACGAGAGGGCAGTTGCCCCCCACCCCAGTTTTCGCCACTTTTGCCCCGCCCTATTCTCAATCTTATCTACAAAGGGAAATACGCGTATACTGTCTCTGCCACCCTAGTTTTGGCACCTTGCCCCCCCCCCCGGTTTTGGGAACCAATCGCCGCCATTGATTTATCGATATATATGTGTGCATGTGTATCATGGTCTGTGAGGAACACAGAAATAAATTATAGATCCGCCTGTGGTTCTACAGGATATTTATTCTTCGTACGCAACTAAGCATACCCATTTGCCAATCCTTAAGAAGAAGCCAAGTTAGAAGTAAAACAAAAGGTTCAGTGCTATACAATTGACCCCACTTACCCACTGATACGAATGTAAAACCACTTTGTAACGAATAACTATTTACACATTGTCAAAAATATCAATAATAATAATGTGCCTAAAACACCTTCACTAAAATTTCAACTATTTCAGCACGTATGGGATAAAATATGAGTTGATTTTTCTGGTCAATAATTCTTGACCTCTGTAAAACAAGTAATTATCGGTCCGCTACTCACAGATATCAACATAAAAATATTTTTGCAAAGAAATACTCTCAAAAACAAAAAAGAAGTAATTGTTTACGCTTTAAAGAGTTTAGCCTATAAATTTTAAAACTGTACGCTTGAAAACCTGGCATTAATGTATAGGGACATGAGATATTTTTCCTTCACAGATATCTGCATAAAAAACACTAAAATACAGCAACAGTGAATAAACGAAACCAGGCGAATAATGAATGTCATTTTTCTCGCTATGAGTAAAATAAATTCAACATACTCTATTCCTATCACAGCAACTATTATGTTTTTCATTACTAAAAATATTGCATATTGTACATAGCGTTGTAATCAAGGGATGCCGGGTTCGACACCCGGCGGAGGCACATAGTGGTTCGAATCTCACTTTAAACTGTAGATCCAGTCCAGATTAGTCTAACTGTGCATAAAGTAGACTTAAAAGAAAAACTCAACTCAAAACATTTGTACATAAGTGTAGAATTGGCTTGTAATGGGTCATTGTGCGTCCGATAAATGACAACGGTGGGGTATAGTTCGTTGATTACAATTTGTCCTTCCGGCTGGATCCGAGGGATCCGGTTTCCGTGGCGGAGTGGTTAGCATGGCACGCCACTGTGCCAGGGGTGCCGCGTTCAAATCCCGGCCTGAGCATGAGCGTTGTTTTTAGTTTTCTTTCATCAATTTCATGATATCATCATTCATTCTCATCTTCGCGATTAGTCAAAAGTTGCAGAAAAGCGAAGTACAATAAACGTAATCATTCAATCACTCACCATAGACTGCTGTGGTCCTCCATTCATATTTGAGGTTAGACTTTTTAGAGTGAACAAGCATGCCTTGTAAACTATTAACAGGGAACTATTGATATTTCCAAGCTAAAATATACCCACAGTAAAATACAAGTAGTACCATATTTGTAACTCCGGGCAAGAATTTTCTGGGAGTAGATGTTTTTCGATATTTTAGATACTTGCCCTTGGATTAGTATTAGGAAGTCCCAGAAATTCCACGCCCTGAATCGCCAGCCATCTTCCAAAATGGCGACTAATGTTTTGAAATTCGTAAAATATGAACTCATTCCACGTAATGCCATTCTTCACAGAATGATTGATTGGTTGATTGATTGATTGATTTAATTTATTTTACTTCGCGTTGTGTGCCTCTTGGCACAATTTGCGAAGATGGGGATGAGTGATGAAATGATTAAATTGATGAATGGACATTCACAGCAGGATTCGAACCCGGGACCCTTGGCATCGCAGCGCGACTTCACAGAATGAGAAGTGAAGCCAGTTTACTCAGGTGGCAAAATGAAGTGCTTACAGAATCATGGTACGCCGAAGGCGAAGATGGAAGGACAGCGTTAAGATGGATCTACAGGTAAATGGTAAGGCTGGAAGATTGGAATGAACTTGTCAAAGATGTGGACAAATGGAAGACTGGTAGCCTATTTTTGCACCAATTAACCCCCGGAGATGCAGTTAAATGAATTCTTGAGAAAGATTCACATTTTTCTCAACTATGCTTAACAAACAACCATTAAAAGCTATGTAATTATGTATGAAATGTACAGATTCATATTCTGTGTGTTACTCGAGTCGAAGTAAGGTCGAAATGCAAATTAATTGCAATAAAAGCGACATGTGCAAGAAAATTGGAGATCAATCTGTAGAATAACCGTGAGAAGATCTCGAAAAATATTGAGAGAAATTCATAAACCGAAAACAGTAAATTTTGCTGCATACATGATACAGTTTTCGTGTTGTTGAATCTATTTTTAAAATTTTCGAGAGTTTTCCTTCTTCTTAATGAACTTATCTGCACAGTAAGTATACGGATTTTCCTCCAAATTTTGATGTTCCTATCGCTTGTGTTGCAATTGACCCCTGTCCAGACTTCTAAAATTGTGTAAATCTGATTTTTCAAGAAATGTTTGAATGAAATTTTTAACTTGCTCCAAGTACAGCAAAAGGTGAGTTTACAAATGCAACATGAATTAGTATCTTTTAACGACGTTAGACAAATGTTCGATTTCGAAGATTTCCTGTTATTAGTCCTACCTAAAAAATGAAATGATGAATGTACGTTCGCGTCTCTCTGCAATATCCCTGTCAATTTACAATAAAATGTGTGTCATAAAGTCATATTTTAGGTATGACAATGGCATGTAATACAGTGATATTCATTTCGCAAAACATTGTTCAAATAATTCCAGATACATACAAATAATGTTAAAGTAAAGGTATCATTCTAAGTGCTGCCATCTATTGTTTTCTTCGTAACTCACAGTGATGGCATCTGCGAGTGATTATACTGAACGCAACTCCAACTGGCGGCTGGGAAACAGCGAATCACCGATCAGTTGAATCTTCTTCAACTGAAATCGGGCATTTTTGAGTCACAAGGTACCGAACGTTGTCCGCGGGACCAAACAACTGACGCAACTGAGTTTGTTGACGCCCATCGAGCCACACACCCCCGAAGACGATTGGGGGACAGAAATAGCCGTCAAGGTCAGCCGCCAGTTGGAGTTGCGTTCAGTTGTAGTGGTTGACTGTCTCTGTCAAGGAGTCTTAGGTCTGGAGCTAGGGCAACAAAAATAACCTATCTTCATGTGATCTAGGCAATTTATTTCGCTATATTATTATCACGTGAGATTATCTTCGAGAATATTTTAAGCAGTGATCATTTTTTTCTTTCTTGTTAATTTCGTGCGAAAATGATTAGGTTAAGCGAGGTTACCAAACTTGTTTTTCTTTCACGGCGTCCAAGTCAGAATGTATACTAGCGTTGTGCGATATATCGTCCAGAAGATATATCTCAATATTTAAAAAACATCGTCCAGGCGATTTGAACTACACTGCTCAAAACAATTAGGAGATCATGGGAAATATCCATAAGTGTGTGTGTCATCAATGGTATGAAGAATGAAGATGGGCGTGAAAGTGCTCATTGACATGAAACAGCAAGATTGGTGTATGAAGATACGTGACTCAGGCATTTGTGCTGTCTGCAGATTGGTTCCCCGTCCGAAGGGCGGTAGACAGGAGAAGTGAATTGTTGTGGGAATGTCAGTAGCCAGCCAGCAGACAGTGTATGAGTTCATGAAATAATGTGGGCAAGTGGCACAATGTCGCAACAGCACGATTTGCCAGAATCCATGGCATGGAGGGCCATAGGAAGGATGGAGCTGGACAGATAAAGAGAGTGTTAGAAACTGCCCTTGGAATATCACCAAGTGTCATTTCCCACCTGTGGACTCAGTTCCAAAGGACAGGAAGTGTGCGATGAAGGCCGTCTGCGAACACCAACACCAAGAGATGATCAATACCTTCGGTTGACAACCCGTCGAAACAGATTACAGAATGCAAAGCAGCTGCAACATTCCCTGCTCACAGGTACAGGAAGTAGAGTGTCATTTCAAACCATCTACAGACGTCTACTTGAAGGTTGCCTCTATGCACGTAGGCCCATGACGTCTGTGCCATTAACTGCATGACACAGTAGGGCCCATAGAAACTTGGCTGAAGGGCATAGCAATTGGAAGCACGGCGAATGGAGGTCGGTGCTGTTTTCCAATGAGTAACGGTTCAGCTTTTGGAGTGATATTCGACATGTTTTAATCTGGAGGGAACGTGGAACACGCAACAACCTGTACTTGTGCAGGAAACATCCCAGTATGGTGGTGCTGGACTGATGGTGTGGGCTGGAATCAGTAATGTTGGAAGGATGGATCTCCAAATCATCTGAAATGGCTGTTTGACAGCTCTTAGATACAGGAACGAGATCCTCAGACCTCATGTCATTCAACACGCATGTGTTATTGGTTCCTTTTCATGGACGATAATGCACGTCTGCAGAGAGCTCTGTTGGTGGACAACATGCTAGAGGATGAGTGAATCGATCATATGGAGTGGCCTTCATGCTCACTGGACTTAAATCCTATTGAGCACATCTGGGACGCACTTGGCAGATGCATTGCAGCTAAGCTGCCACCTTCCTCACACCTTCCAGAGCTATAGGTTGCCCTAAATGAAGAGTGGCGACAAAACCCCCAAAACTTTCATCGATCAACTCATCGAGTCCATGCCATGGAGGTGTGCTGCGGTATTCGCTGTTTGTGGAGACCACACGCCATACTAGGGGCCAGTTCCTTTCAAGGGCATGTCCATTTCAGCGCCTATCTGTTGCTACACACATTGCTCTGTAGTGACCCACATCATGTGAACATTGTATCAAGTGACTTACATTCCTTTCTGTTGCCAGTAATAATGCATCCCATACTGTATCTTATCTACCGATGTTCATTCACGTACATAAACATGATTGTACATGATTTTCATCTCGTTTTCTTCTGTTTCCCTTTGATCCCCTAATTTGTTTGAGCAGTGTAGATATTTTGGCGATATATATCCTGTCGGAAATATATCGTCACGCTATTTGGCGATATAATCATGGAGACGATACGTTGCCGATATCACGGCACGGAAAAAATATCGTATCGTATCGTCTGTGACGATGTTTTCTTGACGATATGTCGCATATCAAATTTCCGATATCGTCCACACATAATGTAGACCTATCTAACAATTGCAACGCTCAGTTAGTGTGGTTAGTTTGCTTGCTTTGAGTTTAAAAAATACACATATCTCAAATTCAGAAACCTATTGCACGTAAAAAGTACTAATTAATAACATATTTGGATTGATGCGATGGTCCGATTATAAAACCATGTGTAGACTAAGAGGAAAGTTTAATTTCAGTGAAAGTATTGGAACATTTCGAGGCGCCCCTGTAAGCTAGCTACGGCGGTCCAGCCAGGGCCCCGCACACTTCGGGAACCAATGCATTTAGGGCATGAGTATTCCTCCTAAGACTTTTATTGCTAAGCATGTGTACTGTAAATCTGCTCTCTTATTCTTTCTTAAGTGACATTTCATAAAACTGGTGTTTCAGTTTCTTTGTTCTTTTTTCATTTTTTTTTTTAGGTTTCAGTTCTTGGTTAACAATTCCTAGCTACATATAGTTACCATTAGATTCAATTAGAATTATAATCATGTCCTGTTGTCTTTCCGTTGTCCGTCGTTTTTGCATTTAAGTCCATTTTATACACAGAATGGCTAATCGGGACTGGACCTACAGTTTAAAGTGGGCTCTGAAGTCTCAACCAGTGAACGGGGTCACGGCACCGGGGATCGAACCAGAGATCCGTGAATTGCTAGGCGACAGCGTTATCTGTGATGATGTTAGCTTTACTGGATAAAAAATTTTAAATTTCCATGTACGTACATGTCCACCATAATTTTAACAATTATATTAATATCATAAAAATTAAAATGATTACGTTACGTTGCTATCCATAACTATAATGTGTATATGGTTACGTTATGGTTCTCTTCATTTAAAAAAAAAATCCTTGAATTAGAGCAGGCAAAAAAAATCCCGTTCTGTCTATAATGTTGGGTACCTATAAAAATTGATTCTCTTAACAAATAAGGCATTGGGCGAAACGTTTAACAATGTATATCCCTTACAACTAGATTAGGCGAAACATACGCGTATTCCCGTTTCGCCTACAATGTCAAATTTGATTATCTTAAACAAATAAGCCATTGGGCGAAACATTTAAACATATTTCCCTTTCAGCTAGATTAGGTCAAACATTTCCCGTTTCGCCTACAATGTCGGGCAAACTGTCAAACTTGACTACCTTAAACCCGTAGGCAGAACAAGTTTTTCTAGTTTAAAAATATTTCCCTTTTAACTAGATTAGGCGAAACAATTTGATTGATTTCACCATTAGGCGAAACGAGAAGTCACCAAATATCTAATCCTGCTAATTAAGATGACTTAACAGCATTAAAAATGTCAGTATTATTTGGAGTCGTTAGGTGAATTTGAGAGGGTTAAGTTGTTAATGTTGAATGAGGTTCAGAGGGTAGCTTTAGGATTTTCAGCTCCAAGATTTAGTCACCAGCCCCCACCCACATCTTGACGTTTCAAACGCATAATACCGAAGGCGGTGTTTTGCTAGATAAAAGACAAACACCGCGCGGAGAAGAATGAGCGGGCAATTTCTCAAAACCTGGCCTCCCCACGAATTACGACGAGAGAATGTTCACACGTCCTCCAAAGTTACGACTTGGGGATATTTCCTGCGCGGGAGAACTTTTTGACGGGTTGTTAATTAGACGCCTGAAGAAGGCATGCCAACACCCCACCGCGCCCCGGTCCTTCCGCCCGTGAAGCACATAAATCAAGAAGGAACAGAGAGAGAGAGAGAGAGAGAGATGCATGAGCGACCAAAATCTGAATTAAAGCAAGGACCAAGTCTGTGGTTGCGGAAAACGGTGAATGGGGGTGGAGATATTGAGGAAGCACGGTGAAGAAAAGAGCCAAGAGAACGAAAAAAAGTCAAAACTCCCTCCAGTCACCACATCGCTAAACTTTTGGTCCTCAAGTTTTTGAATATTACAAGAAGAAGTTCTTCCGAGTTTTCCTTCTTTTAATCAATATATAGGATGTTGCAAGGATGCGCATTCCTCGTTCTTCGCGCATAGCGCCGAAGTTTCAAACTTGGATCACTTGAGTCAATAGCTTTCATGAGCTACGAACATCCCGTGAAAAGAATTACGGATCTGTACCAAATATTCAATGTATGCACGATCATACAAGAAAGTGTAACTGAGATAATGATGCTGTAAGTTAAAAGAAAAGGTTTGATTGATTGATTGAATTAAATGTTTGGGTGCGTTGGCACTTCAGGCCATTTTGCACCCTTCAATGTATACGGGGAAATATCCCCTTACCTAAAATTCTGACTTAAGAAAGTTAAAACAAGGAGTGTAAAAAGCCCATTGCGAAAAATTAAAAGTGCAACGTTGTGAAGGGACCTGCACAAGACAAACGCAACACATTAAAAAAGTAAGAATATATTGAAAGCTTCCTCACAGACAATGGAAGAGACCAGAAAAATCTAAAAACATTTGTCATCGGCCGACAGGGATGACAGACAGCTGGTAAGATTACATGTCTCTCAGGAAAGCAAAAGCGGCACATTCAAGAATGTGCCCACACAAACACGACACATTGGAGGGTCCACCCCTTGCATCAAGTGAACATGGGTTAGACGGCCGTGTCCAATACGCAGTCTTCTCGACGAGAGGATGGGACGAGGAACGTCAAGCACCATCTATGGTTGACTTGCTAGCGTGAAGCTTGTTCCCCTTTATCGCATCCCACTCTTCCTGGCAAGTGTCAAGAAGGCAACAGCATCGGCTGATTCGTTTCCCTGTATACCCCCGTGACTAGGGACACGGCAGAAGCGGACAATAGCACTGGCAGATAAGGACACGAGCGGTCGAAAGATGCACTGTACTACAGGATGCCTCAAAGTCAGCGATTCCAGACTCTGGAGTAGTGTTGCCCACGGGACGAGACGGGACAGGCTTCTAAAAATTCGAGACGAGACGAGATTGACCATGTGTCATAAGACAAACGAATATTTTCGAGACGAGACAGCTATTCCACGAGACTCCACGAGACGAGACAGGCCAAAGTCTCGTCTCGTGGGCAACACTACTCTGGAGCACACTTATGGAATCTGTGCATGGAAGAACTCACTGAAAAACGTGAACGTCGGCAAAGTCCAGGGCCTTTAGGACGGAATTAAGATAGAGTTCAATAACGTTTTCAGTGCCGTGGTAAATTTGTGAATTTATTTCCGTTCTTAGATGTTTTCTTGTTAATATAACTACTCTAACAATTTCATTTCAGTTCAATTTATGACTCAGAAAGAACCAAATATAGTTAAACTAAAACCCGATCGCTCGAAGAACCAACTTCAAATTCTATTTTTGTATTTTCCGTGGAAAGGCATGGAGGGTCACATGAACCCTTGAACCGATCGGCTTGATCCAGTTGCTACGGTGATGGGAAATTCTTGTGCTCGAAAGCGAAACAGGTAGAAAAGGCGCCCCCAATGAGGCCAAGGCGGAGCAAAGCCTAACGGTCGCCGCAGAGTAGCAAGCGAATGGGTCACCGATCCTCTGTCACTCCTAGTGATGGGTTCAAGCCGTTCATTTGTGCGAGTCGACTCATGAGCGCTCGCTCACTGAGAAGAGTCGTTCAAATGAGTCGTTCAAAAGAGTCGCCAAGCTTATTTTTCTCGAAACACATGCCTGAAGAGGGGGAAGGGGGTAGGAGGTGTTGAAGCAGATGATTGTATTTAAGTAAACGAACACAACGTACGTCCTTCAAGATTAATAAATTGTATTGCATTTTTGTGTATATGTGTGTGCGTGTAGCCGACTAGATGGCCAAGATTCTGAAGTAATCGACATTTGATCTTGCCACAGAAGTTCCCGGGTTCTAGTCCCGGTCTGGTCAAGGATATTCTTTACGAGTGTCCCTTCATCTATATCATCACGCATCATCCTCATCGTCGCGATTACTTAAAATTTGAAGAAAAGCGGCATAAAATAAGAAAAATACAAATACGATTCTGTATGTGTATGGATATACATATATGTGTAAACAGTAAACACACACACACACAAACAAAATTTATTGCACATACTTGTTTTCATTACTCTGCCTCATGAGTGAGATTTTCTATATTTGTATCTTGTTTCAGTTTACATTTCATGCTGCGGATAATGCAAATTATGCAGTACGATAGCATACACAGAAATGCTATATAATTATATCAACCTTTTATTAGTAATAACGTGCATTTACATATTCTTCCTTTTTTTTCATTCGATCACTGGTTTTAATATCGCAACAAAATGCACTCCAGATCTGCGCTGCGACACATGCTTGCATTTCCACGAGCATCGCTCGTTCACGACTCTTGAAACAGCACGAAGAGTCACAGCACAGTCCCACGACTCTTTCCCCATCATTCGTTCACGACTCTCGAGACGGCACGAAGAGTCATTAAGCACCTTAACGACTCGCTCGCCTTAGCGACTCTTCTGCTCACTCATCGTTCACGACTCTCGAGACGGCACGAAGAGTCATTAAGCACCTTAACGACTCGCTCGCCTTAGCGACTCTTCTGCTCACTCATCGTTCACGACTCTCGAGACGGCACGAAGAGTCGTGGAGCACCTTAACGACTCGCTCGCCTTAGCGACTCTTCTGCTCACTCATCGTTCGCTCGCGAGTCGCGAGCTCTCTTACACAAGGCGCGGCGGCGGCAGTCTCGCCAGCAGACTGGATCTACAGTTTAAAGTAGGATCCACCCGCTCGCTCTCCGCGGATGGCTAACAGCTGTGTTTAAGAAATATATATCGCTCTTGAACATTATCCATGTCCATCCCATATCCATAGCTTTTTGTTGTTCTACAGTCATTCAATATAAGTTTCTGCCAATATCATAATGTATGATCGAATTTCTATAAAGCGGGCCAAATTATACGTATGTATTTTTTTTTAACGTTGCTTTCTACTAGTAAAACACCTTAACACGTAGGCTCACCGCAGATGGCCAACAGCTGTTTATATCACTCGTGAACATGACCCATGTCCATCTTACGTAGTTGTTCCTAATTCTGCAGTCATTCAATAAAAGCTTTTTTGCAGTATCATGTACGATGAGATTTATGATTAAACTTCTATATTTATTCTTTAATGCTGTTTTCATTAGTAAAATATTTACACGTTAATGTTAATGAAATATTTCACGTCATATGAAAACGATTTTGTCAGACAATGTTTAAAGTCCACTTTTATGCTCCAATAGGCTAATCGGGTCTCCCCGATGGCGTAGTGATAACGTCGCCGGTAATCAAGGGGTACCGTGTTCAATACAAAGTGGAGGTTCGGATCCTCCTTTAAACTGTAGGTCCAGTCCCGACTATCCTATCTGCACATAAAGGTTAATCGGAATATTGTAATCAAGAGGTCTGTGCCTAACACCTTCTCAAAATTTTTACAAGACTCCCCTAATATTTTTTACTAACATTTAATTTCTTGTAATTTTAGCGCTAATGGTTTGGCCGAACTTGAAACTACAGGACAAATTTGTTGGCTGTTCTTCGCTGCCCGTCATGGGCTGAGGTTGCGCGCTCTCTCTCTGCAAACAACACTCGCGAGTCGCGAGCTCGCGAGTCGACTCTTTCCTTCGTTCAAAGAGTCGCTAAGGTGTGCCACGACTCTTTGAACGAAGGAAAGAGTCGACTCGCGAGCATGCTCCTTCCCCTCTCATCGTACACGACACGTTTCAGCCAGCTTTACGGGAAAAGGAACAGAGAGGACCCCCCTCCCTCTCCTCTCCAGTCCCCATTTGCTGCCCGCAGAATCGACTTGCTTTCTTTCAAAAATTCCGGCCGCCAGGCGAGTATACACTTGCGCATGCGCCTTCCTCGCAAAATTCGTGGAAAGGAGAGGGAATAATGGAATAATAGTTGCTTGGCGGGCGGAGGAGTCGTGGCACACATACGACTCTTTGAACGTGTCGTTCAATTCTGGTGAACGAGTCGTTCACCGCTCACAAGAGAGAGTCGTTACTTTTGAACGACTCGTTCACGAACGACCCATCACTAGTCACTCCCTGAACCGCGAGCGAAGAGCGCATGTTGACACCAGAAGATGTCCTTTACGACTGAAGAAAAATGAGTCGTGTGGCAACATCGCTTTTTGTAACTGGAAATGCTCAAATCTGAAAACGGAAAGTTCTTTGGTCGTATGGACTTGAGAAACATGATTGGGTGAAATATACCCAATGGAATGTATATTCACCTATATTCCGTGCGCGTTACGTACAGAGTACGTCTGTGTATGTTTGTATAAGTATGAGACTCCATTCATTTTACACATTGTTACGTTACTCATAAAGATTACAGACACCGATTTATGAGTCCCAAAGCATCAAACTACAGTTTCCGGTACTTTAAAAATTAAAATACAAAACCTCTGGCTCCAGTTACGAGCCCTACCCCTGCATAAAGCGGCTCTGCGGTTCACTCATCCTCACATAAAAGGATATCTGGACCGTAGGTTGAAGATTGAGGTGAAAAGAGAGACAGAAAAATGCATCTTCTAGGTTGAAGTCCTTAACTGTGACACATCAGCCTTCAGAAGGTGTACTACAAGGACTGCGGACTGAAAATACACAGACTCCCACTCAGCTTACTGAATGGATAATGTGACTGATAGTATCATTCGCTACGTTTCATTGGCTGTTTTTCCAATGTGGCTGAACTGGTCGTTGTAATTCAGGATAAGCTCTCTGTTTCATTCCTGGTCACACACAGTTCGTACTTCAGTTCCTTATCAGAGAACCCACAACGTTCGTCGTGAGAGACTTGGAAAGGAAATGTAGAACTTGAGATGTTGGTGCATTTGTTTCTTGTTTTATACAGATTGGTTTTTGTAACTTAATGTCTAAAAACGTTACACATTTAACAACATATTAAAGCTTAATAGCTGAATTTCTTAAAATTGATATTGATTTGATCTGATTCATTTTACTTTGCTTTTTTGTGCCACTTTTGGCTAATCGCGAAGATTGGGATGAGTGATGATATGATGAAATTGATGAATGGACACTCACAAACATCCATGCCCAGGCCGGGATTCGAACCCGGGACCCCTGGCGTCGTAGCACGAATTTCTTAAAATTGTTTGTCTCGCTGACATGGAAATCATGGGAAACCAAGAAGGTTTTAATGGTCAAAAAAAAAAAAAAAAACAGGGAATATTCAATGTGGATTTTTTTTAAAATACTAAGAGCAGGAGTTATTTTATGAACCACTGTAGTCCAGACTACCACATAGGAGACCTGGCTTCGATTCCACTCGCTGACTCGCCATGCGAGAAAACAAGAAAAACTTGGTTTGGTGAGCAGACGGGTATGGGTAGGTGAAATCGCCGACCTACAGGATATTGCCCTGAAGCGCATAGCTGGTTTGGAGGTAGTGTGTGGTGCAGCACCACACTCCGGCCGCACATATCAACCCAAAATCACACCATAAAGATTCCGCTACATTGCATTTCGCGCTCCTAGCGGCGAGGTGTGGAACCAGTGGTGTCCGGGACTATTCGAATAAAAACTTGTTAACATCAGGCACAGATGTACACCTATATAATGACGATATGCCTCATACGTTTCCCAGAATAAAATCGCTAAACCAGGGATTTCTTTTTGAATAACCCTGTACTTCCGTTAAGTGTAGGATCAAATATAAGGTTTACGCAAGCCTGGAAGCGAGAAAAACCTTACGAAACAATAAATCCAAATCCCACAATAAGTTAAGTAAGGCAGCAAGGTAATCTGCAAAGCCCGACCGCTTGAGAAGCATGTTTCCCTAGACTCCATATCCCCACACGACAATTCACATCTACTCGAAAACGCCCCTCTTTGGCAAAGTCACCCGAAATTCCACATCAAAGAGTTGATTCGAAGTAGGTGAAACCTAACGGAAAATAATCCCGGCGTTAAATCAAGTTACGAAGAAAGCGCAAGAAACTTACGTGTTGATTCGTGCATCAAGTTCGGAGTGGATTATACCCTGGGAGGATATTTCCACATCACTTCATCTGTGTCTCATGCAAGATCAATAGAAGCAGGAGCAGCACAGAATCGGTGCAACCAAACAGACTTTAGAGAAATAAGACGAAGCAGGAGGAGAAGATGCTCCTGAAAGGATGCTGGACTCGACCTTCATCTTCAAATTACGAAGTTCGCCTTGCGTAACCTTGGATCTTGTTTCAAAGGCAGATTCCAACACAGAAGGTTTGTAGTAACGTGTTCAGGAAAGCTTGTAACGGGCGAATATTAAACGTGAAGGAATATACTACGAGAGGAAGGCTTCTTATTAGTGCCCAGATTCTGTGTTTGGTTACTCTGTGCAGCTTCTCAATCTCGTGTGATTAATAGTGACAGTGTATGGCTATATAGAGAACGGATTTTAAGGTGCAAAATTATTGTCGGGAAAGGGAAAAAAAGATTCTGAAAATGTTTTCAAAAATGTGCTGATAAAATGCCTTTATTCAATGCTCTCTTTTTCTGAGCCTTCATATATATAATGCGCGCGGACCGCAGAGAGAACGGTGGTTCTGCCGAATACGTTTTGTTGAAGATTGTGTTTTCGCTTGCGGGTTTTGCTGCATTATCTTGGGAACTATTGGGGCTGCAATTATTATATTATACCATTTTCAAGCTCTCGTTCTACTCTGCAATATGACACTATAGGATTTTATGTAATTGCTCAAGAAGAGTGAACACTATTTATTTATTCAATTGTCCATTTTTTAACAAAAAGTGAAAGGAAAGAAGAAAAAAAGGAAAAAGGTGATGAAGCATCAAGGAGGGGCTTACTCACGAAAAGGTGAAAAAAGGTGCAACAAAGTATGTTCGTTTTACATGATTTCATGTCCTAAAATACATATCTCAAACGATCGGTATCAAAACAGCTATATATCTTTTGGAAAGGTGCTGCACTTAAAACCCGTTCCCTCGTAGTAAGGCCCGGATAGTTATACATTTTCGATATTGTACAAACCTTCTTTGATAAATGAATATTACATATGCAAATACATAAATGAAATACAGTGTGTCCGGCTTAAAAGTACAAGAAAATAATAAAATAACTTTTAAGTATATTGAGATATTTCCGTACGGTTTTCTTCTATCTATAGAGTAACTCAAAAAGTTTATTTTACATCTTAAAACGTCTCGATATGTGCACTACGCGTATTAGTAGCATGACACGTGTCCAACCTATATTCAAGCCACGCGCATGTGTTGTACAGCATTACTGGCGTCACATTCTGGAAATACGACGTGGTAGATTACGAAGGCCACGATCTCATGTTTGGTATCTTGAGAATTTACAAAACCCCTCAGGAAAAAAATCAAGCGGAGTAATGTCTGCAGCAGTTTTCAGTTTAGAAAACACGAGTTCGTAATCTTCCTGATCTACAACGTCCCATCCGTTTTCACATGTGTTGTTGGATCATATTTTCGATCCTTATTTACAAAACTTCAATTATGTAATACACGTAGTTTTATTTCGCTGTGCAATTGAATTCGATGTATTTTAGTAATATCTGGATACTCGGGTCTCCATAACCTCTATACTAAGTTTCAGCACAATCCGTTGCTTCGGCCGGGCTCCAGAGTAGGGGAAATTTAATTCCAAGCGCCACATTTTCACCTGGTGGTGAAAATTTAACTAGTTCTCCTTCGTCGGCTGTTGCTTCTCTATGGTCTCCATAGCCTCTATACCAAGTTTCAGCGCAATCCGTTGATTCGAACAGGTTAAAGAGGGCTCTAAATAGGACAACTTTAATTCTGGCCATCTGGTACGATCATTAAAATAAACGGTATTTGTATCCTGTATGCATGTACCTGCGCAATAGAAGCTCACGATTTCCACTGATGTTTATATTTTTGGTGGGAAAATCACAAAAGCCATAGTATAATACAGATCGACTGTACGAACCAACCAACTGTACGAAAGTTTTCATTTCAGAAGTTAGGATCTTCTAAACGGAAGGCAGGAAAACACTCTCTAATGAGAATGAATCAAATAAGGGTATTTACTTGAGTAGTTCTTGTCGTTTGCCAGTGAGGTGGTAGGGTGGAGATGATCGCCCACGTGCTCTTCTCTAGCGCATCACTGACATGTTATGTGCATAATTTAAGAAGTCCGACTCAGTCATGCAGTCATGATACTCTTTACATAGCATACATAGGGAGAAAACATGTCGGTGTTACCCATGAATTTGTGCCATGTAGTTGCATAGATACAGGATAAAAAATGCAGTTTCCCGAGGACGTCCTGAACGAGAAAAATGTATTGAATAAAGTTGATCGCTTTGATGCTCTATACACGCAGTGAAAATATCTCAGTACTGTACTGTACAACATTTTTATTAAAGTACAGTAAAACCTCGTTAATCCGGACTTCGCTTAATCGGGACACGCAAAAGGCAAAGAAAAAAAGCAGAATGCAAGGTTTTAAATGTGGCTAGAAGTCAATAAGTGGACTTCCCAAAGAAAAGGCAGTCAACGACTGATGATATTCTGTTTCCCGCAGACTTTGTACTGTACTGCATAGTGTATTTAGGCCTAAGCCCTTTAAATACACCATAATAAACGTGTTTTGTTGCTATGAACGGAGTTTTAATGCACTCTCTACTGTTCTTTTAGGTTATTTCAGTTAATCCGGACTTTCGTTAAACCGGTCAACTTATCCCCCATTAGTCCGGATCAACGAGGTTTTACTATATAACTAGAAAGACGGACAATGTAGCTGATACAGAACAAAGTTACCGGAAACAAAATTTGTGGCTCTTTATATGCAAAATTTAAAACATACATAGCCCATGAATTACTTTGCTCCTTTCCCGCCACATCTTTGGTTATAATAAGAGCACAAATGATTCAAACGACCAATCAGTTCAGTTATATGTTTATGAGGTCCCTCCGATTGGTTCTTATTATAGCTATTTTCCAGTCTTACGGCGGGCGCCATATAAGCATGCAAGGGAAGTGGGGAAGCGACCAATCCAGCGCGATAAGAAACGTAGCAGCCAATAGAACGAGGTTCACGTAGTACTTTTTCCGCCGCGGCGTGTCTCTCGGCGCCACAGCTGTTGTCTGGTTTATATGCGGCATAATCCCTGTTCCCCACTTCCCTTGCCAGAACTAGGACCGGCCGCCGTAAGAGTTGAAAATACCTTTAGTGGAGTGATGTTTTCAAGAGCAGAGGACTACAGAAATGATCATAGATAGCTCTCGGTCTGTACGTTTAAAAACTTATTGTAGCTATCTAAGATTGTACAGGCGTCAACAATTGAGTAATCAGTAATTTGCCTGTTTTTATTTATCTAATCATACTATTCTTGTCACTGATCTACTTATTTTCATAAATTTGCAATTCGTCGTGTTCGTTGAGCTAACTTCTTCGATATTTCATATCAGGATCTAATATATTCCTAGTTTAAGACTGCCAGCAGCATAAGTTATCACTAAGGCTCAGAAGTTAAAGACCTATAAATTGGCAAAAAAAAAAGACCTAAAAATATCAAAAAAAGGAAACTAAGAACGGAAAAAAGGACGTAAAAATGTGATCCAAAATAATTAACTTCAGTTTTAATTACATATTTAATGAATTTAAAAAAATCAAAATTCTGGTGGTATGGAACACACAGTGCGAAAAAACTATATGAATGAAATGCATCTTCTTTCAGACATTATATATTTTTTAGATTAACATAATTTGAAAAATCATATTTGAAGAATCATATTTGGCCTAACCATACTAGGGTTACAGAAATAGGACTTCGGATCCTATTTCAGTCGTCCAAAAATGTTTTCTCTCGTTTCAGGGATGGTTCTAATATATTTATTTCTTTCCTTTTTTTATTTTTCTTTACTACAGAAAAGATGTTTAAGAGGTGATGTACTGATGATGATTCGAATTGAGAATGGGCAGTAAAAAAGTAGTCGAAAGAATCTGAAGTTGCAAAAAAAAAAGCCGTTTAGACCTAAAAAAGGCTAAAAAAGGACCAATAAGCCAAAAGCGCCGAAAAAGGCAAAAATGACAAATAAAACGCACCATTTTCTGGCCTTCAATGACCCAAAATGAACATATATTATGTTGGCCCTCGTCTTCGGACAATAGGGGAAAAAAAGATCTCTCCTCAACTTCCGAGCCCTAGCTTATCACTATTGAACTTGACCCTCTTTCTTATTTACTTTCATGCAATCCAAATATTCTTAAAATATTTCATGATCTACAAAAACTATTTTTATGCAATTTTACTTTTTTCCACTCAGTGGCGTGTCCACGATTTTATAAGGGGGGTTATGTCCTCTCTTTGAACAGCCAGTCCAGACTTTTCTACATTTTACGTTCTTTTTGGGGGGAGGATGCTGGTCCGAAGGAGGAGAGATTATGACTACACTAACTCTCTCTCCTTGGACACAACAATGTCGACACTTTGTCGGTGGTCGAGCTCATTCAGCATCTCGAAGGTTTTAGGAGAGGATTATTATTTCTCAATTTATCTAATTTTTCAATTTGCAAATTTGTCTTTTTTTTACTCACATTTTTTTTAAATTTATGTTTGTCACATCTTCAATTCATTCATTCACTCGCTTGGCAACAATTTTCTCTTGCATTGAAGACTTTTCCATTTCATTCATATTTTCTTTTTTATTTTCTAGTCGCGAATTTACTGTTTCCGCTAATGTTTCTTTTACACTTTATCTTTAATTCTTGTTTTTCTTCTTACTTTAAACCAGGGTTGGCAAGGTAATTTAGTTGTTAAGTTTTTTACGTGTATTACGCGTAATTTACTAATAATTTACTTCGCGTAGAAAACCAGTTTCTTACGCAGATGTAGAGAAACTAGCTTTCCTCCGTAAATTAGTAATATAAAAGTAGTGCTATTGGGTTGTTTCAAAGTAGTACTTGGCAGGTATCCTCTTTTTTTATCAATTGAATATCACTTTTTGACATATTTTGACAATTTTTTGTCGATGTTTTAGCGTTTAGCAATGTTTTTAGTACAATTTTCACTATACTCATTTTTCCCCCACTCGTACTTGGCAGGTATCCTCTTTTTTTATCAATTGAATATCACTTTTTGACATATTTTGACAATTTTTTGTCGATGTTTTAGCGTTTAGCAATGTTTTTAGTACAATTTTCACTATACTCATTTTTCCCCCACTCGTACTTGGTAGGTATATTATGATCTTACGTGATACAACTTAACCTATCCTTTTTTTACGATTATTTAATTTTTTTTACGATCCTAAGTGATATAACTTAACCTATCATTTTTTTTATTTATGCACTGTTTGAACGTCATCATTTGAGGATCATATTTTGTAGGTATTTTTTTTTATCAATCGAATATAAGTTTTTGACATATTTTGACAATTTTTTGTCGATGTTATAGCGTTTAGCGATGTTTTAGTACAAATTTTCACTGCACTCATTTTTTCCATTTATACTTGGTAGGTATATCACGATCTTACGTGATACAACTTAACCTATCTTTTTTTTTTACGATTTTTTAATTTTTTTTACGATCCTAAGTGATATAACTTAACCTATCATTTTTTTATTTACGCACCGAACTAACCTACAAGGGACTCTGTTTGTTTTAATATTTCAGTATTATAAGGTTTTCACAAATTTTATATAACCTAAAATGTGTTGGATGTTGATTTTTAGTATGTGGCAATTTTTTATGAATTTTAAAACTGCTCCGTGACCCTCTCGTTCTTCACGTCGTAGGCGAAGGACTTCTCCGCAATCAGGATGACACTGCATAGGGTATCCTCGGGCAAGGCGTCGTGGAACTCGCAAACACCCACTCTACAAAAATTCTACTATATGATCTTTCACTGGCTAAGCTAACCTACAAATAGGAATTGGCAGCACTGACTTATAAACCCACTGGGTCTTCTTGGCATGTTTTTTCATGATGTGTTGCCAGGCTATTGGGCATCTTGGCGTATACAATGTATATATTTTGAGAGGGGGGGGGGGTTATAGCTTTTTATGCTGTACGAATACTAAAAACTTGACAGTGACAACCAACAGAGTAAATAAACCTACATGCAGAAACTAACAACACTAGTTTCTGACAGTGAATTTGAAATAAAATATTAAACAAAATACATGAGTAAGCACTGTGATTACAAATAGTACCAGTGTTATGCCCCCAACTCCAACTGGACAACTGGGGAAAATAATTGTACAACAATTTGTACCTAATTGTACAATACTTTTACCTAATTGAGAGAGCCTTCCCGTAACTTACTTCATGTACAATTTATATGTTTTTACAACTGTGAAAAGAAAACATATGTGTTCTGTATGCATACATTTATTCTTATTTTTCGAAGTTGAATGAAAGCACGTGTTTTTACGCCTCTCGTAATACTGACCTTGCTCTACTGATTTTAAATTGCTTCCATCCGCTATTTTTTCTGTGTTATTTCCGCATGCACGCAACATTCGCTTTCAATAGTATAATGAAACATAGAAGGAGTGTTAGTATAGCAGGCTTCGAGTTTACAATTTATTAAATTAAACAATAATTTATGTAAGAATATACTTGTACTTACCGAACACAAAATAATAAAAGTACATGTGAATTTTTGCGTGTGTTCATGTTATATGACGACTGAGTAAAAAAATAATGTTGACTCCCCGAAAGATAAAAGTTCCCGGTTCGATATCAGATGCATGCAAATTTTATGTTTTGCTCTCCAAAATCTTGATTTTTATGTTTGTGCTATTTGTCATACAGCAGAGGAGAAGAGGGGAGAGGGCAGGGGAGGGGGTACTATTAGCGCCATCTATTAGCAAACAATAGAAATAAAAAGTAGCGTCAAACTTTTTCAACACCCAAAAATTTTAAACGTCCTCGCGTAGTAATACGATCTAGCTGAAGATGTTTGAAGGAGTACTCTTAGTCGACGAAGCTAATTGCTAGGGCCCATATATTGCTAAAATGTTCTTTGATTTGCATATTTCTCATACCGCCATATGTTGTTCTAGTTGACTTCTTCCAAAAAAATGCTAATTAGCGAGAGTTAATTAAGCAAGGCAAGTAAAAGAAGCAAATAGGACAATATGTGGTGGCGTGAGAATATGTAAAAATTCGATTCAGAGGTGGATCGAATTAAAATTGGGGGATATTTTGCATTTTTTCCCTATAATGTACAAAACATTTACCGTACATAATCTTTTCCATTTACAACAGTATAAAATAAGAGGAATGTGTGACAATATCCATATTAATTAGGAAGGTATGTCGTATGCTAGGTTAGCTAATTGTGTCTTCTACAGCTTCACTGTTTAGAGGAAAGATGGAAAAAGAGAGCTCTACGGAAACTAACGCTCTTAACAATATTGTACGCCCCGTGAAAATTATATATAAATAAGGCATAATCGTATTATCTGCTTTCATGTCAGATTTTCCCGACCTGTGAGCTGTAGTGTTTAGGTGACAAGCGACGCGCTCAAATATAATACCGCTGACAATATTGTACGCCCCGTGAAAATTATATATAAATAAGGCATAATCGTATTATCTGCTTTCATGTCAGATTTTACCGACCTGTGAGCTGTAGTGTTTAGGTGACAAGCGACGCGCTCAAATATAATACCGTTGACAATATTGTACGCCCCGTGAAAATTATATATAAATAAGGCATAATCGTATTATCTGCTTTCATGTCAGATTTTCCCGACCTGTGAGCTGTAGTGTTTAGGTGACAAGCGACGCGCTCAAATATAATACCGTTGACAATATTGTACGCCCCGTGAAAATTATATATAAATAAGGCATAATCGTATTATCTGCTTTCATGTCAGATTTTACCGACCTGTGAGCTGTAGTGTTTAGGTGACAAGCGACGCGCTCAAATATAATACCGTTGACAATATTGTACGCCCCGTGAAAATTATATATAAATAAGGCATTATCGTATTATCTGCTTTCATGTCAGATTTTCCCGACCTGTGAGCTGTAGTGTTTAGGCGACAAGCGGCTCGCTCAAATATAATACCGTTGACAATATTGTATGCCCCGTGAAAATTATATATAAATAAGGCATTATCGTATTATCTGCTTTCATGTCAGATTTTCCCGACCTGTGAGCTGTAGTGTTTAGGCGACAAGCGACGCGCTCAAATATAATACCGTTGACAATATTGTACGCCCCGTGAAAATTATATATAAATAAGGCATAATCGTATTATCTGCTTTCATGTCAGATTTTACCGACCTGTGAGCTGTAGTGTTTAGGCGACAAGCGGCTCGCTCAAATATAATACCGTTGACAATATATTGTACGTATATTGTATTGTATAGGAGACTAGAAGCATATAATTTGGCGAAAAAAAAAAACCCAAAGTAAGGTCATAGAAAATAGTTAAAAAAAGTGAGCAATTATATTTTGCATTGCACAGCATTTGGTATTAAATAACATACCCCCAAAAAATCTCTGCATTATGCGTTCTGAAAAAAATTGCCCTACGTGCCAAATTACTGTGTCAAGTAAAAATTTTCAAAAGGCACTGTCGTACTTGTGTGCCGGGAAAGCGAATATGTGCGACCAAACTGTGCTCTAAGTGTGGAAACAATTTTTCTATTGACTACTTCAAGCAACACCAGCTTACTTTCAAGAGCACTGGAACATCACTACCGCAACCTTCCAAGCGAAAGGTAGAAGTAACCTCCCTCGATGCATCGCCACCTACCAAATGCGTCAAGCTGACGAAGAAAGCAGACCGAATTGCGTTTGAGCATTTATTAGAAGACTTTAACATAACATCAGACAGCTTCTGCGATGTGCGTAGTTTTCTGGAGAGCGAGCGAGCTAAGATAATATCCATTCTCAACGATGCATTGGCTACATACTCCACTAAATTCTATGGCGTGCTATGCTGCAAGTATAAGAAACCGTCTGATGAAATACCGATCTCAATGGCTCGGGATATGATTTCCATCACTTGGTTACACATCTAGGGTGCGACAATGCGAGAATCAATGTCCTGGCGCAGAACGAGGAGCGTTATATTAGCATCAGCAAGTGGGTGCCGATCCCCAACTCAAGCAAGAGCATCGAGCTTCGGTTCCTCAACTCTCTGAGGTTCCTCCAGGCAAGCCTCGATGCTCTTGCTGGGAAGCTCAGAGACGACCAACTAGCCATTACTACATCAAGTTTCCCAAACTTAGATGTCGCACTCATCAGACGTAAAGGGGTCTACCCCTACGAATACGTCACAGACCCTTCCAAGTTCGAAGAAGAGTTGCTGCCTCCCCAGGATAAGTTCTACAGCCAGTTGAGAGGTTCAGGTATTACCGACGAGGAGTACAAGCATGCTCAGTCTATGTGGGTCGAGTTGGGTTGCCGAACTTTCGGTGATTACCACGATGCATACCTGAAGCTTGATGTGACGCTTCTAGCATGTGCGACGTTTGTTGTGGTAGGATCATTGGGGGAAATGTGATTCTCCCAATATGTCATCTGACTTACTAGCATATGCGATACGAAGAACAGGTGTGTATGTGACTTACTAGGATTAGGCTCATGGTAATGAGGTCCTAGTAGCTGAAACGTTGTCGGGGTATTTTGCAATTTTTTTTCAAATATGAACACGTTAAACTGGACTGTCTCGGATTTTGAGTTTTGTATTCGCCCCCGAGAAAATTCTATATAAAATAACATACCTGAAAATTATATTCACAGTAGATTCATTTTTTGAGTTTTGTAATTACCCCAAGAAATTCTATATAAAATAACATACCTGAAAATTGTATTTACAGTAGATTGAATTCTTGAGTTTTTGTATTCGCACACAAGAAATTCTATATAAATAACATACCTGAAATTCTATTTACAGTAGATTGAATTTTTGAGTTTTGTAATCACTCCAAGAAATTCTATATAAAATAACATACCTGAAAATTGTGTCGCTATATACTAGACTTTTTGATTTCTGTGATTTTGGAGAAAGCAATGGCATCCACCACCAGTTTTAATCGTAAAAATGATAAAACTGAATGTGTTACTTGTGGGAAGCTAATGTTAAGGAACAATTTATCGGCACACAGGGCAAGATGTAGCAAAACAGGTTCGAGAATTAATCGTTCGTTACCTTCTAAGCCCTGTGCTCGATGCGGAAAGATGTTCAGCATTACAAATTTAAGTAAACATCTCAAAATTTGCAAACCATCGACCGAACAAGGAACATCGAAAAGGAAAATCGATAATTTAGAAACGGAAGCTTCCACTTCCAAGCAAATTAAATTATCTAATAAATGCAAACCAATTAGATCTGCATTTAACGACCAACTCCAGGATTTTTCAATTAAGTCAGAACCAGGTCGTGACATCCTTAGTTTCTTGGATGAAACGAAAACATCTGTACTAAATATTTTAAAAGATAAACTTGAAAACAACTCTATAAAAGTATATGTTGTTCTGTTTTCTGAATACGAGAAAGTTGATGGCACAACGAGTATTTTTTATCATCGTACAAAAAACCAGACACTTTATTTTGCTGACGTCGAAAATTTGGACAACTTCTATTATAAAGTTACCAACGAGCTGGTTAAGAAACATGACGATTTCGAGGCTAAAGGGTCGGGATGGTCTCTGTGTGGAAGTCCTCACACGTTAACCGTTTACGTGAACCGATTCTCGCCTCTTCGCGCTTCCAGCTACGTTCCTCTTCCACCGAACATTCAACACAAGAGGGCTGTGTTAAATATACAGAACAGCGATAACAAGTGTTTCCTCTGGTGTGTGTTGGCTGCACTGCACCCGATTCATTGGTCAAATAATCCAGAACAGGTTTCTAATTACAAGCAATATGAGACCGACTTTGAAAGTGTAATGTCTGGCATCGAATACCCGGTGACATTGTCGGATATAACAAAGTTCGAAAATCGTGCCGGAAAACGCATCGCTATTAATGTATATTTCTTCACGTCAGATAAATATCTCGTGCATCCCGTCAGGATAAGCGATATCGACGATGATGATGCTCGTGTGATTAATCTCCTTCTCATTTCAAACGAGGATGTTCATCACTACACGCTAATTCGTTCACTATCACGTTTGGTCAGAAGTCAATCAACCAAGCATGCAAACAACATCGAAGTTTGCCCGAGATGCCTAACCATGTTCGACGATCGTGACCGACGTGATCATCAAAATCTTCATAGTCGTCAAATTGCTATCGAGAAACTTGCAGAACATAAAATTTACTGCGGCGACAACAGACCAACTTGCATGTTGATGCCGAAATCAAAAGAGGTCGAAGAATTTAGGATGCATAAGGCATTGTTCGAACATCCTGCAATCATCATTGCTGATTTTGAGTCTTTTCTCAAACCGTTGTCGTACTGCGAACCAGACCCCGAACTTTCATCCACAACACCGTATCAGTTGCACGAAGCCTCGAGTTTCGGATATGTTGTCGTGCGACAGGATAGGATAGATGAACCGTATGTTTACCGAGGACCAGACGTAATCAAACATTTTTTTGAAAAGATGGTTGAAGAGGTTGAGACCATTGGCAGCCTCTTACGCGAATCGAAACCAATGCTTCCATTATCCAGCGATGAACTTCAATCTCACAATAACATTGAAACGTGTCCGGTGTGCGATCAACGTTTCACCGACGAGAATCGGAAAGTATTTCACCACAATCACTTCACCGGAAACTACATCGGTGGAATCTGTAACACGTGTAATCTAAAAATCCAAAAACCTACGTTTGTCCCCATATACCTTCATAATGGCAGCGGTTACGACTTCCATATCTTAATTCGGAATCTTGGATATGATAGACAAAAGATAAATATTCTAGCAGAGAATGAAGAAAGGTACATCAGTGTCAGCAAGCGAGTATTGATTCCGGGAACAAACGAAACTGTGGAGATGAGATTTTTAGATTCTTACAGATTTTTATCTGCGAGCTTGGACGCTCTTGCAAGCAAACTTTCGGCTGAACAATTTAGAATAACGAGAGCTAATTTTCCCACCGTAGACATAGAAATGATTAGACGTAAAGGGATTTATCCTTACGAATATGTTAGCGATAATTCTACATTTAACGACGACACTCTTCCACCTCAAAAAGAATTTTACAGTCGACTCAGAGAGAAAGGAATCACGGATGATGAATACGAACACGCGCAACGGATGTGGGACAAATTAGGATGTAGGACACTCGGCGATTATCACGATGCCTACTTGAAACTGGACGTGACAATACTCGCGGATGTTTTTCAAGCATTCAGGAAAACGTCGGCGAATATTTACAAATTAGATCCTGCATATTTTTACGGTCTCTCGGGCTTAGCGTGGTCTGCCATGTTATTACAGACAAAAATAAAACTCGAATTGATACCGGACGTGGACATGTTATATTTTATCGAGAGGGGGATACGAGGTGGAATGGTGCAATGCGTACAGAGACATGCAAAAGCAAATAACGTTCACATGACAGAAGAATACGATCCTAACGAACAATCGAAATACATATTTTATGTGGATGCAAATAATTTATACGGACATGCTATGATACAAAAACTTCCTTACGGCGGGTTCGAATGGGTGGATACCACTTCCATTAACATTAATAATTTCAACGACTGTGAATTTGGCTTGTTTATAGAGGCGGACCTCGGATTCCCCGACCATCTACACGATTACTTCAAAGATCTACCTCCTGCACCCGAACTAAAATGTTCGCCTGATTCAAATCAACGTAAGCTTCTGTTAACATTGGATAGGAAAGAGAGATACGTTCTCCATTACAAAAATCTTCAATTCTTAATTGAGAAGGGAGTTCAAGTAATAAATGTGAGAAGAATAATGAAATTCAAACATTCCGAGTGGTTAAAACCTTACATTGAAAAAAATACGTATCATAGAACACGTGCCACGTCAGATTTAGATAAAGATTTTTTTAAACTCATGAATAATGCTGTTTACGGAAAAACAATGGAGAATGTCAGGAAGCACGTGGACGTGAGATTAGTTCCCGATTCAAATAAATGTAGAAAATTGATAGCATCGCCGACATTCAAATCACGAAATATATATGATGAAAACCTGGCCCTGTTTGTGATGGATAAAAAAATAATCAAGTTCAACAAACCAATCTACGTGGGGGCGACGGTTTTGGATTTATCTAAACTGCATATGTTTGAATTTCATTATAATGTCATGAAACCCTTCTATAACGAAAATATAACACTTTTGTACACGGACACGGACAGTTTTATTTATTCCGTACAGACATCTGACCTCTACAACAATTTGAAACAACCGAAAATGATTGATCATTTCGACACATCTTCCTTCCCTCAACCAAACAGATTTGATCTCCCTTCTCGCAATAAAAAAGTGCTTGGTAAAATGAAGGATGAATGCAACGGAGAAATCATTCTGGAGTTCGCCGGCTTACGTTCCAAAATGTATGTGGTGAAAACAGAAACCAGCATCACCAAAAAAGCCAAAGGTGTTGGTAAAAATACCGTGAAAAACAAGCTTGTGTTCGAGGATTACATCAATTGCCTCTATTCACAGTCGAGGATTCTACGTTTGGAGACAAGGATACAAAGCGTAGACCACGTGCTTACCACAAACAAAGTTAAGAAAATTGCGCTGGATCCGCATGACGATAAAAGATGTATTTTGTCTTGCGGAATCCACACGTTGCCTTGGGGGCACTGTCGTTTAGAAATTAGTAAAAATTGTAGGCAATGCAATTGAAAAAAAAAAATAAACTTTAGCTGTCTCACATACACGATAAATAACTAGCAAAGGACAATGAATCTTTTTGGTTTCCGAAAGCAAACAATGGAGGCTGTACACCGCACGACGACAGATCATGAATTTCTACCTTCCGTGTTACCTAAACTCAACGGTCTGTTGATCATTCACCTCAACAGCATTTGGACGAAACTGAATGACGATGTGGGCAAGATGTTTTATGTTTTTAATAACAATTTACATTTCTACGAAATTCCGATCGACGGGAAACTTCAAATCACCGTGAATCCGGAAAACGCAGGCGAAATCAAAATTTCTACCGGCAAGAACATTTTTCGAATCAAGCACGACAAGATGCTTTCTAACATTACGTACGATGTGTCCGCAGGAGATTATCTTTACATGGAACTCCTCGGAGATTACGACAAACTTATTCCTCTCTTCGTAGAATTACGAATCGTCTATCCTATTATAAATAACCGTTAACCAAAAATGCCTAACGACATTTTCGGCAACACCAAGCGTGTAGACCACGCAGAAGAGATTCTCATGTTGGACATTCGAGTTAAGAAGTTGAGGACCGATTTGATCGCTTTGCAGGAAACCTTAAACAAAAGTTTAGAGTCGGAAATCGCTACGCTCCAAACGCAATGTCTCGACCCCATTCTGAAAATCGATTCCGAACTGAAAACGCTGATAAAAAATTATGTCGACGTACCTTCTTACGACAACGTTCAAAATATACAGTTGAGCGTGGATTCGCTTCAAAATGATTTGGCCAAATTACAGCAATTTCAATCGAAAAATGAAGATTTGGAAAAATTGAAACTCGAAATCGAAGAACGAACTTCCGCAATAGAAAAGAATTTCTCTGAACTTCAAACCGTCGTGAACGATATAGACGCAGAACGCTTGCATGTCGTCGTTTCCAAATTACAAGAAGAATTCACCAGCACGTTGGAAGAAATTAAATCCAAGTTGCAGACTTTGGAAGATACAATGACGAACCTACCATCGTCGGACGAACTGCAGGTCATCGGTAAAAGCGTCGCGAACATAAAAATTCAATTGGAGGCCTATCAAGATTTCGAACACATTCAAACCACCATCGCTACGCTTCAGGCGTCCTTGGAATTGATCAACGAAGAAATTAAAAATATTCACGCTGAAGCGAGAGCGTTGACGAGCATTCAAGACACGTTGAGCACGGTTCAGCAGAAGATCGAATATTTAGAAAATTTGAACGTCGAAACGAATCTCGCTCATTTTCATCACGTACTGGACAACATACAGGGTGACTTGGAATCGTTACGGACGAGCGTGCCTTCGAGCGAAGATTTGGAAAAATTGAAAACGGCGGTGACGGCACTATCCGAATCGAGCGACATCAAAAGTTCATTGAGCGATCTCGAGAGTAAAGTGACCAATCTCCCCACCTCCAAAGAATTGCACGCTTTGAAAAGAAACATATCTCGAATGCTGAAACGACTAGAAACGGAAACGGCGAACGTGGAACAGATTCGAGACGAAATTAGTTCGCTGGTGTCGACGCTGCCCACTTCGCAGAGCGTCGCCGACCTTCACACGCAGTTTACAGAGATGCGAAGCATCGTGAGCGATCTTACCGAGAAGAGCTCGAAATTGAATCAAGTCGAGAACCTTCAGAACATCGTCGTCAACATCAGAGATCAAGTTGGAGTGCTGGAGTCCACGCAGGAATCGACGCTGGCCTCTTTCGGTGCCAAGTTGCAAGAACTCAACGAAAACTACAAGCAGTTGAACGTGGAAGTGAAAATCAAACCGTCGTTTTCTACCGTAACGGATACCATAGTCGAGCATTTGCTGCCCATCGAAAATAAACTCGGACAAGTTCACAGTAATCTGCTCGGCGTCGACACTAAATTCGCTAAACTGCATTTTCTGCAAGCCATCGAAATCAACAGCGTACCCAATCAACAGAGAATCTCCACGTTCGTCGAAGGTAACAAACTGTACATGTTGCATCCTTATCATCCGTACTACAAGTTTCTCCTCAATGGCACGATTCAGATAAACGAATTTTCGTACTGGTCTCACGGTAGAAAAGCTAGCGTTCCCACCATGACCTTGATATCGAATCGTGGTGTCCAGAAAGCAGGAAACATTCCTCTGGCACGTTGGAACGAAACGCGCAACATATATGAAATACACGAAGACGAAGATCTCACCGTTTTCGACGTGAGTGCCGGCGATAAGCTGATCATTCAAAACACGAGCGAAGTGCCACCCTCTTTGAATCCCATCACGCTTGTGCTTCTCTTGAAACGTAATCTCTAAAAAAATGTCTAGGCAAGCCATCGTCGAAGAATTGCATAAACCTGCACGCCGTAACTACGAACGTTTGGCTGTGGTAACCAAGGGCATCGACGACCTCTGGCAAAGCGACCTCGTGGAGATGAGTAGCGGCAATTTGAAAAACGTGCATAAATTGAACAAGGGCAACAAGTACCTTCTCACCGTCATAGACACGTTTTCGAAATTCGCATGGGCTCTACCTTTGAAGGCGAAAACGGGAACGTGCGTCACGGAAGCATTCAAATTAATTTTTCGCGAAAGCGGTGGCAGACGACCACGGTTTCTGCAAACGGACAACGGTAAAGAATTTTACAACGCCGTATTCCAAAAATTTATTCAAAAACATGGCATTCGACATTATTCGAGCTTCAGTCACATCAAAGCCAGCATCGTGGAAAGATTCAATCGAACCTTGAAAACACACATGTGGAAACGATTCACGCTTCGGGGAAATTACAAATGGGTCGACATCCTGCCGGAACTCGTCGACACCTATAATGATACAGTACACAGAACGATAGGCATGAAGCCAGCTGACGTTACCAAATCTGACGAGCAGCGTTTAATTTCTACCGTTTACTGTCCAAAGTACACTCCCACGACAAAAAAAGCTAAATACAAAATTGGAGACCAGGTGAGGATCAGCAAATTCAAACGCACCTTCGAGAAGGGATTCACAAAAAATTGGAGCACGGAACTTTTTACGGTGGTTCGAGTTCTACCTGGAAACCAACACACGTATATAATAAAAGATAGTAGCGGCGAGATTTTGAAAGGAAGATTTTACGAAAAGGAACTCTCTAAAACAAAACACCCCGACACGTACCTCATCGAGAAAGTATTGCGTAGGAAAGGTGACAAACTGTTTGTCAAATGGCTGGGACTTCCGGAAAAGAGTTGGATCGACGCGGACGAAGTGATCTTGTGAGTACGTGGAACGTGGTGAAGCGTCTACCGGATCCGGAAAGTCAAACGAAGAAAAAGAACGGCGAGTTGCTTCCCGACAGCATCCGCTGTCTGATCGTAGGTCCTTCGGGGTGTGGGAAAACGACACTGCTCGTGGACAATTTTCTCCTCGCACCGAATTGGTTAAATTGGAAGAACAGGCACCTGTACGTGTTCTCGAAAAGTTTGGAGCAATCCAAATACCAGCAACTGATGAAACTGTACGATGGTCTGGACATTGCAACATTCGCCTCGGAAATAAAACCACTCGACGATTGTCGTGAAAATTCAGTCGTTGTGTTCGACGACGCCATCCTGGAAAATCAAAATGAAATTCGCAACTTTTTCACGCAAGGTCGTCACAAAGGAATGGATTGTTTTTACCTAGCTCAAACGTTTTCCAAAATTCCAAAACAGTTAGTGCGCGACAACGCCAATTTCATATGTTTGTTTCGTCAAGATCACACCAACCTCAAGCACGCGCACGATGACTACGTAGGCGGAGACATGAACTACAATCAATTTTCGGAAGGCTGCTCTACTTGCTGGAACGGTGACGATTTCGGATTTGTGACGATCGACATGACGAGGAAACCCAACGACGGAAAATACAGAAACAAAATCAACGACTTTCTAAACGTTGCAACGTTGTGAGAAACGACGTATATAAATAACGTCATGACGAAACGAAAAATCGAGGACGAAAATCTCAAGCTTCGCGATTACCTCGCGAAACGCTTCAAAGGTTGGAAATCCGAGAATCGCGGATTCTACGAAGAGAAGAAACGTCAGGATCAACCCGTGATCGATGCCATCAGCAGTCTAGGTAAAGAAATTAAAAGTGTCACGGAACAAAATAAAAATTTGATTAATGAACTCGTACCGCTCGCAGCTAAAAGTTACGCCGTACCCACACCCATTTCGAGCATTCCTTCGACGCCGTTCGAACTGAAGGATGCACCGGCACGACGTCGAGCCATAGGCAGCACGTCTTCGGATAAAATCGAGTTGGGGCCTTTGGCACGAGACTACCTGAGCACGGGGAAATTCGACAAGGATGAAGTGTTCGGATTGTATCCCAGCATGGAAACCAGCGAAGGCGGCGGTGTGGTGTGGAAGATTGGGAAATCGAAGGTGACCTTCGAAGGCAACGACATTAAAGTCAATTTAGGCGACAAGGATAGTTGGAACAGGTATCCGGGTACGGTGGGACTGTGGGAACTCGTCGCCAAAAAGCAGCCGAAAGATTACACCGACGAAGATTACCAAAGTTACAAGGAAATTCTGATCATGACGGATGCCTTGTACCAGAACAACGACGCCTCGCAGAATAGGGTGAAATCGAGCAGCGGCGAGAAGTACAGGAATCTCATCAAACCGATTTGGAACCAGGTCAAAACAGGCAGTGGTGTCAAACGCTACAACACGTTACCCAAAGAATTCGTTTGGGTGGACGACGTTAGGAAACTCGTGGACCGATTGTTGGTGATAGCCGGCGAAGAGAATGCAGGCAACCGTAATTTCTACAACGAGAAGGTTGGCATCGTGGACATGATCAGCACGAAACTTTCCAACTTCATCGTGAACGACGACAAGGGCATAGGTTACCTGATCAAAATCATCAACACGCTGCCTCCGAAATTTTGGAACGTGGCCGAAGGAAAAGGACTCGTGAACGACGTCATCAACAAGTTACCTTTCGAGATGCATTTACCTGGCTACCAGTACTGCGGACCGGGTACCAAACTCGAGAAAAGATTGGAGAGAGGAGACAAGGGTGTGAATCTGTTGGACGCCGCATGCAAAGATCACGACATCGCCTACAACACCACGCAGACGGATCTGGACGCACGTCACGAAGCAGACAAAAAATTAGAGCGCGCAGCTTTCGAAAGGTTCGTGAGCAGAGACGCATCGCTGGGTGAACGGGTCGCCGCACTGGGTACCACCATCGCCATGAACACGAAACAAAAATTGGGGTGGGGTATATAAATAACATACCGTAAAAAAAAAAAAAACTTGATATATAAATAACACACATCGTAAAAAAATAATCTTCGGTATATATAAATAACACACATCGTGAAAAAAAAGCAATTAAATTTCTCTCTAACCCTCTGACAACTGAAAAAATGAGCGATCTCCAAGCATTAAAACAAATGCTAAATTTGTCAGTCGAGTATGTAAAAATTCAGGAATTGGAAGTCGACAAACCTTACACGATAACTTCCGGTTCAATCGTTTCTACCCAGTATGGTCCCAAGGTACGCCTGTTGCTCAACGCACAATACAGTCTATTTTTACCAGATCGATACGCTAACATGTTATCCGACGAGAAGCTATCTATTTTAATCGAGAACAAAACTCGAATCGTGTACAAGGGGACAAAGGAACTTCTTGGCAAGAAAACGAAGCACGTAATAGAATTTGTGTAACGACTGCGAGGCCTTGAAAATATATAAATAACATACCGTAAAAAAAAACTACACAAAAAAAATCTCAGAATATATATATAAATAACATACCGTGAAAATAACACATAGAGCATCAACATGAAGCCCAAGGGTGTCGTGTACCAGATACCATACTCCAATCTTAAAAATCTAGGTACCCTCGATGGGTTACTCACCAAGAAACAACGCGAGAAGAAACGTTCTTGCTTGTCGAAAGGACATGGAATGAAATTGCTGCTCAGCACACCTCAATTGAAAAGATTGCAGCGTTCGCGGAAACAGCAAAAGGTCGGAGGTTTCATATTCAGCATCCCGGCCATCCTGGCAGCATTGGGGGCCGTTGGAAGTTTGGCCGGCGGAAGTGCCGCCATCGCGAAAACCGTCATCGACTCGAAGAAGAACAAGGCGGAATTGGAAGAACAGAAACGTCACAACCTGGCCATGGAGAAGAAGGGGAAGGGCGTGATGAGAAAGTTTAAAAAAAAGAAACAGAAGCACTCACCAACCGAGACATTGAATCTCTGATCGAACCGTTACAAATCAAACACTTCAGAGGAGTTTTCATGTCCGACTCGTTACCTTCAACCGTCAAAAGAAGAGAATGCGGAGTAGTCAACTTGGACGGTCAAGAAAATCCAGGCACGCATTGGATATGTTACCACAAAAATGACAATAACAAAGCATTCGTTTTCGATTCTTTCGGAGGTGTTCCACCTACAAATTTAATTCATTATCTGAAAACGAACAAAACCTCCATATACTACAACGACGAACGCATTCAAGATTTCGGAGACGTGAACTGCGGTCATCTCTGCCTCTCCGTGCTCGCGTTTCTCTCTAAAATAAATAACCCTACGATCGAGGATTTCCAGAAAGCATTGTGGAACCTCAAACAGCATCACTAGGATGGGCGTGTTCCATCTCACGAGCGAATCTTCGATCTTGAAACTCACGCTGCACGACGACATCGTCTATCCTAAATCCGTGGCTCTGCGTGCATTCTACAGCATGTACCTCATACCTAACGTCACCCAGCACAACAACAAAATTAGCGTCGGAAGCGAACACATCGTCGTCACGCCAGGCCAATACAATCTTTCCACTTTGCAAGCTCAGTTACCCAAAGGCACGTACCTTTCTCAAAATTCGGTCACGCACAGAGTGGAAATCCTATCCGCGACGGAGACCGTGGACCTGGGCACCATGGGAGAACTTTTAGGTTTCGAGAACGACACCAAACTCGAAGCTGGCATCAAGCACGTAGCAACCAACATTCCTAAATTCTTGGCCATAGAGACTCTGAACGTACACTGCAACGTGGCGGAAGGCATGATCACGAAATCTTCGGACGGATTGTTAGGAAGTCACAAGCAGACGGGAATCATAGCCACTTTCAAACCAAGTTCCGAGTTCATGGAACCGATCATCTACACGCCCTCTTCGCCGATCTATTTTCCAGTATGTCGCAACCGCATAGACGACATAGAGTTGGTGGTGACGAACGAGAAAGGAGACGTGGTGGATTTCGCAGGTGCCACTACGACGGCCATCGTGGAGATCAACGTATAATAAATAACCATACATGTAAAATGGAGCAAATCGAAAGTTACGAATTGCAATCTTTCCCTCCCAACCGTCGCACGTTTGCCAATCTGAACGAGGCGAACAGGGAGATCGAATACGACGTGGACGTAGGCGATGGGTTCATTCATCCTCACAGAGCGGACCTCTACCTTCAATTCGACGTGGTGAAGAAAGAAAATAGAGACGCGTTTCCTGCAGCAGCAAACTTGATACTCGTGGACAACTTCGTGCCTTACCTGTTCTCGCAGGTGGAGGTGAGGAAACACAACACCGTCATCGACAGAATAGATTATCCAGGCATCACGTCGACGGCAGTGGGAACGTTGAAATTATCCAAAACGGACGCAGCGTACTACCAGGCCGGGGGATTCGAAGCCGGGACCAAAATATCGACGAAAAGTCACACGGTGCTCTTTCCCATGCGTCTGCTGCCTGGTTTCTTCTCGGACTACAAGGAGATCATGTGGAAGGGAGGACTGAGGGTCACGTTTCGAAGAGCGGCCAACGACAACGACGCACTGATGCGATACGCTACTTTGGGTCCGGACGGCACCACGCCGATAGCCAACACTTTACCCGAAGCGGCGAAATGCGTCATCCGGAGCATGGAATTGAGAATGCCGGTGGTGGAATACGAAACGAACTACGCCCTCAAGTACAAAGCGGAGATCTTGAAAAATCCGCAGGTGTTGATTCACTTTCACGGTTACCAGTGCGTGCAGAAGATGGCGTCGGGAAGTCACATGGAATTCGACGTGACGACGCAGTTCAACAACATACAGTTCGACATGCCAGATTTCGTCGTAGTGCTTTTTCAGACCGGGCGCGATAACAATCAGGAGAAAGATTCCAGCAAGTTCGACGACTGCAAAATCAAGAACGTTTATCTGAAGAATGGACGCAACGAAGTGTTCCCGCGCGAGAATTACAACCTCGACGTGACCAAAAACGATTACCTCAAACTTTACGAAGCTTACACGGCTTACAAACGCGTGACCGAGGGAAGCGTGGACATGTATTACACGCCCAGCGAATTCAAAGCACGGAGACCCATGACCGTCATCAACACATCTAAGAGGAAGAAGGTTGTGGTCAACGATCGAACCAACATCAAGGTCGTCTGCGAGTTCCACGACGCCTTGCCCGAGGATACCCTATGCAGTGTCATCCTGATTGCGGAGAAGTCCTTCGCCTACGACGTGAAGAACGAGAGGGTCACGGAGCAGTTTTAAAATTCATAAAAAATTGCCACATACTAAAAATCAACATCCAACACATTTTAGGTTATATAAAATTTGTGAAAACCTTATAATACTGAAATATTAAAACAAACAGAGTCCCTTGTAGGTTAGTTCGGTGCGTAAATAAAAAAATGATAGGTTAAGTTATATCACTTAGGATCGTAAAAAAAATTAAAAAATCGTAAAAAAAAAAGATAGGTTAAGTTGTATCACGTAAGATCGTGATATACCTACCAAGTATAAATGGAAAAAATGAGTGCAGTGAAAATTTGTACTAAAACATCGCTAAACGCTATAACATCGACAAAAAATTGTCAAAATATGTCAAAAACTTATATTCGATTGATAAAAAAAAATACCTACAAAATATGATCCTCAAATGATGACGTTCAAACAGTGCATAAATAAAAAAAATGATAGGTTAAGTTATATCACTTAGGATCGTAAAAAAAATTAAATAATCGTAAAAAAAGGATAGGTTAAGTTGTATCACGTAAGATCATAATATACCTACCAAGTACGAGTGGGGGAAAAATGAGTATAGTGAAAATTGTACTAAAAACATTGCTAAACGCTAAAACATCGACAAAAAATTGTCAAAATATGTCAAAAAGTGATATTCAATTGATAAAAAAAGAGGATACCTGCCAAGTACGAGTGGGGGAAAAATGAGTATAGTGAAAATTGTACTAAAAACATTGCTAAACGCTAAAACATCGACAAAAAATTGTCAAAATATGTCAAAAAGTGATATTCAATTGATAAAAAAAGAGGATACCTGCCAAGTACTACTTTGAAACAACCCAATAGCACTACTTATAAAAACTATTTAATTATATTACATATTTTACTTTAATTTTCTTACATATTTCATCACAAAGTCATTATTTTCTTATGATTGTTTATGAAGCCACCTCACACCCTCATCATCACTAACAGATTTTTTTTAAAAATAATTGTTCTTTCACATATTTTTAAAACTTGAGAAACCTGTTGAAATATACGTTTTTCAGTAGTACTTCTATTTATAACATAACATAACGATTAACGATAATATATTTGGATTCGATTTCAAAGAAATCACTTCAAATTCCTTTCCCATGCGTATTATACACTTGCATAGGCTAATTATGATGTCAATGTGAATATGGCAGTTTGTAAAATTGCAATATAAGAGCCCATACAAATTCGGGAGGAAAGTTTTTTAAAGCCATTTTTTGTTTTCTGTCACTGCCAACTACCATATATAACAATAACCATCGTAAAAAACGTATCGTATTGTTTTCTTTTAAATTTGAATTTTGATTCTAGTTTTTTTACGCAGTTTACGTTTTTTACGTATTTTACGCGTAATTTACGTGTCATGTAGAAAACCTTTTTTTACGCGTAATTGCACAAACCTGTTTTCAACACTCGAATTTATCATTTCATTCATGTACTGTTTCCTTTTACAATTACGACACTTCTCTTAAATTTAATATTTTCTCTTACTAAGAATTTGTACGAAAACTCATGTAATTTTAATTTACGCTTATAGTTTTATTCATGCGATTGTCATTCTTCTGTTCGCAATTTTACTTACGTGCTTTTCTGTCTCCGTTACTGTTGAATTTCGTAATACTGGGTGTCCCAGAAGTCTTTCCCTGATTACAAACTTTATTCATATCCGCTATATGCAAGGTAGAGATATGAAAGTGGTGCCAGAATGTTGGAAAACTAACCAAGTTTTTTTGTTGCAGGTTTGAGTAACGTGGCTGTAGTGTAGCAGTGTCAGTGCCCAGAAAACCGGAAATGTTCACAAATCAGGAAAAAGCTCAGCATGTCCTCTGGTATCACGAGACCCGGTCACCAATAACGGTGCAGAGAAACTTTCAAATGTATAGAATTCTTTCGTCTAGAATATCTGCCATCAATAAGTTGGTATTTAAAAAATGGAATTTATCTTCATTCCCAAATTCTGTCAAGTCCAAGAAACATCGTATGGAAAGATGCCACCCGATGTCAAGAGCATTAATTCCGGATTCCTTGGCACTGACACTGCTACACTACAGCCACATTACTGAAACCTGCAACAAATAAACTTGGTTAGTTTTCCAACATTTTGGCACCACTTTCACATCTCTACATTGCATATTTGGCGATATGAATAAAGTTTGTAATCTGGGAAAGACTTCTGGGACACCCAGTATTATTCTCCCGAAATTGTACAGTGGCATTAAACATTAGCTGATTAATTCAAAATGATAATCTTGCGAGAACTGAACAAAATACCAGGAAAGTAATCGATGATCAGGGCACTGCAGATAAAAAATAAACATTAAATTCGCTACAACTTTAGTCGATTTTATATAACTAAATAAAATGGAACTCCACTATTGAACGGAACTAAAACGAGAAATTAGAATTAGCAACGAAGGAGTTTATTTTTAAAAAAAAAAAAAAATAAGAGACCCACGAGGAGAATCCTGGAAAATATAGAGAGAGTGAGAGAGAAGGTTGCAGATAGAGAGAGGGAGAGAAGATCTGTTCATTAATAAAGTTGGCACAAAATTTCCCATTAGGGAAGATAATTAAGAGTAATGAAGAAGAATTCCACAGAAGTTCGAGTTTTAATCTATTTCCTGATATCAGCACTCCGATTCTCGCGGAGGGGAAAGATCTGAGGGGAGGAGGTCACTGGGAAGGTCTCTACCGGGAAAGTGACACCGCGGTGCACCCTGGCACATTTACAACACAGAAACGCGCGCATGGTCTTTTGTCAAGGTGGGAATGAGTTTTCGGTTCGTGGAATCGCACCCGCTCCATGGTTCTGCGAATCTAGTAATCATCTCCCGATGCCTTCATTTGTAAACAATAGGCCGTATCGTGGGGTTGGGTACCCAGGGACTGTTTAGGGGAGAGAGAGAGAGTAATGCAGGCACGTAGAACGGAAACGAAGTGTTTTTAGTTGTTTTCCTATTACACGCATACGCACACACAAATTTAGTTATAACGTTACTTCTCATAAACTAAAGCCCCTGTTACACGGAACTGGAATTCTAGTAAGAATGCCCTAGTTGGCGCTGAACTAACATTCTAGACAGCAATCATGGCCGCCTGGCTGACTGTTTGACTGGTTTGGAGGAATAGGACATGTTTTAATTGCTACTTGCTTTCCTCGACTGGATTCTGTGGAACAGCCAATCAGAGCAAAGTTTCGCCATGTGAAGATAATCTGTGAGTGTGCAAAGGAGCATTTTTGTCTGTGGTTTCCGAGTGTTACTCCAGCAATGTATAACATATACAGCATGAAAGGCGCGTTGAGTTACACCATCTATGTTGAGTGCACGGTGTTTACATTTGAAACAACTAAAATATTCTTCCATATGTGTACAGTAAACGTTATAAAGTATGTATTTAAGCAGCGCCATTGTATTGTAACTATTAACGTTTTATACGAAACGTTATGCCTCTCGGTTGAATATTTATCGGCTTTTAAAAATGTGAAGTGATAGATTGTGTACATCTCACGCGGCCGCCATTACAACTTCCCTCGTATGGGAACAAAAGTCTATCGACAAGTACGCTGATAAGTATTGTGTGAGGCGAAAACTAGCAAATTGGTAGCCAGTCCAGCGCCAACTAGGGCATACGTACTGGAAATCCAGTTCCGTGTGATGCGGGCTTTAAGCTAAAGTCATGAAAATAGTCCAGTCAAGGTCACGCCGCCCAAATACAGTGTTGCCAATAAGCAACAATTTCAACCTACGAAATCAACAGCATACGTGCACCCAACCGCGAAAGGAACAGTAGGCTAATTGTCGACCACCATTTCCATTCGGTCTGCATTAAACAATGTGGTGACAATGAATTGAGATAATCACATCAATAAGCAGAGAAGAATGCTTGCTTCGAACCAACATAGTTTCATTCCTTAAAACAACACAGGATGTAGAATAAAAAAGTAATGAAAATAGAGATGGACAATTTGCCTACCATTATCTTTGCCGTTTATTGTACAACGCGCGAAGTGTCGACTGAGCAACTTAGAAGAAGTGTGGCAACCATGGAGGGCCAGGGGTGTGGAGGAGGCAAAGGGAAGCATCGACCTTGACCGGTCTATTTTCGTGGAGAGAGCAATACCTGTAAGTTGATTAACAGCATAGATTCCAATGTCATTATGTACGAAGGCAAATCGAAAAGTCTTGGGCGCCTAATTTTTTTCTAGCTTGTTATAAGTGTTATTACAAAATAGAGATATACGAGCGATGCAGTAGGCTTTTCTTGGAACTGCCCTATTGTAACTTCCGATTTCTTCAACGGCACGGCTCTGTTATCAGTTGGCAAAGATAGCCGGGGTGCTCAGGAAGTCCACGCCATATGAGCACGAAGTGTTATTCGTTTTTTATGGTGCAAAGGACAAACAGCCACAGATATCCATAGGGAAATGGAAGTGTTTACGACATTACCATAAGAAACGCCAAGTTCAGTGGCAATGTCCTTCAGATGAACACGTCGATCAGCTTTCACCATTTCATCAACACGGGAAATGTTGTCCGGTGTCAGCGAGGAACGAGGTCGGCCCGATCGCTCATTGTCCTCCACATTTTCTCGTCCATTTTCAAACTCCTTGCACCACCACTGCACGCTTCGCACTGATAAACACTTGTCCCCATACACTGGCTCCATTTCCCTATGGATATCTGTGGCTGTTTGTCCTTTGCACCATAAAAAACGAATAACACTTCCCTGCTCATATGGCGTGGACTTCCTGTGCACCCCGGCTATCTTTGCCAACTGATAACAGCGCCCTCCCGTGGAAGGAATCGGAAGTTACAATAGGGCCGTTCCAAGAAAAGCCTATTGCATCGCTCGTATATCTCTATTTTGTAATAACACTTATAACAAGCTAGAAAAAAAATAGGCACAAAGACTTTTCGATTTGCCCTCGTAAAATCGTGTGACGAATTTCCGGGAGCCTTCAAAGTATACGGAAGAAAATTCCCTTGTCTAAAAGCCTTACCTGGGAGTTAAAAAAGGTATGTAAAAAGCATCTTGAGAAAGGGTAGGTTGTAAAGGGACCTGCAGAAAACTTACACAACATATTAGAAAGTAAGGACACCAAAAAAAAAACTTCCTCATCAATAGTGGAAAAGGCCCGCTTTTCTCACAAAGCTAAAATCATTTATTAAAAACACTTTCATCATTTCCCAGCGTGGAAGATAAATTGCTGGGAAGGTTAAAACTCTGCACATTCAAAATCGGCACATTCGATAAGGATGTGCCGAACATTTAAAACGACATTACAAACGCGAAAAGTCAAAAGCCAGAGCGAAACGCGTAAAACTTCAAATCAAGTACGATTTTTGATGTCGGAGAATTCCTGGTCAGTACAGACCTTCATAATGTTGACGCACGTTGAAAAAAAATATATACCGGCCTCTCAAACCAACTCTAATTTAGATGTGTGTTCATGAATGTTTAATTTCCGTTATTTAGGGGTGATAGCCTCCTCGAAGCAGAGCACATTTTCAGGTTTAACTCCAGGGAGTAAATGAATTCTTGATTAGAACGTAACCAGCTACTTTCAGTACGGGTGAAGGTTGTGTTGGGGTACGACAAATGTTTATGATTATAAAAACGTCCAACTAAATGTTTTTGATTAACTGAAACAAAATCATTTTTATGTGCTTTTTTTCACTTCAATTTTCCAAAAATGCTGGCCTACCTCCTAGTCGCACGAAAGAAAAAGTAGTACAGTACACAATTATACAGAAAAATTATAAAACACTGTGATGTAATGACAAAGAAACTTATACAACAGTAGCTAGTGCATAACGAGATGGCAAAAGAAAACAGTGTAACGATTGAAAAATTTTTGGCAAATCTTTTTAATATTTAATAGCCCTCGTATAAATTCATTTGGAGTTTTAATCTTTTGAATGTACATTTTTATCTTTTATCTTTGTTAACATTGTAACGCAGTTTCGGCCCAACGAGAAAGAACGCAAAGCAAGTAGAAGCTTGCGTTGTTTTTCTTCCTTAACAACAATGAGTTCTTTTCGTTCGGCGCTGCGTGGGTTTGTAAATAAGTTTAGCTTGCATTGTGTTTCTGGATATGTCTTTTGGAAAGGGTAATTGTTAGATGCTAAAAATAACTTTTCAGTTTGTCGAAATCTTTTGTTGAGAAATAGGATTGCGCAATCTCGCAAGTATAAATATCAGCGTTCTCGCTGGCAGATTAATTCAGTATAGCAGTAGATTCCGGAATCGTTAGGTGATTAAATCGCTTGTCGAGGTCCAGGACTGGGAGAACACAGGCGTTGTGAGGGGAGTGGCTGGTCAGCTCTCCCTTCTACAATGTCCTGAGTTTTCCGTAAGCCACCTTTCTGGATTTGTGCTGGTCAGCATGATCCTTAAAGGGGATTTTGGCAGGCTTGTAAATAATTTGATTTATACATAATTAATCTTAATAATTTAAAATTTTGTTTCATAAATTCTATCGAAGTTGGCACTGGTCAGTGTGACTCCGGTATAAATTCAAGTTATACTTCCTTCTCGTCGAGTTATTTGTTTTAATTCTTAAATCATTTTGAATTCTCCTGGTCAGGAGGTTCATTTAAATAAATTTGTTTCTTTGATACTTAAATCCGAGAGCATACCTCTGGTCAGAGGATGTCTCTTAAATCTAATAACTTATATAGTTTTACGTCCGTTTCTAAAGTCTGAGTATCCGGAACGTTTAATGGGTTTTCTTATTTTGGTTTTATGTTAGATATAATTTAGAAACAGTTATAATAGGTGACCGGTCGAGTAAATGTTTTTATAGAAATTCGATTTATGTAAAAGTCTATTGTTTTGCTTTTGCAATGTAAGTAGCCAAAGAGGGTAGACAGTGTCCCCTGTTATGTTATGGAATTCCAAGCGAACATTTGTAGTTTGTGGCCGAGAGATGGCTTTGGTAATTGGGTAGAGACAGGCTCCCCTTATCTTTAGTTATGAATGTTATTGGAGGTTGGCCCCAAAGAGGGTAGTATACCTCGAGAGTTCTAAAGAACATAATACTGAAGTGAAAATATGACAGAAGCACAAATAGATATTTACGGAAAGAAGTTTATGTAATTTTCTTTTGGTTTTGGTTAATGGAAATTGTCGATCATTACTGTTAATTTGTCACCTGTTTATTGAAACCAAGTTAAGCTGGGATATGGACGATATATATATATATATCTATATAAGAGAGAGCTCTCTGGATTGTATGTTATGAGAAAGCAAGTTTCAGTCTATGTTTTTCGGAAGTTATTTGAACAGAAATTAAATTTTGGCATTGTAAATTTTTCTCGATCTGAAGATTGTATACTTTCTTTTATCCTAACATATATATGGATTAGTAAATAAATTTATAATCGTTATTTGGTATTTCTTTGAAGTAAGTTTGCCTAATAAGTATAAATTAACTGGCTTCCTTTTGGTTGGAGAGGTGTCCCGCCGTTACTGGTCAGTGAGGCGGAGGCCTTATCAATCCAAAGGACGCCAGAATTGATTATGCTGATTTCAATCGCGAATCGTATGCGTATCCTCACTGGTCAGTGGGATGCGGGTGCGATTGCGGTGGAGTTCAAGCATGAGAAAGGGCTAATATAATTTGAAGTCTTGGTTATGTAAGTGTAAATTTAACTTTTGATTATATTATTATCTTGAAACAGACCCTTACCCGAACTTTGGGATGCGGGGTCCCATGCCCCGCAGGAACTGAGCGTAGTCGTGGCCTATATATATTAATAACAGAAAGATATTTGGTAGGCAGCGACGCCCGGTCTTTGTCTGTCGAGGGGACCGAGCCGGTGTGTCGTGTGTCTTGGCAACGGGCTATCCGCCTGCTTGTTGCAAGTGGCGCCCAACGTGGGGCTCGATAAAAAAAAGGGAACCTGTAATTGCTCATATTGAAAAAAAAATAGTTGTATATTATTCCATAAAATATTCTTATTGTATATAGAATGCATGCACAAAAGTAAAGTGAAAAGACACTGGATGTAGTGCAGATAAGTGAGAATTGTGTTTGAACTGAGATTGTCTTGGAAAGTGGACTACAATTTGAAGTGACACACTTATTGATACCTGACTGAAAGTGAAGATTCTTGGACTTTGACGAAACCCGAGGAAGAGATTGAAATGGAAATTCGAAGTAGTAAAACCAGCAGAGAAAATGGACTCTTTGGAAATTTGTGACTTGGTGAAAGCAGAGGATGAGATAAGTGACACGAAATTTTAGTGCAAATAATTCCAGTGTCAAAATGAAAAAAAAGTAGAATGCTGTTGAAGAAGTTTCGTCCAGAGAACACCTCGTCTGGAAACAGTAGACTGAGACAATGGATCGCCAATCAATGAAGACCTCAAACAGGATGAATGTGTCCACGAACATAGTGCAGTGAGTTCCGGTGAAGAGTACAGTGAACGAGAAAACAGCGACAATGGATCGCCAATCAATGAAGAAGCGGGAGATAATTTGGATGGTTGGAGTTTCTCGTCACGTGAAAGAGAGGATGAGGAAGTGATACAGGTGTACCGCGACCTACTTGAAGATGGAAAAATGTCAGTTGGAAAATTAATGAAAGAATTTGAGCGCCGAGGGATAACAAAGACCACTTGTGCGAACTTTTTTCGGTTAAAAAGAAAAGCCATCGTGGTAAAAAAGGGCATGGCTTTTCTTAAAGTCTGAGGTATTTGTTTCAGTGTATATATATATAAGTAGTGTATATTGGGCGTTTCAAAATAGTACTTAGTAGGTATGGTCTTTTTTTACCAATTGAATATCACTTTTTGACATACTTTGACAATTTTTTGTCGATGTTTTAGCGTTTAGCGATGTTTTAGTACAAATTTTCACTATACTCATTTTTTCCCCACTCGTACTTGGTAGGTATATCATGATGTTACGTGATACAACTTAACCTATCCTTTTTTTACGATTATTTAATTTTTTTACGATCCTAAGTGATATAACTTAACCTATCATTTTTTTTATTTAGGTACTGTTTGAACGTCATTATTTGAGGATCATATTTTGTAGGTATTTTTTTTTTATCAATCGAATATAAGTTTTTGACATATTTTGACAATTTTTTGTCGATGTTATAGCGTTTAGCGATGTTTTAGTACAAATTTTCACTGCACTCATTTTTTTCCATTTATACTTGGTAGGTATATCACGATGTTACGTGATATAACTTAACCTATCTTTTTTTTTACGATTTTTTTAATTTTCTTACGATCCTAAGTGATATAACTTAACCTATCATTTTTTTTATTTACGCACCGAACTAACCTACAAGGGGGACTCCGTTTGTTTTAATATTTCAGTATTATAAGGTTTTCACAAATTTTATATAACCTAAAATGTGTTGGATGTTGATTTTTAGTATGTGGCAATTTTTTATGAATTTAAAACTGCTCTGTGACCCTCTCGTTCTTCACGTCGTAGGCGAAGGACTTCTCTGCAATCAGGATGACACTGCATAGGGTATCCTCGGGCAAGGCATTGTGGAACTCGCAAACACCCACTCTACAAAAATTCTACTATATGATTTTTCACTGGCTAACCTAACCTAACCTAACCTAACCTACTCTAACCTAACCTAACCTAACCTACTCTAACCTAATCTAACCTAACCTACTCAAACCTAACCTAACCTAACCTAACCTAACCTACTCAAACCTAACCTAACCTAACCTAACCTAACCTACTCTAACCTAACCTAACCTAACCTACTCAAACCTAACCTAACCTAACCTAACCTAACCTACTCTAACCTAACCTAACCTAACCTACTCAAACCTAACCTAACCTAACCTAACCTACTCAAACCTAACCTAACCTAACCTAACCTAACCTACTCTAACCTAACCTAACCTAACCTACTCAAACCTAACCTAACCTAACCTAACCTAACCTACTCTAACCTAACCTAACCTAACCTACTTTAACCTAACCTAACCTAACCTACTCAAACCTAACCTAACCTAACCTACTCTAACCTAACCTAACCCACCCTAACCTAACCTAGCCTAAAGCAAGGAGCTAATTGTACAACAACTTGTACCTAATTGTACAACATATACACAGACATAAAAGAGAGAGCCTTCCTGTAACTTACCTCATGTACAATTTATATGTTTTTACAACTGTGAAAAGAAAGCATATGCGTTCCGTATGCACACATTCATTCTTATTTTTCGAAGTTGAATGGAAGCACGTGTTTTTACGTTCTCGTAATACTGACCTTGCCCCAGTGATTTTAAATTGCTTCCATCCGGGTTTTTTTTTCTGTGCTATTTCCGCATGCACGCAACATTCGCTTTCAATAGACAGAAGGAGTTTTAGTATAGCAGGCTCCGAGTTTACAATTTATTAAATTAAACAATAATTTATGTAAGAATATACTTGTACTTACCGAACACAAAATAATAAAAGCACATGTGAATCTTTGCGTGCGTTCATGTTATATGACGACTGAGTAAAAAATAATGTTGACTCCCCGAAAGATAAAAGTTCCTGGTTCGACATCAGATGCATGCAAATTTTATGTTTTGCTCTCCAAAATCTTGATTTCTATGTTTGTGCTATTTGCCATACAGCAGAGGAGAAGAGGGGAGAGGGGAGGGGAGGGGGTACTATTAGCGCCATCTATTAGCAAACAATAGAAATAAAAAGTAGGGTCAAACTTTTTCAACACCCAAAAATTTTAAACGTCCTCGTTTAGTAATACGATCAGCAGAAGACGTTTGAAAGAGTACTCTTAGTCGAGAAAGCTAATTGCTAGGGCCCATATATTGCTAAAATGTTCTTTGATTTGCATATTTCTCATACCGCCATATGTTGTTCTAGTTGACTTCTTCCAAAAAAATGCTAATTAGCGAGAGTTAATTAAGCAAGGCAAGTAAAAGAAGCAAATAGGACAATATGTGGCGGCGTGGAAATATGTAAAAATTCGACTCGATTCGAATTAAAATTGGAGGATATTTTGCATTTTTTTTCCTATAATGTACAAAACATTTACCGTACATAATCTTTTCTATTTACAACAGTATAAAATAAGAGGAGTGTGTGACAATATCCATATTAATTAGGAAGGTATGTTGTATGCTAGGTTAGCTAATTGTGTCTTCACTGTCTAGAGGAAAGATGGAAAAAGAGAGCTCTACAAAAACTAACGCTCTTAACAATATTGTACGCCTCGTGAAAATTATATATAAATAAGGCATAATCGTATTATCTGCTTTCATGTCAGATTTTACCGACCTGTGAGCTGTAGTGTTTAGGCGACAAGCGGCTCGCTCAAATATAATACCGTTGACAATATTGTACGCCCCGTGAAAATTATATATAAATAAGGCATAATCGTATTATCTGCTTTCATGTCAGATTTTACCGACCTGTGAGCTGTAGTGTTTAGGCGACAAGCGGCTCGCTCTAATATAATACCGTTGACAATATTGTACGCCCCGTGAAAATTATATATAAATAAGGCATAATCGTATTATCTGCTTTCATGTCAGATTTTACCGACCTGTGAGCTGTAGTGTTTAGGCGACAAGCGGCTCGCTCAAATATAATACCGTTGACAATATTGTACGCCCCGTGAAAATTATATATAAATAAGGCATAATCGTATTATCTGCTTTCATGTCAGATTTTACCGACCTGTGAGCTGTAGTGTTTAGGCGACAAGCGACGTGCTCTAATATAATACCGTTGACAATATTGTACGCCCCGTGAAAATTATATATAAATAAGGCATAATCGTATTATCTGCTTTCATGTCAGATTTTACCGACCTGTGAGCTGTAGTGTTTAGGCGACAAGCGGCTCGCTCAAATATAATACCGTTGACAATATTGTACGCCCCGTGAAAATTATATATAAATAAGGCATAATCGTATTATCTGCTTTCATGTCAGATTTTACCGACCTGTGAGCTGTAGTGTTTAGGCGACAAGCGGCTCGCTCAAATATAATACCGTTGACAATATTGTACGCCCCGTGAAAATTATATATAAATAAGGCATAATCGTATTATCTGCTTTCATGTCAGATTTTACCGACCTGTGAGCTGTAGTGTTTAGGCGACAAGCGACGTGCTCTAATATGATACCGTTGACAATATTGAACGCCCCGAGAAAATTCTATATAAAATAACATACCTGAAAATTATATTCACAGTAGATTTATTTTTTGAGTTTTGTAATTACCCCAAGAAATTCTATATAAAATAACATACCTGAAAATTGTATTTACAGTAGATTGAATTCTTGAGTTTTTGTATTCGCACACAAGAAATTCTATATAAATAACATACCTGAAATTCTATTTACAGTAGATTGAATTTTTGAGTTTTGTAATCACTCCAAGAAATTTTATATAAAATAACATACCTGAAAATTGTGTCGCTATATACTAGACTTTTTGATTTCTGTGATTTTGGAGAAAACAATGGCATCCACCACCAGTTTCAATCGTAAAAATGATAAAACTGAATGTGTTACTTGTGGGAAACTAATCTCAAGGAACAATTTATCGGTACACAGGGCAAGATGTAGCGAAACAGGTTCGAGAATTAATCGTTCGTTACCTTCTAAGCCCTGTGCTCGATGCGGAAAGATGATCAGCATTACAAATTTAAGTAAACATCTCAAAATTTGCAAACCATCGACCGAACAAGGAACATCGAAAAGAAAAATCGATGATCCAGAAACGGAAGCTTCCACTTCCAAGCAAGTTAAATTATCGGATGAACGAAAACCAATTAGATCTGCATTCAACCGTCATATTCAGGATTTCTCTTTTACTTCGGAACCAGGTCGTGACATCCTTAGTTTCTTGCGTGAAACGAAAACATCCGTGATAAATATTCTAAAAAATAAATTGGAAAATAATTCCATAAAAGTATACGTTGTTCTATTTTCCGAATACGAAAAAGTCGATGCTACAACAAGTATTTTTTATCATCGTACAAAAAACCAGACTCTTTATTTGGCGGACGTCGAACATTTGGACAACTTCTATTATAAAGTTTCCAACGAGCTGGTTAAGAAACATGACGATTTCGAGGCTAAAGGGTCGGGATGGTCTCTATGTGGAAGTCCTCACACGTTAACTGTTTACGTGAACCGATTCTCGCCTCTTCGAGCTTCCAGCTACGTTCCTCTTCCACCGAACATTCAACACAAGAGGGCTGTGTTAAATATACAGAACAGCGATAACAAGTGTTTTCTCTGGTGTGTGTTGGCTGCACTGCATCCTGTTCATTGCAAAAATAATCCACAGTGGGTTGGACATTACAAACAATACGAGACCGACTTTCAAAGTGTAATGTCTGACATCGAATACCCGGTGACATTGTCGGATATAACAAAGTTCGAAAATTGTACAGGAAAACGCCTCGCTATTAATGTGTATTCCTTCACGTCAGATAAATATCTCGTGCACCCTGTCAGGATAAGCGATATCGACGATGACGATGCTCGTGTGATTAATCTCCTTCTCATTTCAAACGAGGATGTTCATCACTACACGCTAATTCGTTCTCTATCACGTTTGGTCAAAAGTCAAACAACCAAGCATGAACATTGCATCGAAGTTTGCCCGAGATGCCTAACCACGTTCGACGATCGAAAACAACTCGATTATCGAAATTACACCGGACGTCAAATTGCTATCGAGAAACTTGCCGAACATAAAATTTATTGCGGCGACAACAGACCGGCTAGAATGTTGATGCCCGAAACGAACGAAGTCGAAGAATTCAAAATGCACAAGGCATTGTTGGAACATCCGGCCATCATCGTTGCTGATTTCGAGGCGTTCCTCAAACCACTCTCCTACTGCGAACCGGATCCTGAAATTTCCTCCACAACGCCGTACCAGCTTCATCAACCAAACAGTTTCGGCTATGTTGTTGTGCGACGTGATAAAATAAATGAAGCATATATATATCGCGGGCCAAATGTAATCGAACACTTCCTGGAAAAAATGGTGGAGGAGGTTGAGGTAATTGGTAGCGTACTGCTTACATCAAAACCGATGGCACCTTTAACTGAAAATGAACTTCAAGATTACAATTCCACTGAGGTGTGTCCGGTATGTGATCAAAGTTTCACTGATGAGAACAAAAAAATATTCCACCACGATCATTTCAGCGGAAACTACATAGGTGGAATTTGCAACACGTGCAATCTTAAAATCCAGAAACCTAAATTCATCCCCATATTTTTTCACAACGGAAGCGGATATGATTTTCACCACCTGGTGAGACATCTTGGCTACGATCCGAAACGTATAGGTGTCTTGGCCGAGAATGAAGAACGTTACATTAGTCTCAGCAAGCAAGTGTCGATTCCGGGAACGAAAAATACAATCGAGATGCGCTTCCTGGATTCGTATAGATTTCTCTCTGCAAGTCTGGATGCTTTAGCGAACAAACTCACCGACGATCAATTTAAAATAACTAGAGCTAGTTTTCCCAACGTAGACATAGAACTCGTTAGACGTAAAGGGGTTTATCCTTACGAATATGTTAGTGATGGTTCTAAATTTAACGACGACGCTCTTCCACTTCCAAGAGAATTTTACAGCAGACTCAGAGAGAAAGGAATCACGGACGAAGAATACCAACACGCGCAACTCATGTGGGAGAAATTAGAATGTAGGACACTCGGAGACTACCACGACGCATACTTAAAACTGGACGTGACGATACTCGCGGATGTTTTTCAAGCGTTCAGGAAAACGGCAACGAATATTTACAAATTAGATCCAGCGTATTTCTACAGTCTACCGGGATTAGCGTGGTCGGCAATGTTATTCCAGACAAAGGTCAAGCTGGAACTGATATCGGACGTTGACATGTTGCTATTCATCGAAAGAGGGATACGAGGTGGAATGGTGCAATGCGTACAGAGACATGCGAAAGCTAATAACGTACACATGAAAGAAGATTACGATTCAAATCGAGCATCGAATTACATCTTCTACGCTGACGTTAATAATCTCTACGGACATGCCATGGTTCAGAAACTTCCTTACGGGGGATTCGAATGGTTAGATCCCACTTCGATAGATATTATTCATTTCGACGATAGCGAGTGTGGTTTCTTCGCAGAGGTAGATCTCCAATTCTCCGACCACCTGCACGACACGTTTTCGAATTTGCCTCCGACTCCCGAAATCAAATGTCCACCCGACTCGGTTCAAGACAAGCTTTTGTTAACATTGGACCCTAAACAGAGATACGTCGTCCACTACAAGAATCTCCGGTTTTTGATTGCGAAGGGTGTTCAGATAGTGAATGTTAGACGAATACTAAAGTTTAAACATTCCACGTGGTTAAGACCTTACATAGAAATTAACACACAACATAGAACAGCTGCCACTTCCGATTTAGACAAGGACTTCTTTAAATTAATGAACAATGCGGTGTACGGAAAGACCATGGAGAATGTTAGAAAGCACGTAGACGTGAAATTAATTTCCGATAAGAATAAATGTCGGAAGTGGATAGCCGATCCTAGATTCAAGTCGAGAAAAATTTACAACGAGAATTTGGCACTTTTCAATCTACATATAAAATTGATGAAATTCAGAAAACCAATTTACGTTGGCGCAACGGTTCTCGACTTGTCGAAACTTTACATGTTCGAATTTCATTATGACGTGATGAAACCCTTCTACAATGATAAAATATCACTTTTGTACACGGACACCGACAGCTTCATTTACAGCATACAAACACCTAACCTATACGAAGACATAAAAAATCCTTCCATGCTTGAGTATTTCGATACTTCTGCGTACCCTCAACCCAACAGATTTGGAATTCCATCCCTCAACAAAAAAATCCTAGGTAAACTGAAAGATGAATGTAACGGTGATATTATTGTCGAGTTCGCGGGTTTGCGTTCGAAGATGTATGCCATAAAAACAGAGAGTAGCGTCACGAAGAAAGCAAAAGGTGTGGGCAAAAATACGGTGGAGAACAAACTCACCTTCCACGATTACATTGATTGCCTCAAGACCAGGTCGTCGGTTCTAAGAGAAGAACAAAGAATCCAGAGCGTCAACCATATCATCACAACAAACGAAGTTAGGAAGGTAGCATTAGATCCGCACGACGATAAAAGATGTATTTTGTCTTGTGGAATCCACACGTTGCCTTGGGGACACTATTGTTTAGAAAATAGTAAAAATTGTAGGCAATGCAATTGAAAAAAAATGAACTTAAATAACTATAACTAAAATAAAAAAAACTTTGACCGTCTCAAATTATCACATACACAATAAAGAACTAGCAAGGACAATGAATCTCTTTGGTTTCCGAAAGCAAACAATGGAGACTGTACACCGCAAGGCAGATCATGAATTTCTACCTTCCATGTTATCTAAACTCAACGGCCTGTTCATCAATCAATTTTCAAAACGTTGCTCTTCTTGCTGGAACAGTGACGATTTCGGATTCGCGACGATCGACGTGACGAGGAAACCCAACGACGGAAAATACAGAAACAAAATCAACGACTTTCTAAACGTTGCAACGTTGTGAGAATAAATAACCAGCATGCCTATGAATTTGTTCGGTTTCAAAAAACAGATCATTATGGAAACCATACCAGATCATGAAGTCTTACCTTCCGTGTTACCTAAACTCAACGGTCTGTTGATCATTCACCTCAACAGCATTTGGACGAAACTGAATGACGATGTGGGCAAGATGTTTTATGTTTTTAATAACAATTTAGATTTCTACGAAATTCCGATCGACGGGAAACTTCAAATCACCGTGAATCCGGAAAACGCAGGCGAAATCAAAATTTCTACCGGCAAGAACATTTTTCGAATTAAGCACGACAAGATGCTTTCTAACATTACGTACGATGTTTCCGCAGGAGATTACCTGTACGTGGAACTCCTCGGAGATTACGACAAACTTATTCCTCTCTTCGTAGAATTACGAATCGTCTATCCTATTATAAATAACCGTTAACCAAAAATGCCTAACGACATTTTCGGCAACACCAAGCGTGTAGACCACGCAGAAGAGATTCTCATGTTGGACATTCGAGTTAAGAAGTTGAGGACCGATTTGATCGCTTTGCAGGAGACCTTAAACAAAAGTTTAGAGTCGGAAATCGCCACGCTCCAAACGCAATGTCTCGACCCCATTCTGAAAATCGATTCCGAACTGAAAACGCTCATAAAAAATTATGTCGACGTACCTTCTTACGACAACGTTCAAAATATACAGTTGAGCGTGGATTCGCTTCAAAATGATTTGGCCAAATTACAGCAATTTCAATCGAAAAATGAAGATTTGGAAAAACTGAAACTCGAAATCGAAGAACGAACTTCCGCAATAGAAAAGAATTTCTCTGAACTTCAAACCGTCGTGAACGATATTGATGTAGAACGCTTGCACGTCGTCGTTTCCAAATTACAAGAAGAATTCACCAGCACGTTGGAAGAAATTAAATCCAAGTTGCAGACTTTGGAAGATACAATGACAAACCTACCATCGTCGGACGAACTGCAGGTCATCGGTAAAAGCGTCGCGAACATAAAAATTCAATTGGAGGCCTATCGAGATTTCGAACACATTCAAACCACCATCGCTACGCTTCAGGCGTCCTTGGAATTGATCAACGAAGAAATTAAAAATATTCACGCTGAAGCGAGAGCGTTGACGAGCATTCAAGACACGTTGAGCACGGTTCAGCAGAAGATCGAATATTTAGAAAATTTGAACGTCGAAACAAATCTCGCTCATTTTCATCACGTACTCGACAACATACAGGGTGACTTGGAATCGTTACGGACGAGCGTGCCTTCGAGCGAAGATTTGGAAAAATTGAAAACGGCTGTGACGGCACTATCCGATTCGGGCGACATCAAAAGTTCATTGAGCAATCTCGAGAGTAAAGTGGGCAATCTCCCCACCTCCAAAGAATTGCACGTTTTGAAAAGAAACATATCTCGAATGCTGAAACGACTAGAAACGGAAACGGCGAACGTGGAACAGATTCGAGACGAAATTAGTTCGCTGGTGTCGACGCTGCCCACTTCGCAGAGCGTTGCTGACCTTCACACGCAGTTTACAGAGATGCGAAGCATCGTGAACGATCTTACCGAGAAGAGCTCGAAATTGAATCAAGTCGAGAACCTTCAGAGCATCGTCGTCAACATCAGAGATCAAGTTGGAGTGCTGGAATCCACGCAGGAATCGACGCAGGCCTCTTTCGGTGCCAAGTTGCAAGAACTCAACGAAAACTACAAGCAGTTGAACGTGGAAGTGAAAATCAAACCGTCGTTTTCTGCCGTAACGGATACCATAGTCGAGCATTTGCTGCCCATCGAAAATAAACTCGGACAAGTTCACAGTAACCTCGTTAGCGTCGACACTAAATTCGCTAAACTGCATTCTCTGCAAGCCATCGAAATCAACAGCGTACCCAATCAACAAAGAATCTCCACGTTCGTCGAAGGTAACAAACTGTACATGTTGCATCCTTATCATCCGTACTACAAGTTTCTCCTCGATGGCACGATTCAGATAAACGAATTTTCGTACTGGTCTCACGGTAGAAAAGCTAGCGTTCCTACCATGACTTTAATATCGAATCGTGGTGTCCAGAAAGCAGGAAACATTCCTCTGGCACGTTGGAACGAAACGCGCAACATATATGAAATACACGAAGACGAAGATCTCACCGTTTTCGACGTGAGTGCCGGCGATAAGCTGATCATTCAAAACACGAGCGAAGTGCCACCTTCTTTGAATCCCATCACGCTTGTGCTTCTCTTGAAACGTAATCTCTAAGAAAATGTCTAGGCAAGCCATCGTCGAAGAATTGCATAAACCTGCACGCCGTAACTACGAACGTTTGGCTGTGGTAACCAAGGGCATCGACGACCTCTGGCAAAGTGACCTCGTGGAGATGAGTAGCGGCAATTTGAAAAACGTGCATAAATTGAACAAGGGCAACAAGTACCTCCTCACCGTCATAGACACGTTTTCGAAATTCGCATGGGCTCTACCTTTGAAGGCGAAAACGGGAACGTGCGTCACGGAAGCATTCAAATTAATTTTTCGCGAAAGCGGCGGCAGACGACCACGGTTTCTGCAAACGGACAACGGTAAAGAATTTTACAACGCCGTATTCCAAAAATTTATTCAAAAACACAAGATTCGACATTATTCGAGCTTCAGTCACATCAAAGCCAGCATCGTGGAAAGATTCAATCGAACCTTGAAAACACACATGTGGAAACGATTCACGCTTCGGGGAAATTACAAATGGGTCGACAACCTGCCGGAACTCGTCGACACCTATAATGATACGGTGCACAGAACGATAGGCATGAAGCCAGCCGACGTTACCAAGTCCGACGAGCAGCGTTTAATTTCTACAGTTTACTGTCCAAAGTACACACCCACGACAAAAAAAGCTAAATACAAAATTGGAGACCGGGTGAGGATCAGCAAATTCAAACGCACCTTCGAGAAGGGATTCACAAAAAATTGGAGCACGGAACTCTTTACGGTGGTTCGAGTTCTACCTGGAAACCGACACACGTATATAATAAAAGATAGTGGCGGCGAGATTTTGAAAGGGAGATTTTACGAAGAGGAACTCTCTAAAACGAAACACCCCGACACGTACCTCATCGAGAAAGTATTGCGTAGGAAAGGTGACAAACTGTTTGTCAAATGGTTGGGACTTCCGGAAAAAAGTTGGATCGACGCGGACGAAGTGATCTTGTGAGTACGTGGAACGTGGTGAAGCGTCTACCGGATCCGGAAAGTCAAACGAGAAAAAAAAAGAACGGCGAGTTGCTTCCCGACAGCATTCGCTGTCTGATCGTAGGTCCTTCGGGGTGTGGGAAAACGACACTGCTCGTGGACAATTTTCTCCTCGCACCGAATTGGTTAGATTGGAAGAACAGGCACCTGTACGTGTTCTCGAAAAGTTTGGAGCAATCCAAATACCAGCAACTGATGAAACTGTACGATGGTCTGGACATTGCAACATTCGCCTCGGAAATAAAACCACTCGACGATTGTCGTGAAAATTCAGTCGTTGTGTTCGACGACGCCATCCTGGAAAATCAAAATGAAATTCGCAACTTTTTCACGCAAGGTCGTCACAAAGGAATGGATTGTTTTTACCTAGCTCAAACGTTTTCCAAAATTCCAAAACAGTTAGTGCGCGACAACGCCAATTTCATATGTTTGTTTCGTCAAGATCACACCAACCTCAAGCACGCGTACGATGACTACGTAGGCGGAGACATGAACTACAATCAATTTTCGGAAGGCTGCTCTACTTGCTGGAACGGTGACGATTTCGGATTCGCGACGATCGACATGACGAGGAAACCCAACGACGGAAAATACAGAAACAAAATCAACGACTTTCTAAACGTTGCAACGTTGTGAGAAACGACGTATATAAATAACGTCATGACGAAACGAAAAATCGAAGACGAAAATCTCAAGCTTCGCGATTACCTCGCGAAACGCTTCAAAGGTTGGAAATCCGAGAATCGCGGATTCTACGAAGAGAAGAAACGTCAGGATCAACCCGTGATCGATGCCATCAGCAGTCTAGGTAAAGAAATTAAAAGTGTCACGGAACAAAATAAAAATTTGATTAATGAACTCGTACCGCTCGCAGCTAAAAGTTACGCTGTACCCACACCCATTTCGAGCATTCCTTCGACGCCGTTCGAACTGAAGGATGCACCGGCACGACGTCGAGCTATTGGTAGCACGTCGTCGTCTTCGGATAAAATCGAGTTGGGTCCTTTGGCACGAGACTACCTGAGCACGGGGAAATTCGACAAGGATGAAGTGTTCGGATTGTATCCCAGCATGGAAACCAGCGAAGGCGGCGGTGTGGTGTGGAAGATTGGGAAATCGAAGGTGACCTTCGAAGGCAACGACATTAAAGTCAATTTAGGCGACAAGGATAGTTGGAACAGGTATCCGGGTACGGTGGGACTGTGGGAACTCGTCGCCAAAAAGCAGCCGAAAGATTACACCGACGAAGATTACCAAAGTTACAAGGAAATTCTGATCATGACGGATGCCTTGTACCAGAACAACGACGCCTCGCAGAATAGGGTGAAATCGAGCAGCGGCGAGAAGTACAGGAATCTCATCAAACCGATTTGGAACCAGGTCAAAACAGGCAGCGGCGTCAAACGCTACAACACGTTACCCAAAGAATTTGTTTGGGTGGACGACGTTAGGAAACTCGTGGATCGATTGTTGGTGATAGCCGGCGAAGAGAATGCAGGTAACCGTAATTTCTACAACGAGAAGGTTGGCATCGTGGACATGATCAGCACGAAACTTTCCAACTTCATCGTGAACGACGACAAGGGCATAGGTTACCTGATCAAAATCATCAACACGCTGCCTCCGAAATTCTGGAACGTGGCCGAAGGAAAAGGACTCGTGAACGACATCATCAACAAGTTACCTTTCGAGATGCATCTACCTGGCTACCAGTACTGCGGACCGGGTACCAAACTCGAGAAAAGATTGGAGAGAGGAGACAAGGGTGTGAATCCGTTGGACGCGGCATGCAAAGATCACGACATCGCCTACAACACCACGCAGACGGATCTGGACGCACGTCACGAAGCAGACAAAAAATTGGAACATGCAGCTTTCGAAAGGTTCGTGAGCAGAGACGCATCGCTGGGTGAACGGGTCGCCGCACTGGGTACCACCATCGCCATGAACACGAAACAAAAATTGGGGTGGGGTATATAAATAACATACCGTAAAAAAAAAAAACTTGATATATAAATAACACACATCGTAAAAAAATAATCTTCGGTATATATAAATAACACACATCGTGAAAAAAAAAGCAATTAAATTTCTCTCTAACACTTTGAAATTTTTCTTGATATGACAACTGAAAAAATAAGCGATCTCCAAGCATTAAAACAAATGCTAAATTTGTCAGTCGAGTATGTAAAAATTCAGGAATTGGAAGTCGACAAACCTTACACGATAACTTCCGGTTCAATCGTTTCTACCCAGTATGGTCCCAAGGTACGCCTGTTGCTCAACGCACAATACAGTCTATTTTTACCAGATCGATACGCTAACATGTTATCCGACGAGAAGCTATCTATTTTAATCGAGAACAAAACTCGAATCGTGTACAAGGGGACAAAGGAACTTCTTGGCAAGAAAACGAAACACGTAATAGAATTTGTGTAACGACTGCGAGGCCTTGAAAATATATAAATAACATACCGTAAAAAAACTACACAAAAAAAATCTCAGAATATATATATAAATAACATACCGTGAAAATAACACATAGAGCATCAACATGAAGCCCAAGGGTGTCGTGTACCAGATACCATACTCCAATCTTAAAAATCTAGGTGCCCTCGATGGGTTACTCACCAAGAAACAACGCGAGAAGAAACGTTCTTGCTTGTCGAAAGGACATGGAATGAAATTGCTGCTCAGCACACCTCAATTGAAAAGATTGCAGCGTTCGCGGAAACAGCAAAAGATCGGAGGTTTCATATTCAGCATCCCGGCCATCCTGGCAGCATTGGGGGCCGTTGGAAGTTTGGCTGGCGGAAGTGCCGCCATCGCGAAAACCGTCATCGACTCGAAGAAGAACAAGGCCGAGTTGGAAGAACAGAAACGTCACAACCTGGCCATGGAGAAGAAAAAGGGGAAGGGCGTGATGAGAAAGTTTAAAAAAAAGAAACAGAAGCACTCACCAACCGAGACATTGAATCTCTGATCGAACCGTTACAAATCAAACACTTCAGAGGAGTTTTCATGTCCGACTCGTTACCTTCAACCGTGAAAAAAAAAGAATGCGGAGTAGTCAACTTGGACGGTCAAGAAAATCCAGGCACGCATTGGATATGTTACCACAAAAATGATGATAAAGCATTCGTTTTCGATTCTTTCGGAGGTGTTCCACCTACAAATTTAGTCTATTATCTGAAAACGAACAAAACCTCCATATACTACAACGACGAACGCATTCAAGATTTCGGAGACGTGAACTGCGGTCATCTCTGCCTCTCCGTGCTCGCGTTTCTCTCTAAAATAAATAACCCTACGATCGAGGATTTCCAGAAAGCATTGTGGAACCTCAAACAGCATCACTAGGATGGGCGTGTTCCATCTCACGAGCGAATCTTCAATCTTGAAACTCACGCTGCACGACGACATCGTCTATCCTAAATCCGTGGCTCTGCGTGCATTCTACAGCATGTACCTCATACCTAACGTCACCCAGCACAACAACAAAATTAGCGTCGGAAGCGAACACATCGTCGTCACGCCAGGCCAATACAATCTTTCCACTTTGCAAGCTCAATTACCCAAAGGCACATATCTTTCTCAAAATTCGGTCACGCACAGAGTGGAAATCCTATCCGCGACGGAGACCGTGGACCTGGGCACCATGGGAGAACTTTTAGGTTTCGAGAACGACACCAAACTCGAAGCTGGCATCAAGCACGTAGCAACCAACATTCCTAAATTCTTGGCCATAGAGACTCTGAACGTACACTGCAACGTGGCCGAAGGTATGATCACGAAATCCTCGGACGGTTTACTGGGAAGTCACAAGCAGACGGGAATCATAGCCACTTTCAAACCAAGTTCCGAGTTCATGGAACCGATCATCTACACGCCCTCTTCGCCGATCTATTTTCCAGTATGTCGTAACCGTATAGACGACATAGAGTTGGTGGTGACGAACGAGAAAGGAGACGTGGTGGATTTCGCAGGTGCCACTACGACGGCCATCGTGGAGATCAACGTATAATAAATAACCATACATGCAAAATGGAGCAAATCGAAAGTTACGAATTGCAATCTTTCCCTCCCAACCGTCGCACGTTCGCCAATCTGAACGAAGCGAACAGGGAGATCGAATACGACGTGGACGTAGGCGACGGGTTCATTCATCCTCACAGAGCGGACCTCTACCTTCAATTCGACGTGGTGAAGAAGGAAAGCGGAGACGCGTTTCCCGCAGCAGCAAACTTGATACTCGTGGACAACTTCGTGCCTCACCTGTTCTCGCAGGTGGAGGTGAGGAAACACAACACCGTCATCGACAGAATAGATTATCCAGGCATCACGTCGACGGCGGTGGGAACGTTGAAATTATCCAAAACGGATGCTGCGTACTACCAGGCCGGGGGATTCGAAGCCGGAACCAAAATATCGACGAGAAGTCACACGGTGCTCTTTCCCATGCGTCTGCTGCCTGGTTTCTTCTCGGACTACAAGGAGATCATGTGGAAGGGAGGACTGAGGGTCACGTTTCGAAGAGCGCCCAACGACAACGACGCACTGATGCGATACGCTACTTTGGGTCCGGACGGCACCACGCCGATAGCCAACACTTTACCCGAAGCAGCAAAATGCATCATCCGGAGCATGGAATTGAGAATGCCGGTGGTGGAATACGAAACAAACTACGCCCTCAAGTACAAAGCGGAGATCTTAAAAAGTCCGCAGGTGTTGATTCACTTTCACGGTTACCAGTGCGTGCAGAAAATGGCGTCGGGAAGTCACATGGAATTCGACGTGACGACGCAGTTCAACAACATACAGTTCGACATGCCAGATTTCGTCGTAGTGCTTTTTCAGACCGGGAGGGACAAGAATCAGGAAAAAGATTCCAGCAAGTTCGACGACTGCAAGATCAAGAACGTTTATCTGAAGAACGGACGCAACGAAGTGTTCCCGCGCGAGAATTACAACCTCGACGTGACCAAAAACGATTACCTCAAACTTTACGAAGCGTTCTCGGCTTACAAACGCGTGACCGAGGGAAGCGTGGACATGTACTACACGCCCAGCGAGTTCAAAGCACGGAGACCCATGACCGTCATCAACACATCTAAGAGAAAGAAGGTTGTGGTCAACGATCGAACCAACATCAAGGTCGTCTGCGAGTTCCACGATGCCTTGCCCGAGGATACCCTATGCAGTGTCATCCTGATTGCAGAGAAGTCCTTCGCCTACGACGTGAAGAACGAGAGGGTCACAGAGCAGTTTTAAATTCATAAAAAATTGCCACATACTAAAAATCAACATCCAACACATTTTAGGTTATATAAAATTTGTGAAAACCTTATAATACTGAAATATTAAAACAAACGGAGTCCCCCTTGTAGGTTAGTTCGGTGCGTAAATAAAAAAAATGATAGGTTAAGTTATATCACTTAGGATCGTAAGAAAATTAAAAAAATCGTAAAAAAAAAAAGATAGGTTAAGTTATATCACGTAACATCGTGATATACCTACCAAGTATAAATGGAAAAAATGAGTGCAGTGAAAATTTGTACTAAAACATCGCTAAACGCTATAACATCGACAAAAAATTGTCAAAATATGTCAAAAACTTATATTCGATTGATAAAAAAAAAATACCTACAAAATATGATCCTCAAATAATGACGTTCAAACAGTACCTAAATAAAAAAAATGATAGGTTAAGTTATATCACTTAGGATCGTAAAAAAATTAAATAATCGTAAAAAAAGGATAGGTTAAGTTGTATCACGTAACATCATGATATACCTACCAAGTACGAGTGGGGAAAAAATGAGTATAGTGAAAATTTGTACTAAAACATCGCTAAACGCTAAAACATCGACAAAAAATTGTCAAAGTATGTCAAAAAGTGATATTCAATTGGTAAAAAAAGACCATACCTACTAAGTACTATTTTGAAACGCCCAATATACACTACTTATATATATATATATATATATATATGTATGTAAATTAGTATTGTCATAGCGTGTAGATTAGTAAGTAAGTTAAAGGCAATCGTTAGCTAATTGAATTTTCATTTCAGAATTTTTCTCCAAAAGGAAGGAATTTAATTTTTTTTTTCTTTTGAGAAAAATTCTCCAAAAAAAAGAAAGGGGCATATTGTAACGATTGAAAAATTTTTGGCAAATCTTTTTAATATTTAATAGCCCTCGTATAAATTCATTTGGAGTTTTAATCTTTTGAATGTACATTTTTATCTTTTATCTTTGTTAACATTGTAACGCAGTTTCGGCCCAACGAGAAAGAACGCAAAGCAAGTAGAAGCTTGCGTTGTTTTTCTTCCTTAACAACAATGAGTTCTTTTCGTTCGGCGCTGCGTGGGTTTGTAAATAAGTTTAGCTTGCATTGTGTTTCTGGATATGTCTTTTGGAAAGGGTAATTGTTAGATGCTAAAAATAACTTTTCAGTTTGTCGAAATCTTTTGTTGAGAAATAGGATTGCGCAATCTCGCAAGTATAAATATCAGCGTTCTCGCTGGCAGATTAATTCAGTATAGCAGTAGATTCCGGAATCGTTAGGTGATTAAATCGCTTGTCGAGGTCCAGGACTGGGAGAACACAGGCGTTGTGAGGGGAGTGGCTGGTCAGCTCTCCCTTCTACAATGTCCTGAGTTTTCCGTAAGCCACCTTTCTGGATTTGTGCTGGTCAGCATGATCCTTAAAGGGGATTTTGGCAGGCTTGTAAATAATTTGATTTTTACATAATTAATCTTAATAATTTAAAATTTTGTTTCATAAATTCTATCGAAGTCGGCACTGGTCAGTGTGACTCCGGTATAAATTCAAGTTATACTTCCTTCTCGTCGAGTTATTTGTTTTAATTCTTAAATCATTTTGAATTCTCCTGGTCAGGAGGTTCATTTAAATAAATTTGTTTCTTTGATACTTAAATCCGAGAGCATACCTCTGGTCAGAGGATGTCTCTTAAATCTAATAACTTATATAGTTTTACGTCCGTTTCTAAAGTCTGAGTATCCGGAACGTTTAATGGGTTTTCTTATTTTGGTTTTATGTTAGATATAATTTAGAAACAGTTATAATAGGTGACCGGTCGAGTAAATGTTTTTATAGAAATTCGATTTATGTAAAAGTCTATTGTTTTGCTTTTGCAATGTAAGTAGCCAAAGAGGGTAGACAGTGTCCCCTGTTATGTTATGGAATTCCAAGCGAACATTTGTAGTTTGTGGCCGAGAGATGGCTTTGGTAATTGGGTAGAGACAGGCTCCCCTTATCTTTAGTTATGAATGTTATTGGAGGTTGGCCCCAAAGAGGGTAGTATACCTCGAGAGTTCTAAAGAACATAATACTGAAGTGAAAATATGACAGAAGCACAAATAGATATTTACGGAAAGAAGTTTATGTAATTTTCTTTTGGTTTTGGTTAATGGAAATTGTCGATCATTACTGTTAATTTGTCACCTGTTTATTGAAACCAAGTTAAGCTGGGATATGGACGATATATATATATATATCTATATAAGAGAGAGCTCTCTGGATTGTATGTTATGAGAAAGCAAGTTTCAGTCTATGTTTTTCGGAAGTTATTTGAACAGAAATTAAATTTTGGCATTGTAAATTTTTCTCGATCTGAAGATTGTATACTTTCTTTTATCCTAACATATATATGGATTAGTAAATAAATTTATAATCGTTATTTGGTATTTCTTTGAAGTAAGTTTGCCTAATAAGTATAAATTAACTGGCTTCCTTTTGGTTGGAGAGGTGTCCCGCCGTTACTGGTCAGTGAGGCGGAGGCCTTATCAATCCAAAGGACGCCAGAATTGATTATGCTGATTTCAATCGCGAATCGTATGCGTATCCTCACTGGTCAGTGGGATGCGGGTGCGATTGCGGTGGAGTTCAAGCATGAGAAAGGGCTAATATAATTTGAAGTCTTGGTTATGTAAGTGTAAATTTAACTTTTGATTATATTATTATCTTGAAACAGACCCTTACCCGAACTTTGGGATGCGGGGTCCCATGCCCCGCAGGAACTGAGCGTAGTCGTGGCCTATATATATTAATAACAGAAAGATATTTGGTAGGCAGCGACGCCCGGTCTTTGTCTGTCGAGGGGACCGAGCCGGTGTGTCGTGTGTCTTGGCAACGGGCTATCCGCCTGCTTGTTGCAACAGATAAAACATACACAGCGCGTGTGCAAAAAATGACAAAATGAATAAAATGAAAAATTATTAATTTATTCTTACAAGGTAAGATACTTTCTAGAAATCCACAGTAATTTTCAGCTTTAATCGAATGTGGTCTTATTTTGCTTCATATGATCCCAGATAGCACATAAGCTTGGAGCAAGCTTGCGATAGCTTCCTTTTAGCTTGTCAAAGCAAGCTTGACATGGCAAGCTCGATGTAAGCCTGATGCATGTGATAAGGATGCATTTAAAAAAAAATAAAACAATAGACACACCCATTTAATATAATAGAGATACTTATTAAACATAAACAATAGTGACAAAATGAAATAAAACTGAAATACAGTGGAATGAATTCCAGTGTGAATAAAGCACCAAAGCTTTTATTTTATGCGGCGTACACTAGATGCCAGTGCAACTCAAATGTAAAATAAACATAAGTTCTAGCAACATAAATAAGGATAACTTTGATTGTAATTAGTGAAAAAATGTGTTTTATTATTCTCCAAAAGATGTGTGAATATTGAAGTTGCAACGAAGATCAGAAAATAAAATGTGGTGAATAAAAGTGAAACTCCCATGATATATATTTTTATCCCAGACTATATAATCAGGAGCTAAGTACTGCAAAGAAAAATTTATAACCAGTGTATAGTTAGAGATTGATTAGTTCATCGAACTCTTCAGTCTAACTATTGCCTATTTTGGGGGAGCATGAAAAGTTTTTATAAGCTGCAAAGATAAACTGTGATGTTACAAACATGGGTGTTTGTTGTTAATTAGCCCCAATTGTTTCTAGTTTTGCTGTTATGCATATATGTGTATACAATGTATATTACAGCCATGTTTATATAGATACACATTATGGCTTACTTCGAGCATTGCATTCCATAAGCTTACAGCTAGTTATGAAAAGCTTGATGCAAGAATACCTTGGCAAGCTTGCTGCAACTTCCACTTCAGGTAACTAGATTGTTTAATGCAAGCTTGAATCCAGCTAATAGCTTGCCATGGCAAGCTTGCTGCTAGCTACTTAGCTTGCCATGGTAAGCTTGCTTCATGTTTTTCAGCAAGCTGTCTGTGCAATCTGGGATATGTTACGAGAACGTTTGAACTTAAGTAATTTTACTTCATTTGGAAGTGCATTACAAGTATTCAGTGCCGTATAAGTAAAATTGGCAAGCTGCGATTATGCAATGAAGTATATTAAGTTAGTGGCATTTTTGGTGCGACATGAGTGCGTTTCAATCGCAGCATTTTGATTAAAAGTACTTACCAACTGTAGACCACCCAGCATAGTCACGATATGGTTTTACTCACCTGAAAATAGAAAATATTTACATTTAATTTTTAAGTTAAAACCAGTAAAATATTAAAAGAAAAACATTACCATTCTAAAACTCCATATGAAATTAAGTATTACTATTATATGGATTCAGACAGACCTTACATGTGGTTCATGTACACGTATAACATCGGTATTCTAAAGCTTCATGTGAAGAGTACCCGCATAGCTATATGATAGCCTATGCATACAGTATTTTCTAGAGATTTTATAAGCAGACCGAATTGTTCGTTGTTGTTACTTGGAACAAAGCCTTGGTTAGGTACAGTATTGTGAACAAAATTATCCCAGAATCCATACGGAATCTCCGTCGTCCACCTCTAATCAAGGGACCCCGGGTTCGATACCCGGTGAAGGCACATAGTGGTTCGGATCCCGCTTTAAACTGTAGGTCCAGTCCTGATTAGCATAACTGTGCATAAAGTGGACTTAAAACGCCAAATCAATCAATCAATCAAACTATACGGAATCCCAGCATCAATGGAAGGTTCACCCTCATTCTGGCAAAATAAATACCTTGACGTTCCAAGGCTGTTGCAGCTAATTTTAAAATATATTTCGATACTATTGTGCATGTTCCCAACATTACACGTCCAACAATGCCACCTAGAATTATTCCCTGTAAACTAGAGGATAATCAGTGAGAACCTCCACATTCTAACCAGTTTTGTTCAGACTAGGCAATGTGTATGTCTGAAAGTAGTGATATGTTCCTCAGAGTGATTACAAACGCTACCTTAACACCTAACATAACGTTAGCATGCTAGAGACGCGGTTTCATTGACTGATCGATTTGCTTTATTTTACTTCGCTTATTGTGACACTTTTGGTTAATTTGCGAAGATGGGAATGAGTGATGATATGGTGAAATTGATGAATGGACACTCGCAGACATGCATGCCTAGGCCTGGATTCGAACCCGGGACCCCTGGCGTCGTAGCGCGATGTGCTAACCACTCCGCCACGGGGTCTGCAAATTTCTACATGTGTGTCCCAAATAATAAGATAATGTTGGTAAGCACAAAATTCCCATCATTTTAAATACTCGTACTAATATCGTATTATAATATTATATTGATTTCACTGCATTATAATGATGCACATTGTTACTGAATTACCCTGAAGAATGAAAAAGGCAGAGTACATCAAGGCCAACTCCTTTTACTGGTAATATGCTCGTCTATAGTTCATAGTTACGATGCTACAAAAATTAGGCATTACATTAGTGTGACTCAATTTATGGCATCCCCAGTGATGTCATACGAAAAACTTGCCACAGTAGTTACACGCAGTAAGTCTCCGATACATATCTAGAGCGGCATTCGTTCTGATAAAAAATACATACAGGATAAATAAGACATTCTGACATCATATAGTTCCATCATTAATCCCAAATAACCTTTAAACCACGAATGTGGTATTATACTACATGTTGTCCCGTCCCAAGTCTGCAAACAGTGTAACGGAAATTCAGGTGTTCACTCAATTCATGTACGCTTGAATTCATATACTCTCTAGCCTTCTTAAATCAGGTTTATGGCTGCAGCAACACATGCCTTCCATCTGTCCCTTACGTGAGCAAGAGCTATTCACTCTTATACATCTCTACCGATTTCCTTTAGGTCCATCTCAACGTTCTCTCTCAATCAGGAAACAGATGAGTGGAGAAGGTTACATAATTTAGAACTGCATAATTTGTATTCATGTCCAGATATTATTAGAATGATTAAATCCAGAAGACTTAGGTGGGCAGGCCATGTGGCACGAATGGGAGAGGAAATAATAGTTTACAGGATTATTGTTTGGAAACCTGATGGTACGCTAGGATTCTGCAATCATCAAATTAAGTATAGATAATAAGCAATTTGAATCATTTCCTAATTCAAATATTTAGAAGTACTATTAAGGTAAGGTAAAGTTCCCCGTGCGTGCATATAGAACCGTGCCATGAAGACACATTTAGGGGATGTGGAGTAGGGAGCCACACATTCTCGATCTCGGTCACTTTGAATGTGACGTGATCAGCAACACGCTCCAACCCGGCTTTACCCCCTCCTCTCCGGTACTCATTGATTTGAGGCTGGGCGAGCCCCGGGGCCGTTTCATACGGGGACAAGGCCGGAAAAATTCCGACCTTAGATTATCCACCCTGGTAATCGAAGCCGGGTCTACCGTGTGCCAGTCAAATGCCATAGTGAAATTAGCATCCAATGAAAGTGGAAATTAGAGCAGACTTAATTCGGGCTTCATCCTCTCGTTCTAATATCATAAAATCTGAAAGTTAAAATATATAAAACAGCAAATATGCAGATAACTATGTTTGGAAGTGACATAAATTAATAGTTTTGGAAAGAAAATCTTAAAGGAATTGTCAAAACTTCTCATTCTGACCCTATTATTATCCGTGGCTTTAACAAAAATCTTTAATCTCCAATTCTTAATTTTATAAACTGTGTTTTTATGCTTGGAACAACCGTAGACTAAAAGAGAAATAAATCTTAAAGGTAACGTGTAGCAGATGAAGCAGCACAATCTATATTTACCCCTTGATATTATTAGAATATTTATATCAAGATTTCAGTGCGAAGGTCATACACGAAGGTCATACAGCACGTATGAGAGGATAGAAACGTTTTCAGAAACTTATTTGGAAAACTCGTGATAAGAAACCAGAAGCAAAGCCAACACGAAAATGCAATGACAATATCAAGATGGACCTGAAGAAAATTTATAAGGATATTAGGGAGAGAAAGACAGAGAAATTATGTTGAAAGGGGATGAATCTTCGGGTTTAAGAATACCAGAAGTACGTTCGTTTCTGTTTACGAACTTCTCGAAGGATACGGAGACTCGATGCTTTCACTAACAAAATTGCTTGTTTCTTTTATTAAGGGCCGCGGTGGCTCAGTTTGTCGGGCCCTGTGGCGGAGTGGTTAGCACATCGCGCTACGACGCCAGGGGTCCCGGGTTCGAATCCCGGCTCGGACGTGGATGTTTGCGATTGTCTGTCCTGAATAGTCCTGAAATTGAGATTGAGTGAAATGATATGAGTGAATGAAGTGTGATGGGGGAAGCTTCCGCTTAGGGGCTTTCCTTTAAAAAACAGTCGGAAACGCGTCTGACTACCATGCTAAAGGTCCCGGGTTCGATCCCCGGCCGGTTCAAATCCGGGAACTTTTCTAACGTTGGAAGCGGCCCCGGTGCCCACCCAGCGTCGAATAACATGGGTGCCTGGGGGAAACCCTGGTGGGTAAAGGCGGTCAGGAGCGTGATGCTGATCACATCACCCCCACTCACGACCGGATCAAGAAAGTGTGGGGCGTTACCTCCACACCCCTATACACCTTCATGGCGTGGTGCTAAGCACAGGGGAGCACTTTACCTTTTATTAAGGTGAAGAGTGACAATTTCGCACCAACTATATATTTATTTCAAAATCGTTGGAATTGGCACTGCTTAAAGGAAAAAGTACAAGAGCGTATTAATTTCTCCCCATGTTGCAAGTGGGAGCGGTGTTTTAAAGTTCATTATTACGATCTGTACAAAACTATGATGAATAAGTATTTGCAGAAACTTGTGTATTCCTTCTGGACAAACAACATAAATTTCAAAAGTTACGGCTAATCAAGTGGAAGTTTCGACTCTTCCAACACAAACAAAATCTTCAATCTGCTCCCTTTCCGATTCTGTATTTTTGTACACCATCAGAAGTTTAATATTCCCAAAATAACTAGGAGTCCCAGAAGGAATATGCTAAGTTGCCCCCCTTCTACAACCATCCAGCGGACAGACCTTTCTTTTATCAGCTTCCGTGGAGAAAGGTCGGTGGAGGAGAAGGAGTTTCGGGTCCTCACATGTTGGGTATGGCTGGACATGGAAACTGTTTCTCGAGCATTTAAACATAGATTTTTCACAACTCTTGGTTATTCTCGACGTTACGGATGCATGAATGATTAGATAGAACAGACGCGGGATAACACCCATGTCAGATCGGGACTCGAACCAAGAACTTTAGTGGAGACATTGAGAGTCGACGCAACGCTCCCGGCCACCCAGGCAGCAGTTGCGAAGGTCATAAGCAGGGCTCAGATTTTGATTACCTAAATATCTTTGAATTATTGATTGATTGATTTGGTGTTTTTTAAGTCCACTTTATGCACAGTAAGGCTAATCGGGACTGGACCTACAGTTTAAAGTGGGATCCTAACCACTATGCGCCTGCACCGGGTATCGAACCCGGGACCCCTTGATTACAAGGCGACAACGCTACCACTGCGCCATCGGGGAGCCCTAAAAATCTTTGAAAAATTACCTTTAAAATAAATGACAATAAAAATCCTGTAAAATGACCTAAAATCTTTGAAAAATGACCCAAAAATTCGTACAAAACTCAATCTCCTTATTGAAAATATAACTTGACAGGTTTAAAAACAAGACGCTGCAAATAGCTGTTGCGCAGCTCACACCACATTTCCTCTCTCCATTCTCGACAGCGACGTTGGTTATCAGTGTTGCAACCTGGAGGGAGCGGAATGGTCTGAGGATTTTCAACGAAATTGGCATTCGCTTTTTCCTGGGCTGTTTTCTATCTGTCGGAGAACAGAAAATCAGCTCACCTTTCGCCAACGACTCTTTTCCTTCTTATAAAACTTGAACTCCCCGATGGCGCAGTGGTAGCGTCGTCGTCTTGTAGTCAAGGGAACCCGAGTTCGATTCCCGGTGGAGGCACATAGTGGTTCGGATCCCACTTTAAACTGTACATCCAGTCCCGATTAGCCTTACTGTGCATAAAGTGGACTTAAAACAACAAATCAATCCAATCTAATTCTTTTAAAACTTGAGTAACCATCCATTTAGATACTCCCGTGGTGGCGCTTGTGGACTCGACAACATTATACTTAAGTTTATGTAACTCCTGATATCGCAAATATGTTGCAACATTGTAAACAATTTGTCTGGCCTGTCCTCTAAGGGGCTTTCCAGATCAGATTGTGGATTTCGTTGGACCCGGCATGATTTGATTCTTGCATTTCAAAAATATGCAGCCAAGAGTAAAGAACATTTCAGTCCTTTAAAAAAGAACACAGGCAAGCGTGTTATCAGATTGTCTTCTCGTAGTGATTGTTGTACGATAAACAAAATAACCCCACCCCACTCGGCTTTAAAAAAACCAGGCCACTGCTCGATGTCGCATTCAGAAAACGAAGTAATTCGCCCAGTAGTTTCTCTTCGTTATAAACCTTAACGCGCGTGCGTAATACTACAGTTTCAAAGACCGGATTAAATCAAATGAACCACTGATAAACTGATATGAGCCGGCACCGACAATCTACACAGTAAAAATAGTTTGGCATATTTGTTTTGGCATAATTTTGCAGAGCTGGCACCACTCGTAGTCTCAAGGCCAGACCAGTTGTAGAAGAGTGGTGCGGAGGATGACGTAATAGGAAGTGCTCCGCAGCGATCTCCGCATATCGGGGCTTAACTTGTCAGGCTATAGTATATATATATATATTCCAAGACAAACAATTTAACAATTGCTTCTTCACCTGGGTGTGTTGTACGGACTGTGAATAAGAAACTCGACAATGTTGCATTTCGCGATTTTGAGACAGACTTTGTTGCGCTGGTAGTTAAACACAGAGTAAGTACCGCAAAATAACATTCAGACAAAACAGAAGAACTTCATGCAATGACAAAAAATTGTCATCCAATGACACAAATGTTTTAAAAAAATTACCTAAAAATGACGCAAAATTTCAAAATGACCGAAAAATAAAAATGGTAAAAAAAAATGACCAATTACATTTCTTCAACCTGAGGAGGGTGTTCAGGATTCCTGGTGCAATGTCTACGTTGCACCAGTTAAAAGATGAAACGTTATCAAAATCCGGGCCCTGGCATTGAGTTATAAATTGATCGTGACCCAACACCTTTACTCCACCTACGTCCCTTTCCGCAGAAATTCGAGCGCGTTGAAGCCATCTGGCATCTGGAGAAGTCATCACGGCGCGAGCACTGAGGCGGGGCTAGTTTTCCGACGAAGCGCACCGGGGATATTGACAGAAGGTCCGATACTCAACAAACACTGTCGCCAATATTTAACGAGAAGGAAAACGGAGCTGTGCCCGCCAGAGTGTGATTTAATTCCGCTAAGAGGAAGGATAGCGACAAGCAAACACAGATTTTGCCAACGCATTGAAACTCCGAATTCGGGTAGGATGAAAGTTTGGCAAGAGCTGGAGTCGTAAGATCTGGAGTTGATTTGGTATTTGTCACAAGACGCTGCTCTTATCTGTAACCTCTGGGATCAGCCATGGTAAAACTGTAGGACGTTGTTCGAAACATTGATTCTTTTTTATCTGTGATAGCAACAGCCAACTTGCATTGTTTCTCACCGTACTTTTCGAAAATCTGAACCGTGGAATCACCGGTAGTCAAACTTGGATATTTTAGTAAGACAATGAAAAATTGTTCATCTTTTATATACAGAGTCACCAGTGGCCAAACTGTAAGTTCCATAGAATATCGTACGAATCATGTATTCCTAATTTATCCGTAAGATCATCAGTAGCCCACTGTAATTCTCTCGCAAGAAAATATTTGAAAATGTGATCCCCTGTTACTTATGGAATCAGCAATAGCCTGATTGTGATAATTTAGTAGGGCACATTTCTTTAAAAATTGTTCAGCTTGTATCCATGGAATCACCAGTGGCCAAACTGTGAGTTGCACAGAATAGTGTTCGAAAATGTATCCCTAATTTATCTGTAATTGCCAATTGCAATTCTCTCGCAACACACTGTTAAAAAATGTGACCCTCTCTTACTTATGGATTCATCGGTAGCCTGACTGTCATAATAAATAAAGACACAATTGGGAAAAATTGTTCTATGGAAATACCAGTGGCTAAACTGCGTTGCGTAGAAAAGTGTTGCAAAAATTGTTCCTCCTTTATTTATAAAAGAGCGGCGGTGGTTTAGTCGGTATGGTGAATGATCTATGGTAGGAATATTTTAGGCCTTGTTCCCGCATAAAGTGGCTCTGGGGCTAACCCAGCCTCAACTAAATGGGTACCTGGGGGCAACCCTGGGGGTAAAGTTGGCGGGAGCGGGGTGCTGATCACATCAATTCCCAACTGACCGAGGTCGAAGAATTCGTCGGTTTGATTGATTGATTGATTTCATTGACATTTTTTTTTTTGCTTTTGTTCCACTTTTGGCTAATGGCGAAAATGAAGATGATGACAGTCACAAATATACAGCGACGACACAACATAGGCCCCACAGAGCATTGTACTGGCCGTGAGACCAGACGCCAAAGCCTCGCTAGTCTGCAAAGTGCAGTACATTGTGTGTACTACGTGGAAGGGAAGTTGACGTTTAGGTGTCTTCACAAAGGGTCCCCCAACATCCCCATACACTGAGTGCTCACTGAATTGCGACCACCATCCTAATACCTTTGGCTCGGCGAACGGCGTGGACACGACGTGGCATGGATTCCACAAGGTGCTGATATGTCTCCACGGGCATCTGACACCATATATTCCTGATGGCATCCCTTAACGAGCCAACTGACGTCGGTGCAGGATACATGGTTCGAAGAGCTCACATGCTGCATCTCTGTGAAATGTTCCTCCAGCTAAGCAAGTACAGTCCCATCTCGGTGGCACCGTGCATTGTCGTCCTCGAAAATGCCGCCCCCGTGTGGGTAGAAGTGTCCCCTAACACCCTCGATACACAGCGGATGTTACACGGCGATCCATACACACCAATGGTCCCAGTCCATGTCAACAGAAGCAACCCCACACCACATAGCCGCCCCCACCCGCCTGCACAGCACTCACCATGCAGTAAAGGTCCATAGCCTCGTGCTGTTGGCGACGCACACGCCCGTCACAGTGGCGTAGCAAAAACTGTGTTTCATCAGACCAACACACCCTTTTCAATGGTCAACGGACCAAGCTACGAAGTGGGCGGTGACGCTTCGTGAGGAGTGGGTCGTCTGCTTCATGCGCCGCACAGTTCCGTGGGATATGGGTGTTGTGCATCTACTGTTGTATTGGTCCCGTAATTCCCGGACCCTGATGGTGCGTTCAGCTGTCACGAGCCGTTTGACTCGACGCTCTCCCCGCGGTGTCACCTTCCGTGCGTCCTTGCAATTCTACTTCTTGGTGGTCGTTGCCCCGTTTTCTTGCCACTCTCTGTACACATTCACTGCACTGGAACGGGCGCAACCGACCAGTGTCGCTGTCTGGGTTATTGACGCACCTGATGCTCGGCACCCACAATCATGCCCTTTTGGAACGACGTTAAATACTGACTACCTATCATTTTAACATGTAGCGTTGTGTGTCTATATATTCACCACGATACTTCCAGTTGAGGTAGTCATGCGATAATAACAGCTGCTGGGCCGTTCCTTGTTGTTTGGTCTCGATTCAGTGAGCACTCGGTGTATGGTGCAAAGTGCACGGGGAACTTTACCTTAGTTATGAGATCGTCATTAACAAACTGCAATTCTATCGCAAGACATCCTTAGAAAACCTAACCCTATCTTACTTATGGAATCACTGGACTGATAATTTAGAAATAACTTGTGGAGAAAAAGCTTTTGACAGGGGCTTTTTGTATCCAGAGGACACATTGAAGATTGGACCAAACTTAATTTAATTTTGGGTGAAATGGAGTCAACAAGCCTGTAAGGGCTCTTTAACAATGAATATCCTTTCCCACATTGTTTTAGAACATGTTCAGAACAGTCTAGTTGCTATCCATGGTCAATCCCAGATTTCTTATTGCCGTGTTCTGCGTTTCAATTAATATTTAGCATTCGTTGAGATTAATGTATTGTTCTCGATTATGGTAAACTAGATGATTACTCGGCGTTGCCCGGGTATTTATTTATCCCAATCTTGTATTAAAAAGGAAAATAATGAATTCTAACTATAGCAGGGGCGCCGACTTGTCAAAATTATTGGGGGAGGCTCGGATCACTGAAATAAATTAATGAATGACTCACTCTCTCTCTTTTTTAAGTTTTTGCGTCAGTGTTCGGAATCTCATAAAAGCCCATGAATTCCTCAAAAATATCAAAGTTTTTATTCACAGTTCGAATGCAGAATATTAATTGTCCACGGATGGAAATGACACAAGTTTCGTCAACCATAATAGCTAAATATTCCCTACTTTTAGTATCTGCTACCACGAAGCGCAAAACAGATCTCCCTAATATATCAATGATCTCGTTCTGAATGTCATGTGAGAGCCATTTGTAGCCCGAACGTCCCATCCACTACCCTAGTTCATGAAACTTTTGAAACTCTTTTTAGTAAAAATTTTAACAAGACTCATAATTACATACTTAGTCCCAAAGTTGATGGTTTAGCAGTCTCAGCCCCTCAAACTTGATGGTCTAGAAGAGGAGTTTCCAACAGGCGGCCCGCGGGTCGCGTGTGGCCCACGATGTCATTTTTTGCGGCCCACAAAGCCAGTTTGCAAAATACATTAATTTTATGTATTTTTATTAAAACACGTTCTATTTTTACTGTAGGAACAGAAGCTCTGTGAAGAAAGACAATATCACAGGTAGAATTGATTCGATCAAAGAATGACATCGATGTTCGGCAGCACATACCCGTGTGAAAGTGTTTTTTCTTCAATGAAGTTGATCAAGAACCGTTACAGAAGCCGACTGGCAGATTCTTCACTGCTTCACCTTCTGATACTTTCAAATACAGAAATTCAAATGGACATTCCAACTTTAAGAATAAAAGCAGATCGGCCTCAATTTTCACATTGAACACTTAATATGAAGGATTCTTATTCGTATGGTGTGTTTTTCAATTCTTTCAATTCATCCATAAGTATTGGGTTTTTGTGAAATAAATTGTAATTATACAATTTTGATTTGCGATTCCAATGTTTTTATTGCCTCATTTTAAAAATTTAGGTCATGCGAATGTACTACATTTTCAGTTCAGTACTTACAATTGTTGTAATTTTTAACTCCCCCCCCCAAATAAAAAATGCGGCCCGCCAATAACCTGCTGGATATAATTTTGGCCCTCGGACCTTTTGAAGTTGGAAACCACTGGTCTAGAACATTTCAAATGTATATTTAAAGTTAAGTTCATGCGGCACAATTCAGAGTAAACTTTACAAGAGAAGCAAAATAATACATTAGATCCTCTTAAGCAAAATTATTATTTGGGGGGCTTTGCCCCCACATCGTTAACATTGGGGGGCTCGAGGCCCCCAAGCCCCATAGAGTCGGCGTCAATGAACTATAGTTTAAAAATGTAACTAATTTTAAATGTGATCGTGAATGTCACCAATTAGCTTAGCGACTCCGAAAACTATGGATTCGACACTACTCTAGGTGGCATTTTATTTATCACCCTCTCTCACCCCCCATGCCGATAGGTGATGAACTTGGAGTTCAACCGCATTGGGAGTGTCACGAAAACTATGGATTCCATTCACAACACAGCCTGAATGTTAGACAATCAGAGAAACACTATCGTTGTGCGGATTGCATAGAGTCACGGATGTTTGTTTCTGCGGAATTTAATATCGATGGTTCTCGATTATTTTTACATGTGAGTCATTCCATGCGAAATCAACACAGCCTTTGACCTGACCATCTCCGATTTTCATGAAATTTGGGGAGTTGAAACTATGCATGGAACTTAGTAACTATGGAAATTTTTAGTTTCGTGCGTCTTGTAATTGTTAAATTATTCAAGGTCAAAGTTAGCATAAATTGCCCTTTTTGAGCCCGCTTAGCTATACTAAATGTGCTGTAACTCCGCCCCTATTTCACCTAGGAAGCTCAAATAAAGCTTATTGTACAGGGAATTGAACAAGCTTTCCAGTGATATATAACAAGCCTACCTTTGGATAAAAATATCATTTTGTCACGTGACCTTGACTTTTGACCTTGAATATCTCAAAACCTGTCATCACCGAAAATCTTGAAAAAAATATATTTGGTCCCTCATTCCATAATCTAAAACATATCAAAAATCATTCTGGGACTGCAATGGGATCAGAAGATACAAAGTAATATGTGTAACTATGTGACTGATAAAAGCCTCATTACATGAACTATGACGAGTCAAAAGTCCTTTAACACTACCTACAAAATGTAAAGGAGTTATCCTGGGTATAATTGGTCATGAAAGAAATAGGTTAGGCACAGGCAGATCCCTACCCGTGTGTGTCAAGCGCAGGTCCGGCATATTGTTGACCGCCATATTGAATTCAACGCAAAAATTTCAAAGGAAAGGGGGTGATATGATATATCAAATGAGGCTAGAATTTCAAGAGAAATGAAGTGACGAAGGATTTTCCAACGTATCTTCCGCCAGCAAAAAGTTATACACATATCTTTCACTTACGATATATGCACATTATAATGTTGTCAATGTTCCTGTGAGCACACTCGTTGACGTCTCTCACACTCGCATAGAACATTTGGTAATGTAGCATGTTCAACAACATAGCAAGCAGCAACTATGCCTTCTCTCAGATGGTCAATATCAGGGACATTTAGTGCGTGCACCATTCTCTTCAAATGTTTCTGAAAGTCCTCCTAAGATGTTAGATCTGGGGAATGTGCAGGCCTTTTAATAGATCCCCGTGTGCCCATCAATCTACCTAGAAAATTACCATGAAGAAATTGCGAAAATGTCTACATAGAGTGGTCACACTCTGTCCTGTTTCAAAACTGTCGAAAAGTGCCATATCCCGTAAGCAAGGGTGAAAAAACCTGTTCACTTAACAAATCCAAGAAGCCCTCACCATTTAAGGTTCCGTTGTTGAATATGGACCAACCATTTCCGTTCGCCATACATTATACCACATAATTAGCTTACCAGCAACAACCATTCGACTGAGCAAATCACAGGTATTGCATATTATTTTTATTAATTTAACGTGAACATAAAAATTTGCCTCGTCACTGAAGAATTTTTCATTCCAAAGGAAGTGTCACGTAATTGTTTGAGATACTTTTCAAAATATTCTTCACTATTCAACTATTTGGTGAATGTAGCTGATTAAAATCATATGCAATGGTGCGTATACTTCTTTCTCTCAAAAAAGGTGTCAGCGGGATCTCGATGAGTTCCTAACACGTTAGGAACATTCCAATGCTTTCTTTTTAACACCTCGAAAAGGAGAAAATGGTTACAAGCATGCAGTAATAAATTTTTGCTGGTTAAATATATGTTGGATAAACCATCGTCACTTCATTTCTCGTGAAATTCTAGCCTGATTTGATATATCACATCACCCCCTTTCCTTTGAAATTTTTGCGTTGAATTCAATATGGCGGTCAACAATATGCCGGACCTGCGCTTGACACACACAGCTAGAGATCTCCCTGTGCCTAACCTATTTCTTTCATGACCAGGATAACTCCTTTACATCTTGTAGGGGGTGTTAAGGGACTTTTGACTCGTCATAGTTCATGTAATGAGGCTTTTCTCACTCACATAGTTACACTTATTATTTTGTATCTTCTGATCCCATTGCAGTCCCAGAATGATTTTTTGATATGTTTTAGAGTATGGTATGAGGGACCAAATATATTTTTTTCACGATTTTTGGTGATGACATGTTTTGAGATATTCAAGGTCAAAAGTCAAGGTCACGTGACAAAATTATATTTTTATCCAAAGGTAGGCTTGTTATATATCACTGGAAAGCTTGTTCAATTCCCTGTACAATAAGCTTTATTTGAGCTTCCTAGGTGAAATAGGGGGGAGTTACAGCACATTTAGTATAGCTAAGCGGGCTCAAAAAAGTCAATTTCTGCAAACTTTGACCTTGAATAATTTAACAATTACAAGACGCACGAGACTAAAAATTTCCATAGTTACTAAGTTATGCATAGTTTCAACTCCCCAAATTTCATGAAAATCGGAGATGGTCAGGTTAAAAATTGCACATATCTGTGTTGATTTGGCATGGAATGACTCATGTAACCCCTTCCCACCCCCACCCCTAGGGGTGCTAGGGGTGTCTTACCCTCACAGTATTTCCTTCCAGGTTGCAAGTGATACGCGTACCAAGTTTGGTTGAAATCGCTCCAGGCGTTCGAGAGTTATGCCGGAACAAACAAATATACACATCCACACACACACGTACTTCCATTTTTATATATATGGAAGATGTAGATTTTCTTTAAAATTAGAACTTAGCCATTTGATTCACAACAGTTGAGGCAGTGGCTTGTATTGAGAAGGCACCCTCCTTTTCACGGAAACACCATCAGCCATGATTTCGACTGTTACTTACGAATCAGATGAATAGAGCTTTCCTATTGCACGAACGCGATCGACGAAGCCTCCAGCCTCGCTCACTCACTCCTTTCCGCCCCTCTTACAAAGCTACAGTACAACTGCTCGCCCTTCAGTCCACACGTGCATACTAGAACGCTCTCTCAATAATACAGCTGATTAACCAGGCCTGTGATAAGTTATAGGCCCAGCCTGGTTATCCTACTTGTGTATAAAATGATCCAAAGTGTTGAGTGAATCCAAATTTAAATTTGCATTTCCCAAATGATGTAAAGACTTCTTTCGGTCCATACTCTTTACTCCATACACTTCACACGATTGTTTTAGTGCAAATAAATCCTAAGTGCAAGTATGACGTCACATAGCAATTTCCTCACAACCGTGGCCATTGATACTGGCTATTGATAATTGATTATTTGAAATTAATTTTGTTAGGTAAAATAGTTATGCTTGTAAGATAATAATGTTAACTACTAAATTTATGTAAGTTGTGTTTGTTTCTAAGATGCTGTTAGGATATTTGTTTGTAAGAATTATATATACTTTATTAGTATAAGGCTAGGTTATATTTCTGACGATTGTAATACATGTGATGTTCTCATATGTTTCTACAATAAAAAATAATAATAATAATAATTATTATTATTATAATTATTAATATTATTATTATTATTATTATTATTATCAGTATTAACTTCCTTGCATTAAAAATTTTTCACATGAAAATGGAACCAAGAATTTCGCATTGTGATACAAACCCAAGCCAAGAATTTCGGTGAAGTCCATTACCAAATTGTTTCAAAACTGTTTACCGGTTAAATTTCCACTCAAAATTGCAAATGATTAATGCTAGATCTCTCAGATGACACTAATTCTCTACGCGATATCTGAATTATGAGACGAAATGCAATGAGTTTCTGAGAGCTTGCAAGCTTGAACTTGTCTTGAAAACAAGATTTACCTAATACGGTTGAGCTACAGTTTAAAGTAGATCCCTTATTGGCCACACAACAGACGTCTATATGTGTCTCATTTATTCACTACTAACTTGATTCTCATTATAGCAGCCGATACCATCTGGATTATAATTCAAATGAACAGATCAACAGTTTATTAATGAAGCTATACATTTCTAAAAGGCATTAATTGCAAAGAAAAAACTGTTCAAAGTATTTGAACGAAATGATGATAGGTTAAAGATGACAACATCCGTCCAAAAAAATCCAAACTGTACATTTAAGGAAAGTATTAATATCTATCTCCATACGAATTACACTATACAGTGTGTATCATGATAGAGTAAACAACCTAAGAACTAGAATCTCAATGGGATGGGTGTCTCAACTGGTGGAAGCCACATTGAACATTTGTAGTCATTTTTAGACATTCATAAACAGTTGAAGTGTTACTGATTGATACACAATGATATCATTGTAGTATTCCATATAGTTTAGTTGAAATAAATTCTTAAAGTTGTGTGTTTTATTATGATACACCCTGTATTTCGAAAATATTTTACAATAGAAATAAACTTATGCTCAGAACATTCAAATTTCAAATTTCATCTTCATCTTCCTCTTTCCCCTTTTGCCTCATAGCGTTGGGGTTACCTCTATCCACTCCATCCATCTCTCCCATTCCTTTGCAATCCTCTTCAATTCTCTTATTCCTTTTCCTTTCTTATGTCATATTTCTTCTATTCCTTTTTCGAATGTCTTCCGGGGTCTGCCTCTTGTTCTCCTTCACTCTGTTCTAATTTCCATTAATTGTTTTGCTTTTCTTATCTCCGCCCATTCTTACCACATGTCCAAACCATGTCAGTTTTTCTTCTATTGGCTTCTGATTTAATTCTTCTCTGATTCTTTCATTACGTACTCCATCTCTTCTCGTTTTACCAACTATTCTACGGAAGCATTTCATCTCAACTGTTGTTATTTGTCTTAACTATTTTCCTCTTACTGGCCAGCTTTCACTTCCATATAGTAGAATTGGTTCCACTACTGATTTATACACTTGTAGTTCAGTTTGGTGTTTATTTTCCTTTTTCAAAAAATGATCTGGCTAAGTTGGTAGTATGCATTGTTAGATTTCCTTACTCTATTCATAGCTTCCTCTTCTATTCTTCCTGTCTGGTTTATGATTGTTCCCAGGCACTCATATCTTTCTGTCTGCTCCAGTTCTATTACCTCTTCTGTTCTTCCAATTTGCATCACTTTGCTCTTGCTCTTATTGCATTTACGGTCATTCTTCTAGCCTTTATCACTTCTGCCCATACTATTTAAATTTCATGTTTCTTAATTGGTGTGGGACAGGTACAGTCTAAGGTTTTTCTACCACCCAACCCGTATTTTCAAGTATAATAAGTAGGAAAGGTGACATTTCTAATATGAAGTTAGAATAGCTGAAAGTAATTTTTATTAATGAAACAACAATTATCATACACACAGTCTCTCTTCTATTTTACCCCATTCTCTCATCATTATCTCTCATAGCCTCTGTGCCATTCATATCTCTGTTTTTCTCTCTCTGTTTTATTCCTCTATCTACATTTTCTCTTTGTCTCCCATCTCTATTTTCTTCCCCTGCATACCCTCTCTCCCTTCCCTCTTTCTATATCATTCTTCCTTTTTTACTTCATCTCTTTTCTCTAATTACACATTCTGTGTGAGCGTTACGCGCTACAAAGGTTCCAGGTTCAAACCCTGGTCAACGCATGGAAATGTTTGTAACATCACCCATTTTATCCTCATCGTCGCGACTAAACCAAAAGATAGAAATGTGGCATAATAACGAAAATAGAAATACTGTGTAGGCATAATTCGCTGTGGATGAGTGTCTATCTCTTCCACTATGTTCTCTCTCTCTCTATTTATCTATCTACAATCTCCGGGAATGTGTGTGTGTGTGTGTACATTTTCAAAACAAAACCATCTTTGTAGTACTTGGATTCGGAAAAACGCAGTCAAAAACTGAAAACCAATAATGCCTTTTTGGAATTCGAAACGAGAACAACAAATATAAAATTTATATTATGATAATCTATGTTGTAGCTATGCATATAGTTCAAGAGGGCAAAAATATCATTTTGAAGCAGTTAAAAGCCCCACAAGACATAAATGTATTGAAAAATGAACAGTTTATTTGACTTTCTAAAAACAACATTCCAGGGATGCACTAGCCAGAGAAAACTCCAAGACCAAGGAAAACCTAGAAAAACTTTCCCCGACCGCTAAGACACTGGAGAAGGATGTCAGCTCGAAGCTTTGAAAGGGAGGGAAAAAGTTAATACAAGTTAGATAAAACAAGAAAAGGTCCAAAGGGAAGAAGAGTCCAAAGCGAAATAAAACAAAAAAGAACAATGCCCGACTCGTTCTTCCCCTCTTAATGTCAACCAATAAAAACAGGCTGTGATGCCTCACAAGGGAACCAGTTGGACAAGTGATACACATCGGAGAAAATACTGAGAAACTGTCTCATCTTTGACAAGCAGAAATTGGGTGGCTCGGCGTGTTTCTTTTTGGAAACGCCATCTTCATTATTGACACGACCATAATTTCAGAATTAAATCACGAGTTTCTCGTTTCTGAAAGACACGTCGATCCCGGATGTGGTTTCCATGGTCTCTGCCCTTCACTTCGTATCAAGAGCGGCGATGGTGCTGTCAGTATGGCGTCTGACTGTCACGCGAGAGATCCGGATTCGATTCCCTGGGTAGGTATTTCCAAGTGAGAATGTTTTAAGCAATATTCCTGCAAGGAGCGGCTCTGGGGTTCACTCAGACTCTAATAAATGAGCAAGTTAATTGATACATGTATTTACTTCGCATTTCTGGCAATTGTGGCTAATCGCGAAGACGAGGATGAAAGCTGACAAAATGAAATCGGTACTGAATTGAATCGATGTTTAAAGTCCACTTTATGCACAGTAAGACTAAACAGGACTGTACATAAAGTTTAAAATGGGATCCGAACCACTGTGCTATGTACCTCCACCGGATATGGAACCAGAGAGCCCTTGATTACAAGGCGACGACGTTACCACTACGCCATCGGCGAGGCTAAGATGAAATCAGTGAAAGGATAATCACAAACATATATCACCAGAATACTAGACCCACAGAGGACTATACGGGATGCGTCCAGACGCCAGTACCTCGTTAGTCTGCAAAATTCAGTCCAAAATTCAGTACAAAGCGGAAGGGATGTCTTCCGAAAGGGGTCACCTCTTACAGCCCTAATAAATGGGTACTTGGGTCTGGGAGCAAAAAGGGGCTCGAGTGTGGTGCTTATCATCAAATCAGAGATACTTGCCTCTGTGGTCAAGTGTTCGACTCAGAATCTCGCCGCCAAAGACTTTATATTCGAGGCCCAGCCGGAGCACAAATGTATCACTGTACAGGGTGAGTCAAATGTCTTTGGACACCCGTTTATTATGAAACCTGACAGGAAAATGTGAAATCTGGTAATGTGAGATGGTAGTAGAGGGGGACCCGCAACTTGTAAGGTACATGGTGACCATGGCCACCATCTTGAACACAGGCTCGAAATTTCAAATGGTTAGGGAGGTATGCAGCATATCAAATTACACTAGCGTGAACTCAGCAATTCGAAAGTGTAATTGTTTCCTTGATATATTGTATCGTTTGCAAGTCAAGGCCATGGTCGCCGTGTTTCCTACAAGTTGAGCCCCCCCCCCATTACCAGATTTCACATTTTCCTGTGAGGTTTCAAAATAAAAGGGTGTCCAAAGACTTTTGACTCACCCAGTATGTGCTATTTGATATAATCATAATTCGGTCCTCATCAATTACACTAAAGAGGTAGAAAAACTACATTATATAACCAATAACGACAACTACACTATGCCCCGAAAATCTCTGGAGAAAGCGAACGAAAACAAGTCCTCTGCGCAAGTAGTGACTCCAGATGGTTCGACCACGAGGGAGAAAACGCGTCTACAGCTACCAGCTGCTTGCAACAGCACACACTTGTTTGATCTCCCCACCCGCTTTCTCCCCTTCCCCACCGTTATGCACGGTCTTGCTACACGTATTCCCGAGGCAGAGTGTATTTTAAGATCTACCAATTTATGTGAGATATTGTGGATGGCTTAAGATGAACGTCATTATAAACAAATGTAGTAATCGTTAATTAAAACCGTAACTGCAATATTATTTATTAACACTCCACGTAACAAAACTTCATAAACAAAAACAAAAAGAAAACACAATCTCCCTCCCACATAGCAACCAACACAGTCTCTCTTTAATTTAACTTCTTCTCAACCTCTATCAACCAACATGAACTAAAGCCAAAAAACCCTAGCCGATCACGAAGTAGTAATCTAATCCACGTGTACAGTCACCGATACTACAGCTACATCCTGAAATACTCTCTTCTTTGCATGACACTATGTGTATTGCCTAACTCAACAGCTGTGGCAGATCTTGCCATTGAAAATTGGATATTGAAGTTGACTCAACGCCGTATAGTTATACTCTGTCCCAACTATCTCTGGAGCAAGGCCTAGCATAGCGGCAGAGAAGGGGGAAACGAGTGGGCAATACGAAATAAGACACGCTGCTGTAAAAGCGTAACTGCAGTAGTTTCCCCCTCCACACAATCCCACACCCTCTCGCGTGTTCATTGGTGGAGCAGTCTCGCGAAATTACTAGCGCAGAAGCTCTCTCTCTCTCTCTCTCTCTTTCTCTCTCTCACACACACACACACACTCTCTCTTCCCTTCCTCTACCTCTTTCTTCTCCTCCCCCTCTCTCTCTTCCCCTCCACTCCCTCTATCTTCTCCTCTCTCTCTCTCTCTCTCTCTAGGAGAGAGAAACAATAGGAGAGAGAGTTTTCTCTCTTCCTTTTCTCCTCTTCTTTTTCTAGAGAGAGAGGGGAGAGAGAGAGAGAGAGAGGGAGAGAGAGAGAGAGAGAGAGAGAGAAAAGCAGAAGAGAGAAGGTGCCTCTCTCTCTCTCTCTCTCTCTCTCTCTCTCTCTCTCTCTCTCTCTCTCTTCATGGAGAAGGGGGAAAGGAAAAAGTGATATTTCTTTCTCGTCTTTCTCTTTCTTTCTCTCCTCTCTCTCGCTTCCCCTCTCTACCCTCTCTCTGTCTCTCTCTGAAGAAAGAGAGAGAGATATGGAAGAGAGAGAGATAAGAAAAATAGAGAAAGATAGATAAGAAAAGAGAGAAAGAGAGATGAGAGAAAGATAGAAGAAAATAGAGAGATATAAGGAAGAGAGAGAGATAAGAAAGAGAGAGAGAGCGAGAGTTTTCGTTCGCCTGCTCCAGAGATGACTGAGACAGAGTGTAGGAAACCGACATAACGCCATGCAGGAAAGTGAGTATTTCAGAACAGAGGCTTCCCACTTTTATTGCTGGTGACTGTACATGCTAAGCGTTAAAATCAACCATCGAAAGCGAATCTTTACAAGAGATAGATCAAAAATGGCTCCAATAACAACGCAGAGCCATAGCGTTCCACAATGTTGTTTTTCAACCCGTTAGCTTGCATAATATATTAAACAAAAGACCATATCCGATTGATCCTCGTAAAACAAATAGCATGACCTTTCATCTGCACGACAAACAAATCACCTCCAGGCAATACCGCACGCTTTCGGCGGAAATCCCGAACGCGGGGGCTGAATTGAGAAGCGTTCTCTCTGAAGTCGCCGCACCTGCTACCAGCGTAAGCCCAGATGGAGCCCTTGTTCCGAACCACCTCGTACACGGGCGCCATGCATTTCTGATATTTCAATTCTCCAGAGATCACGTGACGACTCGCTTCAGAAGCTTCGTCCAGTTTTGCCTCTACGTCCGAGTGTTTGAACACGAGAATGAGCAAATTGGGGCAATGTATATAGTGCAAACACGATTGGGCATGGACGCGCGGAGAAAGAAAATATTTTGTCAACTGCAGGAAACAGCAAATGAAGTGCGCTTGTTTGAAAAAATAGACTTCGTTCCCCGTTGGAAAATCGGCTGGTCAGTTTTATGTGCCGACATGGCAAGCTGGGAAAAAGTTATTTTACGCGAATGCCTCTCGGGGTGAACGATGGAAGTAAGAATTTCTACAGGTTCGTTCATCTTACCGCGTCAGTAAAACGTCGGTCCTATGTGAGAGGTGTCAACCTTGGCTTGTTTGAGTTTCAAGTACACTTTACGCACAGACAGGCTTATTGGGACTGGACTTACAGTTTAAAGTGTGTCAACAAACCCGGGACCCCTTAATTGCAAGGCGACCTAGTTACCACTTAGTAATCTCCAGGTGTAAATCTGTCTCCCTCATAGTGCACAGTAGTAACTACAAGTTGGACAGACTCTGGCGATGGCCCAAGTCTAGATAATTATATTTATGTGGAGTTGTGAGTTTTCCTGTTCTTTATTCGTGTGTGTGCTGAGTGTTCCTTTACACAACATCAGTTTTTATGGTAAGTTGGTTGTAGGGGTATTTCCGTCGTCTTGTAAACCTGGGGTCCTTGGTTCGATACCCGGTAGAAGCACATTTTTACAGTGGCTCATATCGCACTTTAAACTGTGGGCCAAATCTCATTTAGTCTATCTGATAATGAAGTTGACTAAAACCAACTTAACATAGAAAAACACATTATTTGATGTACGAGGCGTGTCAGGAAAGTAAAGATACAACGGATATATATCTTAGGGAACATATGTGGGGCATAAATTGAACCTTGATCCTTGCTCTTTCCAGTGGCGTTCATTCGCAGTGCTGCGATGAGTCTTGTCTGAGTCACACGTGCTGGAAATGGCTGCGGTGATAGAGAATCCCGCCAAATGCGAAGTGGGGGTTGTGATGTGGTTTCTCAAGGCAAAAGGCGAATGTCATCCAGCGGATATTCATTGCCAAATTGCAGAAGTTTATGGGAAAATTATGAATCGTCAAAATGTGACGAAGTGGTGTCGTGCCTTTTTGGACTATGAATGTCCGTCGGGTTTTGTCCTTTTTCCTTTTACCTTGAGAAACCGTATCACAGCCCGCACAATTACAGTCGATGTCCCATTTGGTGCACTGAATATGCATCTTTCACCGAGGTAATTTAAAAGAAAGCATAGTTACATATTTGATTGTGATATTTGATGCATACAAAGAGAGATAGATACATATACAGTTTAAAATGGTATTCGAACAGAACGCACGCACACAACCGTTAGGTTCGAATACCACTTTGAACTGTAGATCTCGATCATGGTAGCCGTTGTACTTATGAATTGAATTTTAAAAATAACTTAGAAACTTTTAAACGCAAAGAGGGTTCATACTTATCATCACGGATAGAAAAATACAGGGAGCCTGAGTTTTCAAATTCAGTTAAAAAAATATTGTTTTACATATTTTACAGTAGCGGGAGACGCAGAGTTGAATGTCTGGAGAGCTTCGTTCATTGCGGAAGGGCGCTGGAATGGATTAGGTGTTGAAAGTGGTAACATGGATCCAGTGTAGAGTTTTCTTTTTCACAAATGGAGTGAGCCACCATCTTTGGGGTTTGGTGTGGCGGAGGGCATCAGGAGGCTTTGTGGGAGCGGTGATGAGTTTGAGTTGCCTGATGGTGTTTGGGATTCGTAATTTTGAGAGAGGTCTGAAATGGGAATGAAACAGACTGCTTTTTTTCACAGTTGAGTTGCTATGTTGCAGCAATGTGGCATTGACAGCATCCATTATATAACTGATTCTTTTTGTTTGGAGAATTGCTAACCATTGTTATGGCTGTGTCTTTGGTCAGGATGAGGGTGGATGTCTGATGAAGGGAGCGTGTGTTCTCCTGAAGAGTCGCAGGGAGGGGCTGTTTTCTTGTGCTTGTGATGGCCGTGAACTACAGGAAAATAATTCTATAATGCAAGCAATGCTTTTCCATTGACCATATTTTCGATTCATAGTGAATTTGCTAAAAGGACCATGTCAAGAAATCTAAATATGTAAGTTTTACTAGTAAATGCATTTAAAATGCACGAAACAACAGGGGAGGAGAAAACTAAACCTCACAAATAAGTAAAAAATTCAGCAAAAACTGTTAAGAATACTGACAAATAAACTAAAAGCCAAAAAAAGCTGCAAAATGCAAAAGAAATGTAAAATAGAAAGTGTTTTCAGGTTCTAACTGAAGGGAAATTGACATGATATCAGGTTTGTATTGTTTTTAAAGGTCAGAAAAAAAAGTTGATTTTTCCTCAACTTTCGGACCCTAATTACTAATTATGACCATTAAAAAAATTGGAGGGAAGGAGAATTTAACAGTATCCCCTCTCCTTTTTATACTAGTGGATAATTGGCCCCACCTTTTTGTGGTTGTCTAGCTACAGCAGGCAAGATCCACCAATATGGAATGGTTTAACTGGAACACACTATTCAAATCAGATTTCTATTAAGCAAGCACTTCTAGTGTAACCCCCACTTGAGTAGTTTAAGGGAAGACAAAACAGATTAACAATGTTGATAACAAAAAAAAACATTAGCAACATTGAATTTTGAATTAGTGGTAATTTATTATATATTATAGGATAAGTTATGGAGAAAATTCTGAGCTTTTCAAAGCTAATGGCTTTGTCAGCTTCAGTTCTGAAAATTCCAAACTCTAAAGGAACCATAAAACTCTCATCTTTAGTCGCAGAGAAGATTCTATGCTTTAGAGAGCTATTATCACTTCACAACAACAAACGCAGGCCCGTAGCTAGAGGGGGGCAGGGGGGCAAGTGCCCCCCCTGAGAGCCTGCTCTGCCCCCCCCTGTAAAAAATACAGAACACATTCCTACCTGGAATTCTCACTACTCTTTACAATTATACCCTGTATTACTCTAGCAACTTAACAAAGACATTTATTAATTTTGTGATTTATGAAGGTGTGTGGGATTCCGTATAATGTAACAGTATTGGGGGGGAAGAAATACCTTCCAGATTCAGATTTAGGGAAATTATCTCGCAATTTTAAGTATCTGTGTTTGGATGTTTTTCTTGGATGTGTTGCTATGAAGTTTGAACTGCATAATTTTTTGTTTCCCCAGTCTACCTCTTGGTAATAGCAATTCATGTGATAAGAGAGAGGGAAGTGAATATTTTCTTTCTTTTTTTTACTTAGCATTGCTTTTTTGCCACATCTAGCTAATCGTAATAATGAGTGATGATGTGAAATGTGATGATGGGGGCTTCCAAATTTTACACGGTTGCATGCACTGATGTTCTAGCTGCAAGACAAAAGTCATCCGAAATAGATTGTCAACACAACATATCCGATCATACCAAAACTTCAACTGTTACACTCTTTGATGCTCAACAGACGTACAGCAAAATATAAATCCAGATTACCTATACTAAAATACATTTCTCATTGCCAAATGTAAACATTGTGGTTTTGGTGTGTTTGTGTTTTTCTTGTGTAGTAGTTGTGGTATGCTTGTATGTGGGTTTGTCTTGTGTAGTAGGTGTGCTGTCTAGTGTGTTTGTGTTTGTTTTATGTAGTAGTTATGCTGTCTAATGTATTTCTGTTTGTCTTGTGTAGTATCGGTGATGTGTATGTATGTGTCTTGTGTTGTAGTTGTGCTGTTTAGTATGTTTGTGTAGTAGTTGTGCTGTCTAGTATGTTTGTTTTGTCTTGCGTAGTAGTTGTGCTATCTAATTTGTTTGTGTTTGTCTTGTGTAGTAGTTGTGGTGTGTAGTTTGTTTATGTTTATATTGTGTAGTAGTTGTGATATGTTTGTATTTATATTGTGTTATAGTTGTGATGTGTTTGTGTGTGTCTTGTGTAGTAGTTGTGCTGTCTAATGTGTTTGTGTTCGTCTTGTGTAGTAATTGTGCTGTCTAATGTGTTTGTGTTTGTCTTGTGTAGTAGTTCCTCCATTCATATTGGGGGTTAGGCGTAGAGCTGACAACTCTGCACTGTAAAAAAAAATGTCAAGAAACAGCAATATAAGGCCATGGATTTTCTGAAGGTAAAATATTCCGGAGGTAAAATAGTCCCCCGTTCGGATCTCCGGGTGGGGACTACTTTGGGAGGTCCCTGGACTAAGGATAAGATCTACGTTAGGAATAAGGATATTAAATTAGGCACCTGGAAAGTTCTGAGCCTTTACCGGCCTGGGGCATTTCAGTGTACAGTTAATGAGATAGTTAAGTATAAATTAGATGTAGTAGCTGTCCAGGAAGTTAGGTGGCCAGGAGAAGGGAATTGTAAAACTAAAAATTATACTTTTTTCTATGGTGGTACTGAAAATCATAATTTTAGAACAGGCCTTTTCATAAATAATAGAATTATCTCGGCTCTTAAAACAGTAGAATTTGTTAATGATAGGATATCATATGCAGTTTTACAGGTAGGTGGTGTAAAATTATTTTAATAAACATACATGCACCAACGGAAGATAAAGATGATAATACTAAAGATGATTTTTATACAGAGTTAGAACAGGTCTTTGATAAATTTTCTCAGTATGATATGAAAATCCTGTTAGGTGACTGTAATGCACAGATTGGCAAAGAAGAGACATTTAAACCCACGATTGGTAAAGAAAGTCTTCATGAATTAAGTAATGATAATGGTATAAGATTGATTACTTTTGCAACCTCAAAGAATTTAATTGTGAAAAGTACCACTTTTAAACATAAAGATATTCATAAATATACCTGGTCTTCTCCAGATGGTAAAACTCATAATCAGATAGATCATATTCTCATTGATAAGAGAAGGCATACTAGTATAATTGACGTTCGTACACATATAGGTGCTGACTGTGCCAGTGACCATTATTAAGTAATTGCTAAATTAAGAGAAAGACTCTCAGTGATAAATCATAAGCAACAAAATTTAAAGTTCAAAAATTTGATACAGGAAAGTTTACTGATGAAAGAATTAAGAAAGATTACCAAATTAAACTGTCAAATAGATTTGATGTTTTGCAAGATTTAAATGATGATGAAAATATAAATGAAACAGACGTAAATAAGAATTGGGAGCACATACGTAATGCAATAGAATCAGCAGCTAAAGAAAGTATAGGATAACATAAACTGAGAAAAAGCAAGCCATGGTTTGATAATGAATGTCATAATCTAATAGAAATAAGAAATCAGGCTAGACTTAGGTGGTTAAATAACTCGTTAAATAACTCGGATGATACAAATCTAAACAATTATAATAGAATAAAACGAGAAGTTAACCGCACGTTTAGAAGTGAAAAAAGAGATTACTTGAAAAGCAAAATTAACGAAATTGAAACAAACAGCAAAAATAAAAATATCAGAGATTTATATAAAAGTGTAAATGAGTTTAGAAAGGGGTGGCAACCTAAAGTAAACTTGATAAAAGATAAAGACGGTGATTTTCTAGCTGACCCAAGCAATATTCTAAATAGATGGAAGAACTACTTTAATGACCTTTTAAATGTCCATGTAGGAGATAAATCAGAAGTAAATGAAGTCCACACAGCAGAACCTTTAGTTCCAGAACCTAACTTGACTGAAGTTGAAGATGCTATTAAAAGGCTAAAGAATAACAAAGCACCTGGCATTGATTTAATACCAGCTGAGTTAATTAAATATGGTGGAAATTCAATAATATGTCAAATTCATAAATAATTTGTTTAATATGGAATAAAGAACAAATCCCTCAACAGTGGAAAGAATCAATAATTGTTCCTGTGTTTAAAAAAGGTGATAAAATGAACTGCAATAATTACCGTGGAATTTCTCTACTCTCAACAACATATAAAATATTATCTAACATTCTTTTAACAAGACTTACCCCATATGCTAATGAAATTATAGGGGATTATCAATGTGGATTTAAACGTAACAGATCAACTACAGATCAAATTTTTCACATCAGACAGACACTTGAAAAAAAGTGGGAATATAATCAAAATGTCCATCAGCTATTCATTGATTTCAAAAAAGCATATGATTCGGTCAAAAGAGATAAATTATATAATATATTAGTAAAGTTTGGAATACCTAAGAAGCTTGCTAGTATGATAAAAATATGCACCAGTGAAACAGAAAGTAAAATTCGTGTGGATATTAATATGTCTGACAAATTTACAATTCATGATGGGTTAAAACAAGGAGACGCATTATCTCCATTGCTCTTTAATTTTGCCTTAGAATATGCTGTTAGGAAGGTAAAAGAAACTAAAGAAGGACTAAAACTACATGGTATGACTCAGTTGTTAGCATATGCAGATGATGTAGACTTACTGGGGGATGATGTGAATACAATTAGAATAATGCTAAAATATTTTTCAAAACAGCTAAAGAGATAGGTTTGGAAGTTAACAAAGAGAAAACTAAATATATGCTTACAGGCCGAAACCAAGTGTTAGGTAATAATCAAAATCTAATTATTGATAACATCTCGTTTGAACCAGTTTCCAAATTCAAATACTTAGGAGTAATATTAACAAATGAAAATTATATTAAAGAGGAAATAAAAAGTAGGCTTAATTCAGGAAATGCATGTTAATTCTCTCTTCATAAACTTTTGTCTTCGCGTTTAATATCTAAGAAACTAAAAGTTAAAATATACAAAACAGTAATTTTGCCTGTAGTATTATATGGATGCGAAACTTGGTCCCTTACATTGAAAGAGGAACATAAATTGAGAGTATTTGAAAATAAGATCCTTAGGAAAATCTTTGGACCTAAAAGGGATGAGGAGACAGGTGAGTGGAGAAGGTTACATAATTTAGAATTACATAATTTGTATTAATGTCCAGATATTATTAGAATAATTAAATCAAGAAGACTTAGATGGGCAGGCCATGTGGCACGAATGGGAGAGGAAAGAGGAGTTTACAGGATTCTTGTTGGGAAACCTGATGGTAAGAGACCTGTAGGAAGGCCAAGGAGAATATGGAGGGACAACGTTGAGATGGACCTAAGGGAAATCGGTAGGGATGGAAAAGAGTATATAGAAGTTGCTCAAGATAGGGAAAGATGGAAGGCCTGTGTTGCTGCAGCCATGAACCTTCGGGTTTAAGAAGGCTAGGGAGTTAGTTAGTTAGTTAGTTATTGTTTTACATACAAGGTTCGCCCATAAAAAACAGAACATTTTGTTTTAGGAAAGAAAACAAGTAATTACCTTCAAATGACTTTATCACCTTCAAAATAATCACCAGAAGAGGCAATACACTTTGACCAGCGTTTGTACAGGTCTTGGAAACACTGTTCATAGTCATTGAGAGTAAGTGTTCGCAAAATACGGTTAACATTTAATTTAATGTCCGCGACGTCGTCAAATCTTCGCACTTTCATACTTGGGGAAAAAGGAAACAAATCGGCAGGCGATAAGTCCGGAGAATATGGAGGGTGATTGATCACTGTCACTGAATGCTTAGCGAAGTATTGTTGTACAGACAATGCGGTATGAGGCAGAGCATTATCGTGTAACAGAAACCATTCGCCAGAATCACAGAGGTCCTTTCTAACCCGCTTCATCCTGTTTCTGAGTCGACCAAGCACTTCCTTGTAATACCACTGATTGATTGGTTGGTTTTCAGGGACAAATGCATGGTGGATCAGTCCTTGGGAATAAAAAAATTCGATCAGCAGTACCTTTGTCTTCGATTTCGACATCCGTGCTTCTTTCCTATACGGGCGAGAACTGTCCTTTCCACTGCGCACTCTGTCTTTTTGATAATGCTGCATCACCATACATTGCACGTATCATGTGTAACGTTTCGGTAAACGATTTATCCAATTTGTAACAAAACTTTATGCTGTAACATTGTTCCATCTTGGTGCGCGTATTTTGTACGCCGCCTGCACACGACCTGCATCTGACGCATACTTGCCCCAATACCGACTGCCTGTAGTAACAGGTTGATGGCCGCGTTCACCAACGCCGATTATTTTGAAGTTCAGATGAACGAGATCAATTTTAATCCACTCTAATTGAACTTGGTTGAAAGATTTGCATTGCACCAACGAAAATCCACGATCACGAGATTCCGTTCAACTGATCAGAGATTAATTTGTAAGGCGATATCTGATTGGTTGGCTAAAACAAATTACAATCAAGAACCGCATAGAGTAGTGTGATGTGTTAAAGTATCAACATCTAGGAGAAGAAAGTAATTCGGGCCGCAAACTTATCTGAATTTGAGAAATGTACTGATCAACCTTTTCGACGAGTACAAGGATGTAGTAGAGTGTAAAGAAATAATAATATTAAAAAAGAACTGACGGCACAACACAAAAGGAGAAGGGTAAAGCATGGAACCTTCTTCTACGGGACTTTAATGCCTTACGAAATGCATTCGATTTTGAGATAACAGCGTACACTGAACCTCGCCCGCACAATAAAGATATTTTTATTATTATTACTACTATAATGTAGCAAGTACGCGTATTTGAATTTTTCATTTCTTAATTCTTATATATTTATATTGATGTGCCGTGTAAATAGCCAGTAACATGTATTTTCGTAAATTTATACAATCATATTTCCAACACCATGTAGCATATCGTAACATTGCTCTGTTCTAATTTACCTTGCACTTGCACGTAATATATAACATTTATATTTTGTGCTGTAGGATAGAAAGTACAGTATTTAGAAACATTACGACTTTGCACCACAGAACCACAAATTATTTTTATTATTATTATTTTCGCAGTTTTTAATTTACACAGTTCTCGAATTATCAGCATTGTACATCCAACATCTCTAGCGTTTGAACGTCTTCGATATCACTTTCCGCTCTTTTTATATTCAAAAACAACTGCCTGCAGTCGAAGCGTCAGTATCGTGAACGAGGATCAGACACCAAAACGGTCGCGAATGGCCGATCAGAAGATAAATTCGTTTTGATGTTCCTATATCGCGATCAAGTGTTGAACCGTCTTCGTGCAATAGAATTTTCCAGTGATCCTTTCCAGGTCCGAGTTTAATTTGATCTTCGTTCGTGCACACAGCCATGAAACATGCACTGACGGGAAGTTTAGATATAGCTCTTTGCAGTGTTGTCAGAATACGGTACCTTTGTATTTGGTTTGGTTTGTTTTCTTTACAGTTCGGTTTCTTTATGGGCGGACCTTGCATTTCGGATTTGCTTATGAAAATTTCCATTACCGTTTCTTTTCAGTAGACCTAGTGTCCGGGTACCAAGTCATCAATTGAGGCTCGTGAGGCTCGATCGCCTTAATGGATTTCTCTCGTAAGGCGCAGTGTTGCCAACTCCTTACCCGAAAAAATCACCAAGGTTGTGGCGCTCGTCGTAGCCTTTTATGATGTATATTTTGAGGGCAGTGTTGGCAACACTGTGGGGGCACTGTAGCCTTTTATGAGGGGGGGTTTATTGCTTTCTGTTTACATCTGGCAACACTACCGTAGATTTTTTGACAGTGTTGTTAACCTACTGGGTTTTTCACTGTAAATTTTTATCAAAGGACCTGAGGGGTCCATGTATTTTTTTATGTCTGGCAATACTGTTGGGGGCCTAGTGTTGGCGACACTGTGGGGGCACTGTAGCCTTTTATGAGGGGGGTCTATTGCCCTCTGTTTACATCTGGCAATTTTATTGGATGTTTTGTTTGAGGCTTGGGTTTTGCCAACCCAACCGAAGAAAATTCCACTATATGATCTTTCACTGGCTAAGCTAACCTACAAATAGGAATTGGCAACACTGACGAGTCTTGAATTATTATTTGAGGCTCGTCGGTGTTGCCTACCCACTCTACAAAAATTCTACTATATGATATTTTGAAACTTTTGAATGCAACTTATCATAATTTTCCAACTGTGGGACCAAATGTTTATATATCGTGACTTTTGTAAATCTCTTTCGGGAACAATGTGTCGCACACACACACGTGCGCGCGCGTGCCTGTATTGTGACGCAAGCAAAGAAAAAAAAACTTTGCGTGTCATTACAAAAAAAACTTTGACCATATTCTTAAATAACTAACAAAGACAATGAATCTTTTTGGCTTCCGCAAACAGATCAACATGGAGACTGCACCACCAAATTCCAATAACCTCTTACCTTCCGTATTATCTAAACTCAATGGTTTACTGATTGTTCATCTCAACAGCATTTGGACGAAACTGAATGACGATGTGGGCAAGATGTTTTATGTTTTTAATAACAATTTACATTTCTACGAAATTCCGATCGACGGGAAACTTCAAATCACCGTGAATCCGGAAAACGCAGGCGAAATCAAAATTTCTACCGGCAAGAATATTTTTCGAATCAAGCACGACAAGATGCTTTCTAACATTACGTACGATGTTTCTGCAGGAGATTATCTTTACATGGAACTTCTCGGAGATTACGACAAACTCATTCCTCTTTTTGTAGAATTACGAATCGTCTATCCTATTATAAATAACCGTTAACCAAAAATGCCTAACGACATTTTCGGCAACACCAAGCGTGTAGACCACGCAGAAGAGATTCTCATGTTGGACATTCGAGTTAAGAAGTTGAGGACCGATTTGATCGCTTTGCAGGAGACCTTAAACAAAAGTTTAGAGTCGGAAATCGCTACGCTCCAAACGCAATGTCTCGACCCCATTCTGAAAATCGATTCCGAACTGAAAACGCTCATAAAAAATTATGTCGACGTACCTTCTTACGACAGCGTTCAAAATATACAGTTGAGCGTGGATTCGCTTCAAAATGATTTGGCCAAATTACAGCAATTTCAATCGAAAAATGAAGATTTGGAAAAATTGAAACTCGAAATCGAAGAACGAACTTCCGCAATAGAAAAGAATTTCTCTGAACTTCAAACCGTCGTGAACGATATAGATGCAGAACGCTTGCATGTCGTTGTTTCCAAATTACAAGAAGAATTCACCAGCACGTTGGAAGAAATTAAATCCAAGTTGCAGACTTTGGAAGATACAATGACGAACCTACCATCGTCGGACGAACTGCAGGTCATCGGTAAAAGCGTCGCGAACATAAAAATTCAATTGGAGGCCTATCAAGATTTCGAACACATTCAAACCACCATCGCCACGCTTCAGGCGTCCTTGGAATTGATCAACGAAGAAATTAAAAATATTCACGCTGAAGCAAGAGCGTTGACGAGCATTCAAGACACGTTAAGCACGGTTCAGCAGAAGATCGAATATTTAGAAAATTTGAACGTCGAAACGAATCTCGCTCATTTTCATCACGTACTCGACAACATACAGGGTGACTTGGAATCGTTACGGACGAGCGTGCCTTCGAGCGAAGATTTGGAAAAATTGAAAACGGCGGTGACGGCACTATCCGATTCGAACGACATCAAAAGTTCATTGAGCGATCTCGAGAGTAGGGTGGCATTCTCTGCAAGCCATCGAAATCAACAGTGTACCCAATCAACAGAGAATCTCCACGTTCGTCGAAGGTAACAAACTGTACATGTTGCATCCTTATCATCCGTACTACAAGTTTCTCCTCGATGGCACGATTCAGATAAACGAATTTTCGTACTGGTCTCACGGTAGAAAAGCTAGCGTTCCCACCATGACTTTAATATCGAATCGTGGTGTCCAGAAAGCAGGAAACATTCCTCTGGCACGTTGGAACGAAACGCGCAACATATATGAAATACACGAAGACGAAGATCTCACCGTTTTCGACGTGAGTGCCGGCGATAAGCTGATCATTCAAAACACGAGCGAAGTGCCACCCTCTTTGAATCCCATCACGCTTGTGCTTCTCTTGAAACGTAATCTCTAAGAAAAAATGTCTAGGCAAGCCATCGTCGAAGAATTGCATAAACCTGCACGCCGCAACTACGAACGTTTGGCTGTGGTAACCAAGGGCATCGACGACCTCTGGCAAAGCGACCTCGTGGAGATGAGTAGCGGCAATTTGAAAAACGTACATAAATTGAACAAGGGCAACAAGTACCTCCTCACCGTCATAGACACATTTTCGAAATTCGCATGGGCTCTACCTTTGAAGGCGAAAACGGGAACATGCGTCACGGAAGCATTCAAATTAATTTTTCGCGAAAGCGGTGGCAGACGACCACGGTTTCTGCAAACGGACAACAGTAAAGAATTTTACAACGCCGTATTCCAAAAATTTATTCAAAAACACAAGATTCGACATTATTCGAGCTTCAGTCACATCAAAGCCAGCATCGTGGAAAGATTCAATCGAACCTTGAAAACACACATGTGGAAACGATTCACGCTTCGGGGAAATTACAAATGGGTCGACATCCTGCCGGAACTCGTCGACACCTATAATGATACGGTACACAGAACGATAGGCATGAAGCCAGCCGACGTTACCAAGTCCGACGAGCAGCGTTTAATTTCTACAGTTTACTGTCCAAAGTACACACCCACGACAAAAAAAGCTAAATACAAAATTGGAGACCAGGTGAGGATCAGCAAATTCAAACGCACCTTCGAGAAGGGATTCACAAAAAATTGGAGCACGGAACTCTTTACGGTGGTTCGAGTTCTACCCGGAAACCGACACACGTATATAATAAAAGATAGTAGCGGCGAGATTTTGAAAGGAAGATTTTACGAAGAGGAACTCTCTAAAACGAAACACCCCGACACGTACCTCATCGAGAAAGTATTGCGTAGGAAAGGTGACAAACTGTTTGTCAAATGGCTGGGACTTCCGGAAAAGAGTTGGATCGACGCGAACGAAGTGATCTTGTGAGTACGTGGAACGTGGTGAAGCGTCTACCGGATCTGGAAAGTCAAACGAGAAAAAAAAAGAACGGCGAGTTGCTTCCCGACAGCATCCGCTGTCTGATCGTAGGTCCTTCGGGATGTGGGAAAACGACACTGCTCGTGGACAATTTTCTCCTCGCACCGAATTGGTTAGATTGGAAGAACAGGCACCTGTACGTGTTCTCGAAAAGTTTGGAGCAATCCAAATACCAGCAACTGATGAAACTGTACGATGGTCTGGACATTGCAACGTTCGCCTCGGAAATAAAACCACTCGACGATTGTTGTGAAAATTCAGTCGTTGTGTTCGACGACGCCATCCTGGAAAATCAAAATGAAATTCGCAACTTTTTCACGCAAGGTCGTCACAAAGGAATGGATTGCTTCTACCTAGCTCAAACGTTTTCCAAAATTCCAAAACAGTTAGTACGCGACAACGCTAATTTCATATGTTTGTTTCGTCAAGATCACACCAACCTCAAGCACGCGTACGATGACTACGTAGGCGGAGACATGAACTACAATCAATTTTCGGAAGGCTGCTCTTCTTGCTGGAACAGTGACGATTTCGGATTCGCGACGATCGACATGACGAGGAAACCCAACGACGGAAAATACAGAAACAAAATCAACGACTTTCTAAACGTTGCAACGTTGTGAGAAACGACGTGTATAAATAACGTCATGACGAAACGAAAAATCGAAGACGAAAATCTCAAGCTTCGCGATTACCTCGCGAAACGCTTCAAAGGTTGGAAATCCGAGAATCGCGGATTCTACGAAGAGAAGAAACGTCAGGATCAACCCGTGATCGATGCCATCAGCAGTCTAGGTAAAGAAATTAAAAGTGTCACGGAACAAAATAAAAATTTGATCAACGAACTCGTACCGCTCGCAGCTAAAAGTTACGCCGTACCCACGCCCATTTCGAGCATTCCTTCGACGCCGTTCGAACTGAAGGATGCACCTGCACGACGTCGAGCCATAGGCAGCACGTCTTCGGATAAAATCGAGTTGGGACCTTTGGCACGAGACTACCTGAGCACGGGGAAATTCGACAAGGATGAAGTGTTCGGATTGTATCCCAGCATGGAAACCAGCGAAGGCGGCGGTGTGGTGTGGAAGATTGGGAAATCGAAGGTGACCTTCGAAGGCAACGACATTAAAGTCAATTTAGGCGACAAGGATAGTTGGAACAGGTATCCGGGTACGGTGGGACTGTGGGAACTCGTCGCCAAAAAGCAGCCGAAAGATTACACCGACGAAGATTACCAAAGTTACAAGGAAATTCTGATCATGACGGATGCCTTGTACCAGAACAACGACGCCTCGCAGAATAGGGTGAAATCGAGCAGTGGTGAGAAGTACAAGAATCTCATCAAACCGATTTGGAACCAGGTCAAAACAGGCAGCGGCGTCAAACGCTACAACACGTTACCCAAAGAATTCGTTTGGGTGGACGACGTTAGGAAACTCGTGGACCGATTGTTGGTGATAGCCGGCGAAGAGAATGCAGGCAACCGTAATTTCTACAACGAGAAGGTTGGCATCGTGGACATGATCAGCACGAAACTTTCCAACTTCATCGTGAACGACGACAAGGGCATAGGTTACCTGATCAAAATCATCAACACGCTGCCTCCGAAATTCTGGAACGTGGCCGAAGGAAAAGGACTCGTGAACGACATCATCAACAAGTTACCTTTCGAGATGCATCTACCTGGCTACCAGTACTGCGGACCGGGTACCAAACTCGAGAAAAGATTGGAGAGAGGAGACAAGGGTGTGAATCCGTTGGACGCCGCATGCAAAGATCACGACATCGCCTACAACACCACGCAGACGGATCTGGACGCACGTCACGAAGCAGACAAAAAATTGGAACATGCAGCTTTCGAAAGGTTCGTGAGCAGAGACGCATCGCTGGGTGAACGGGTCGCCGCACTGGGTACCACCATCGCCATGAACACGAAACAAAAATTGGGGTGGGGTATATAAATAACATACCGTAAAAAAACTACACAAGAAAAAATCTCAGAATATATATATAAATAACATACCGTGAAAATAACACATAGAGCATCAACATGAAGCCCAAGGGTGTCGTGTACCAGATACCATACTCCAATCTTAAAAATCTAGGTGCCCTCGATGGGTTACTCACCAAGAAACAACGCGAGAAGAAACGTTCTTGCTTGTCGAAAGGACACGGAATGAAATTGCTGCTCAGCACACCTCAATTGAAAAGATTGCAGCGTTCGCGGAAACAGCAAAAGATCGGAGGTTTCATATTCAGCATCCCGGCCATCCTGGCAGCATTGGGGGCCGTTGGAAGTTTGGCCGGCGGAAGTGCCGCCATCGCGAAAACCGTCATCGACTCGAAGAAGAACAAAGCGGAATTGGAAGAACAGAAACGTCACAACCTGGCCATGGAGAAGAAAGGAGGAAAGGGCGTGATGAGAAAGTTTAAAAAAAAGAAACAGAAGCACTCACCAACCGAGACATTGAATCTCTGATCGAACCGTTACAAATCAAACACTTCAGAGGAGTTTTCATGTCCGACTCGTTACCTTCAAGCGTTAAAAGAAGAGAATGCGGAGTAGTCAACTTGGACGGTCAAGAAAATCCAGGCACGCATTGGATATGTTACCACAAAAACGACAATGATAAAGCATTCGTTTTCGATTCTTTCGGAGGTGTTCCACCTACAAATTTAATTCATTATCTGAAAACGAACAAAACCTCCATATACTACAACGACGAACGCATTCAAAATTTCGGAGACGTGAACTGCGGTCATCTCTGCCTCTCCGTGCTCGCGTTTCTCTCTAAAATAAATAACCCTACGATCGAGGATTTCCAGAAAGCATTGTGGAACCTCAAACAGCATCACTAGGATGGGCGTGTTCCATCTCACGAGCGAATCTTCAATCTTGAAACTCACGCTGCACGACGACATCGTCTATCCTAAATCCGTGGCTCTGCGTGCATTCTACAGCATGTACCTCATACCTAATGTTACGCAGCACAACAACAAAATTAGCGTCGGAAGCGAACACATCGTCGTCACGCCAGGACAATACAATCTTTCCACTTTGCAAGCTCAATTACCCAAAGGCACATACCTTTCTCAAAATTCGGTCACGCACAGAGTGGAAATCCTATCCGCGACGGAGACCGTGGACCTGGGCACCATGGGAGAACTTTTAGGTTTCGAGAACGACACCAAACTCGAAGCTGGCATCAAGCACGTAGCAACCAACATTCCTAAATTCTTGGCCATAGAGACTCTGAACGTGCACTGTAACGTGGCCGAAGGTATGATCACGAAATCTTCGGACGGATTATTAGGAAGTCACAAGCAGACGGGAATCATAGCCACTTTCAAACCAAGTTCCGAGTTCATGGAACCGATCATCTACACGCCCTCTTCGCCGATCTATTTTCCAGTATGTCGCAACCGCATAGACGACATAGAGTTGGTGGTGACGAACGAGAAAGGAGACGTGGTGGATTTCGCAGGTGCCACTACGACGGCCATCGTGGAGATCAACATATAATAAATAACCATACATGTAAAATGGAGCAAATCGAAAGTTACGAATTGCAATCTTTCCCTCCCAACCGTCGCACGTTCGCCAATCTGAACGAAGCGAACAGGGAGATCGAATACGACGTGGACGTAGGCGACGGGTTTATTCATCCTCACAGAGCGGACCTCTACCTTCAATTCGACGTGGTGAAGAAAGAAAGCGGAGACGCGTTTCCCGCAGCAGCAAACTTGATACTCGTGGACAACTTCGTGCCTCACCTGTTCTCGCAGGTGGAGGTGAGGAAACACAACACCGTCATCGACAGAATAGATTATCCAGGCATCACGTCGACGGCGGTGGGAACGTTGAAATTATCCAAAACGGACGCAGCGTACTACCAGGCCGGGGGATTCGAAGCCGGGACCAAAATATCGACGAAAAGTCACACGGTGCTCTTTCCCATGCGTCTGCTGCCTGGTTTCTTCTCGGACTACAAGGAGATCATGTGGAAGGGAGGACTGAGGATCACGTTTCGAAGAGCGGCCAACGACAACGACGCACTGATGCGATACGCTACTTTGGGTCCGGACGGCACCACGCCGATAGCCAACACTTTACCCGAAGCAGCGAAATGCGTCATCCGGAGCATGGAATTGAGAATGCCGGTGGTGGAATACGAAACGAACTACGCCCTCAAGTACAAAGCGGAGATCTTGAAAAGTCCGCAGGTGCCGATTCACTTTCACGGTTACCAGTGCGTGCAGAAGATGGCGTCGGGAAGTCACATGGAATTCGACGTGACGACACAGTTCAACAACATACAGTTCGACATGCCAGATTTTGTCGTAGTGCTCTTTCAGACCGGACGCGATAACGATCAGGAAAAAGATTCCAGCAAGTTCGACGACTGCAAGATCAAGAACGTTTATCTGAAGAACGGTAGGAACGAAGTGTTCCCGCGCGAGAATTACAACCTCGACATGACCAAAGACGATTACCTCAAACTTTACGAAGCTTACACGGCTTACAAACGCGTGACCGAGGGAAGCGTGGACGTGTACTACGCGCCCAGCGAATTCAAAGCACGGAGACCCATGACCGTCATCAACACATCTAAGAGGAAGCAAGTGGTGGTCAACGATCGTACCAACATCAAGATTGTATGCGAGTTCCACGATGCCTTGCCTGCAGATACTCTGTGCAGTGTCATTCTTATTGCAGAGAAAACATTTGTGTATGACGTCAAGAATGAAAGAGTGACTGAACAGTTTTAAATAAAAAAAAAAAAAATAGCACACAATAAGAAATGTGGAATTTTATATATATAAGTACAAATTGCAATTAGCAGTTTCCAGAAGTTTAATTTTGCTGTGCCATGCATGCATGTAATCGAGGAAGTGGAAGTAAATTAAAATTGTTGTTTTTTTTCGCATTGCCTATTACTTTTTGTTGCACTCTGGGCAGGCCTTACTAGTTTGGAGGCGATAGTGGCCCCACGGAAGTGTATGGACCCCACATTCAAGAATACACCTCTTGTCGTCGTGTGCATCCAGAGCAACTTTCCTGACAATATTAGTTGTAAGCACATGATCGACGCTTTGGATACGATGCTCTTTTTGTAGAATGGGCGATTTTGTTCTGAGGCACTCGAGGTAATCCTCAAACTTGAGGTGCTCCCGAACCACTTGCCTGCTTACACCCTTTGCCTTTTTTGTTACAGAACTCTCAGCCCGGATCGCATAGGCTTTGGCACGAAGTCCAGCAAACTCCACAATCACATCCCCGTCTTTCTCGTCCTTGAGTTTGCCGGGTATTTTTTTGTTCCGGGGCAGAATTCCATACCGGTTTAGCTGGGGATAGCCCGATGTGTCGAAGAGCTTGACAAGAGCTGGAACTTTGGCTATATCACCATACGCATCGGCCGTGCGAACATGGTACACCAAGCTGTCTGTGTCTGTGTAGAGGAGCGAGATATTGTGGTTGTAGTGTGCACGTAGTATGCCGTAATATGTCTCGAACATGCACAACTTGCTCAGATCCAAAACTGCAGCTCCCACATAGATGGGCTTGTTGAGTAGCACCTTGCCCCGGTTCATGTGAATCAGAGACATCTGTTCGTTGTAAATTGTTCGAGACCTGAACAGTGGGCTTGCAACAAGTCGACGACACTGTGTTTTCTTCGTCACCAACCTCACATCAACGCGATTTCGCACATTCTCCATGGTCTTCCCAAATACCGCATTGTTCATTAATTTGAAAAAATCGCGATCAAGTTCCGAAGTGGCAGCAGTGCGATGGTTGGTGTTCAGTTCGATGTACGGCTTCAACCATGGAGACTGCCTGAACAAGAGCACGTGGTAAACTGCTTTGACCGAGACCCCTTGCTGCATTAACCACTGGAGGTTCCGGTAGTGTAGCACATAATGCTTTTTGGGCTCCAAGTCCATGACGAGCTTCGGTTGATCCGAGCCAGGTGGACACTTCAATTCCGGAGCAGGCGAAAGGTCACAGAATGTATCCTGCAGCTTCTCGGGGAAGTCAAGGTCCACCTCGGCAAAAAACCCAAACTCGTCGCACTCTTTTTCGATGTCGTGGTATAAAGGATCAACCCACTTAAACTGTCCTGTTGGGAGTGGCTGCATCATGGAGTGCCCGTAAAGATTATTCACGTCAGTGTACATGATGTAGCTTGATGGTTGGGAGGGGTCGTAACCAGTGGCCATGTGGTGATTGTTGGCGTGTGCGAAGCGTTGCGACACTTGGACCATGCCGCCCCGGATAGCTCTCTCGATGAAAAGCATGATATCATTATCGGAGATAAGTGAAAGTTTAACTTTAGTCAGCAGGAGCATGGCCGACCATGCCAGTCCAGGAAGGCTGTAAAAATATACAGGGTCCAGGTTGTAAATGTTTATCGCAGTCGCCCGAAACGCCTGGAACACATCGGCAAGAAGCGTCACATCAAGCTTCAGGTATGCATCGTGGTAATCACCGAAAGTTCGGCAACCCAACTTGACCCACATAGACTGAGCATGCTTGTACTCCTCGTCGGTAATACCTGAACCTCTCAGCTGGCTGTAGAACTTATCCTGGGGAGGCAGCAACTCTTCTTCGAACTTGGAAGGGTCTGTGACGTATTCGTAGGGGTAGACCCCTTTACGTCTGATGAGTGCGACATCTAAGTTCGGGAAACTTGATGTGGTAATGGCTAGTTGGTCGTCTCTAAGCTTCCCAGCAAGAGCATCGAGGCTTGCCTGGAGGAACCTCAGAGAGTCGAGGAACCGAAGCTCGATGCTGCTGCTTGAGTTGGGGATCGGCACCCACTTGCTGATGCTAATATAACGCTCCTCGTTCTGTGCCAGGACATTGATTCTCGCATTGTCGTACCCTAGATGTGTAACCAAGTGATGGAAATCATATCCCGAGCCATTGTGAAAAAAGACCGGTATGAAGCGCGGGTCCCTGGCTCTCAAGTTACATCTGTTGCACCACGGGCCAATGTAGCTTCCGGTCCCATAATGGTCATGGTGGTGGACCTTTTTGTTATCGTCAGTGAAGACCGAGTTGCAAACAGGACAATTTAGAGCCATTTCGTGCTGATGCTTGTTTTTGGGAGACAGAGGCAGCATGGGCTTGGGGGCCAGCAGCACCTTCCCTATCTTGATGGCTTCCTGTTGCATTCTCTCCAGGAAGTGTTTGACCGGGTCGGGACCGCGATACACATAGGGCTCGGAGGCAATATGTTGGTCTCGCCACACCACAATATAGGAGTAACTCGAGGCCTCGTGGATTTGGAAAGGAATGGTAGAGGATGTTTCGGGGTTGGGCTCGCAGTTAGATAGAGGTTGAAGAAAGGCCTCGAAGTCTGCTACAATATAGGCAGGATGCTTCACCATAGCACTGTGCATGCGAAAGCACTCTACTGCACCAGGTTCGGGCAGGATAATTCGTGCAGGCTTGTTGGTACCACAGTAGAACATGTGGCGAGCTAGCTTCTCAGCAGCAATGTTGGGACCTCTGATGCGCCGGTAATCCTGCTGTTCTCGATTATGAAATGTAGCCAAGCACCTTCGACACACCTCGACGTGGGTTTTGTCTTTGCTCCGTTGGCTCGAAACAAGCCGAGAGAGGGAACGGATAAGGGTGTAATGGTGATGGGTCTCGTCCTTGATGAGCAGGAGGTTGATTTCTTGTACCTCGTTGTTGTTGCTCACGTTGCTCACCCGGATGGGGTGGACCTCATTTTCGTTCTCGGTGAGACCGTAAACATTGATGGCTAATTGTAGGCCCAACAAGTCACGAGCACGAACCTCAAACTTGCGAATATGCGAGACTTCTACAGGGTAGGCAATCCCGGCCATTGCATCCTCCAGTTCCGACTCATACTGCTTGTAGTGCTTAACACGGCGTGGACTGTTTTTCCAGTGAACAGGGTGCAATGCTGCCAGCACCGACCAGAGGAAGCATTTGGTGTCTTTGTTCTGAATATTGAGAACAGCTTTCCTTGCTTCAACCTCGGGTGGCAGGGCAATATAGCTAGACCCTGCCAGTGGCAGGGACTTGCTAAGTTTCAGACGAAGTTCGTGGGGGTCGCCACACAGCGAACCGCCCGAGCCTTTAGCCTGATGCTCCTCATGCTTTGCCACAAACTCCTCGACAAACTTGTCGTAGATGCTGTCGAGGTCAGTGACATCTGCCTGATGCAGTGTTTTTGCTTTTGTGGCATGGAAGAATTTATATATTTCATCAGACGGTTTCTTATACTTGCAGCATAGCACAGCATAGAATTTAGTGGAGTATGTAGCCAATGCATCGTTGAGGATGGATATTATCTTAGCTCGCTCGCTCTCCAGAAAACTACGCACATCGCAGAAGCTGTCTGATGTTATGTTAAAGTCTTCTAATAAATGCTCAAACGCAATTCGGTCTGCTTTCTTCGCCAGCTTGACGCGTTTGGCAGGTGGCGATGCATCGAGGGAGGTTACTTCTACCTTTCGCTTGGAAGGTTGCGGTAGAGATGTTCCAGTGCTCTTGCAAGTAAGCTGGTGTCGATTGAAGTTATCAATAGTAAAATTTATTCCACACTTAGAGCACAATTTGGTTGCACATATTCGCTTTCCCGGCACACAAGTACGACAGTGTCTTTGAAAATTTTTACTTGACATAGGAATTTGGCACGTAGGGCAATTTTTTTCAGAACGCATAATGCAGAGATTTTTTGGGGGTATGTTATTTAATACCTAATGCTGTGCAATGCAAAATATAATTGTTCACTTTTTTTTTAACTATTTTCTATGACCTTACTTGGTTTTTTTTTTCGCCAAATTATATGCTTCTAGTCTCCTATACAATACAATATACGTACAATATTGTCAACAGTATCATATTTGAGCAGGCCGCTTGTCACCTAAACACTACAGCTCACAGGATGGTAAAATCTGACATGAAAGCAGATAATACGCTTATGCCTTATTTATATATAATTTTCACGGGGCGTTCAATATTGTCAACAGTATTATATTTGAGCAGGTCGCTTGTCACCTAAACACTACAGCTCACAGGATGGTAAAATCTGACATGAAAGCAGATAATACGCTTATGCCTTATTTATATATAATTTTCACGGGGCGTTCAATATTGTCAACAGTATTATATTTGAGCAGGTCGCTTGTCACCTAAACACTACAGCTCACAGGATGGTAAAATCTGACATGAAAGCAGATAATACGCTTATGCCTTATTTATATATAATTTTCACGGGCGTACAATATTGTCAACAGTATTATATTTGAGCAGGTCGCTTGTCGCCTAAACACTACAGCTTACAGGTTGGGAAAATCTGACATGAAAGTAGATAATACGCTTATGCCTTATTTATATATAATTTTCACGGGCGTACAATATTGTCAACAGTATTATATTTGAGCAGGTCGCTTGTCGCCTAAACACTACAGCTCACAGGTTGGGAAAATCTGACATGAAAGTAGATAATACGCTTATGCCTTATTTATATATAATTTTCACGGGCGTTCAATATTGTCAACAGTATCATATTTGAGCAGGCCGCTTGTCACCTAAACACTACAGCTCACAGGTTGGGAAAATCTGACATGAAAGTAGATAATACGCTTATGCCTTATTTATATATAATTTTCACGGGCGTTCAATATTGTCAACAGTATTATATTTGAGCAGGTCGCTTGTCGCCTAAACACTACAGCTCACAGGTTGGGAAAATCTGACATGAAAGTAGATAATACGCTTATGCCTTATTTATATATAATTTTTATGGGCGTTCAATATTGTTAAGAGCGTTAGTTTTTGTAGAACTCTCTTTTTCCATCTTTCCTCTATACAGTGAAGCTGTAGAAGACACAATTAGCTAACCTAGCATACAACATACCTTCCTAATTAATATAGATATTGTCACACATTCCTCTTATTTTATACTGTTGTAAATAGAAAAATTATGTATGGTAAATATTTTGTACATTATAGGGAAAAAATGCAAAATATCCCCCAACTTTAATTCGATCCACCTCTGAATCGAATTTTTTACATATTTCACGCCGTCATATGTTGTTCTATTTGCTTCTTTTACTTGCCTTGCTTAATTAACTCTCGCTAATTAGCATTTTTTTGGAAGAAGTCAACTAGAACAACATATGGCGGTATGAGAAATATGCAAATTAAAGAACATTTTAGCAATATAGGGGCCCTAGCAATTAGCTTTCTCGACTAAGAGTACTCCTTTAAACGTCTTCTGCTGATCGTATTACTAAACGAGGACGTTTAAAATGTTTGGGTGTTGAAAAAGTTTGACCCTACTTTTTATTTCTATTGTTTGCTAATAGATGGCGCTAATAGTACCCCTCCCCTCCCTCTCCCCTCTTCTCCTCTGCTGTATGACAACGTCTCTCCTCTCTCTTTTTTGTAAAAAGTTGTGGCAAAAATACCAGTAGGTTAGCAACCTTGCTTTATGCACTGTAAGGCAAACCTCAAGCAAGGTTGCCAGCTCCTTGCTTTAGGCTAGGTTAGGTTAGGGTGGGTTAGGTTAGGTTAGGTTAGGTTAGGTTAGGTTAGAGTAGGTTAGGTTAGGTTAGGTTTGAGTAGGTTAGGTTGGGTTAGGTTAGAGTAGGTTAGGTTAGGTTAGGTTAGGTTAGAGTAGGTTAGGTTAGGTTAGGTTAGGTTAGAGTAGGTTAGGTTAGGTTAGAGTAGGTTAGGTTAGGTTAGGTTAGGTTAGGTTAGAGTAGGTTAGGTTAGGTTAGGTTAGGTTAGGTTAGGTTAGAGTAGGTTAGGTTAGGTTAGGTTAGGTTAGGTTAGGGTGGGTTAGGTTAGGTTAGGTTAGGTTAGCCAGTGAAAGATCATATAGTAGAATTTTTGTAGAGTGGGTTGGCAACACCGACGAGCATCAAATAATGATTTCAAGCCTCAAATAATAATTTCGAGCCTCAAAAAAAGGAACATCCAATAAAATTGCCAAATATAAAAAGGGGGCAATAAACCCCCCCCTCATAAAAAGCTACAGTGCCCCCAACAGTATTGCCAGACATAAAAATACATGGACCCCTCAGGTCCTTTTATGAAAATTTACAGTGAAAAAGCTTTCATTTTTCATGATGTCAAGAGCATCTACCTCTAGCGCAGGTTGCTTGTTGCTGACTTACAGACTGATAAGAGCTTATGCAAGAGCACCCTGCTTGGCGAGCTGTAGAAGCCACAATTACCTAACCTATTTTTTTAAAAATATATTTGTAAAATCCATCTAATGTCTGAATTTAAAAAAAAATATATATTATATTTGTTAACTGTTTAAGGAAAATTTTTGCAAAATACCCCGACAACGTTTCAGCTACTAGGACCTCATTACCATGAGCCTAATCCTAGTAAGCCACATACACACCTGTTCTTCGTATCGCATATGCTAGTAAGTCAGATGACATACTGGGAGAATCACATTTCCCCCAATGATCCCACCACAACAAACGTCGCACATGCTAGAAGAAACAGGATCAGGATATTTTATGCTAAATTTACGGCTGCCTGTATGCAGTTATAGGCAAATCATTAAAAGAGCGCTCTAATATACAATGATTTCTCCTACCATGTACCCTAACATACAATTTAACATAACAAATAAAATTTCGATTCGTCTATATATACCCAACAAAACTCAGAAACTGTCATACGCGAGAGCTAATATTTTGCAACAACTGTAATTACCCAACACTAGCAACAAGAACAAAAAAAATATATCAATTATTTGTATAATATTAATTAGTAACTTTAGATAATATTAATTATTAGTTTTCAGTTGTAATTAATTTTAAAAAACAATTAATAACATGTTAGGTGATGATAACCAAGTGCAAAAAGCATTGCATTTTTTTTTTTACACACAAACAAAACACCACATAGTTCACAAAACCTCTAACAGATGGCAGATAGTTACATGGTTCTAGTTAGGATGATTTTTGGGTTGTTGGATTGGGGTTGAAGAAGACTATTTGTTGTAGTGACCACAGTATTGTTTTTTTTTGTGTGTGTGTGTGTTTTCTGTTCTCTTACGAGAATTAATATAGGTTGTCATAGAACCCTCCAATTCATGACTTAAGAAAAATCTGTTTGGTGATTCATCACGTACACCTATATGTGAGAAAAAGTATGAATAGTGGTAGTGTTGCCAGATGTAAACAGAAGACAATAGACCCCCCTCATAAAAGGCTACAGTGCCCCCACAGTGTTGCCAACACTAGGCCCCCAACAGTATTGCCAGACATAAAAAAATACATGGACCCCTCAGGTCCTTTGATAAAAATTTACAGTGAAAAACCCAGTAGGTTAACAACACTGTCAAAAAATCTACGGTAGTGTTGCCAGATGTAAACAGAGGGCAATAAACCCCCCCCTCATAAAAGGCTACAGTGCCCCCACAGTGTTGCCAACACTGCCCTCAAAATATACATCATAAAAGGCTACGACGAGCGCCACAACCTTGGTGATTTTTTCGGGTAAGGAGTTGGCAACACTGCGCCTTACGAGAGAAATCCATTAAGGCGATCGAGCCTCACGAGCCTCAATTGATGACTTGGTACCCGGACACTAGGTCTACTCTTTTCAAATATACAGTAATTCATTTTATCTTTAGGCCTCGCCGATGGTGCAATAGTCGCGTCGTTGCCTTGTAATCAAGGGTTAACGGGTTCGATACCGTGCAGGCACATAGTGGTTCGGATCCCACTTTAAAATGTAGGTCCGGTCCCAATTAGCTTTTCTGTGTATAAAGTGGACTTAAAACAACAATTTAAAGTAATTATTTTTAATGATTGTGTTTTCTGTATTACATGTAACATTAAATCAGAATAAAGAAAACATGCGATTTTAAAGTTTTGCAATGCTGCTAGCCGAATTTTAAAATCTGTGGTGATATCACTTTAAACCCAATCAGGTATTCATTCACAAATGAAATGTTTTAAAATGTGTAGCTTTTATCATAGTTGCATTCATGGCTTTAGACCATTTGCCCGCTCTTCACATCGAAAGCTGGCTTCTGCGAAAAAGAGCGTGATTTCTTTACAGTTTGTTCTTCTTACCCCTGCTTACAATGAAGACTATGAAAGTCACCTGTCAGCCATGATCACCTTTAGGCTGCAATTATCAGTATGGACAGTATGAATAGACCTTCCACCAAACCGGAAAGGCAGTTGTCATTATTTTCTCATCTTAACCAGGCTCATTCAACTAGGAAAGATTATTTGAGCTTCAAGACATTGCCGCCCAAGGACCTTTGGAGATCAGGACTTCCAATAAGAGAAAAAAAAGTAACTTCCACTAGAGCAAACACCAATGCCCACCCCCATATAGAAACAATGCCCTGAGAAATCTATATAGTCTTTACGAGTCCTCTAAGCGCCGAGCGGTTCCCGGCACCAATTTCTGCGTCCGAAACTTGGTCTTCTCTCCTCCTTCACTTCCCGTGTGCTAATCTTCTCCGTGAACTGGTTCATGAAACCGCCACGAACATCTCCGCCAGCAGCGCCACCTCCGCGGACCATCCACCACCCCCACGGTCCCCCCATTCCATTCGCCCGCAGACGAAAGATACGCTATCAGCCACCGGCTTTCCAAATTACTACCCTTGATTCATGTGACACTTCATATTTCCACCCTAACTTTTCCGTGATCTGAAACTCAACGATAGGCAATTAGGGGAAAGAAATATAGCAGAACCGAGAAACTACAGACATTTAGAGAATGAATGCCGAAAGAAAGAGCGCCCCAAATAATAAAAAAAGGAAGATTTGGGTAAGAAGGGGATAACAAAAGCCGAGAAAAAGATGGGAAGGGAAGGTGAGTGAAAGAAGGACGATAGGCCGTGAAAGCCAACGGTGCCAAATCGCTAGAGGTTACACTGGCAGACAAACTGCATTCCATCAGCATTCCTTCCATATTTCCATCGGAAACCTTTTCTTGTCCGTTCAATTGTCAGGAAAGGAGACAGTTAGCCAGAAAACCGTTAGAATCGCACAAACTTGGCAGAGGAAAGATTATTCTACAAAGAGGCATTATGTTTTGAAAGAGTGTAAGGCTAAAGGAGGTGATAACGCATTTTCTTGACAAGCGCTTTTTAAATCAAGTTCTGATCTGAAGGTTACAGTGACATGGTGCCCTAGCAACGCTGTATAAACAAGGGAAACTTGAAGAAATTACGAACTGCTGGATGGGAAAGCCAGGGAACATTTATGAGTCTAACACTGTCGACTGCTAATAAGAAGTCCGGGGTTCGATACCCAGTGGGGGCTTGAGTTTGAGTATTGTTCTGATTTTGTTTATTTGACATCGGTTTTCTTCCACTTTTGGATAATTGCGAAGATGAGGATGAGTGATAAGATGAACACTTAGAACACCCATGCCCAGGCCGGGATTCGAAGCCGGGGCACTTGGCGTCGTAGCGTTGTGTGATAACCACTCCGCCATGGAGATCGGAGAGTTTTCTTTTGAGTCCGCTTTATGCACAGATAGGCTAATCGGGACCAGACTTGCAGTTCAAAGTGGGATCTGCCCGATGAAGATATGTACGTAGTGGTTCGGTTTCCATTTTAAACTGTAAGTCTAGTTCCGATTAGCCTTATGTGCAAAAAGTGGACTTGAATCAAAACTGAAATTCATAACACACAAACTACCACATATATATACAGGGCGACTCAGTACTGAAGGCATTTGATCATATCTACATTCAAAGAGCGCTCTTCTTTTCGCACGCTCGTCCACTAGTTGTACACGATTATCCTCTGTCCCAGAAGTCTGTAGATCAAGCGAACGGAAACAAGTTCTCTTCGTAAGTAATGACTCGAGAGGGCTTGACCAAGGAACGCGCGCGAGAGAGAAAGGGATTTCATGGAGGAGTAACGTGACTGCAGACATCCCTTTGTAGCAGCGCGCACTGCTTTGCTCCGTCCACTGCTCTCTCCCCTTCCATATTTTCCCTTCTTCTGCAAAATACTTAATGTTTTCCGTTCATCTGTATTCTGTTCGTTTTGTACTGTAATTTAAAACTCCATAACAGACAATGCATCCGTTGTTATAACTTGTAAATACTAGAGAATGAAATCCATTGCATATTTTAAATACAGAGTGATTCACAACTCTCCACACATACATAGCACACCCACTGTTCTTTTCTTTCAAGTTAAGGGACACAGTGGCATTGACAAACGCTTAGTTTTAGGCAACTAATATTGAAAACAAGGGGCGTCATATTGTACATGTTGTGTAAACACAAAACTGCTTTGTATGCTATGTATTGCGACTTTTGAATCACCCTGTATACAAGGTCTGTCCCAAAAGTAATGAGACTAATTCTTGAAATAATAGTTTTGTTGAAACTAGGTTCAAATACAGCTAATGTTCTTCAAAACAGGATCCTTACACGTCGATACAGCAGTTCCAGCATTTCTGTCCCTCTTCGTAGCAGCACAGAAAGTCTTGACCTGAGATGCCTTGCACAGCACTTGTCACGGCGGCTTGGAATTTTTCAATCGTCACAAAACGGTGTCTTTTCAGGCTAAATTTGAGACGCGAAAACAAAAGAAGGCGGCCGGTGGGAGGCCCGGAATGTACGGTGGGTTGGGAAACGTCACATTTTTCTTGGCCAGAAATTCGCTCACTTGCAGTGATCAGTGGGATGGTGCGTTGTCGTGGTGGAGAAACCAGGTGTCTGGGCGGATGCGCGAGACTCTTTCTCTCAAGCGATCGAGTACCTGCGTGTAAAATTCGGCAGTACAATCTTATCTAAGAGTAAACTCACACTCAAACGCCGGTAAGAGTGCAATACAGACTTCACTTGAGTCACAAGGTCGGCAGTTGTGGACGTTGATGGGCGCCCTGAGCGTTGTTCGTTCTCCTCGTCTTCACTTCCTTCTTTGAATGCTTTGTCCCAACACTGGAATAGCTAGGAGGCAACTGAGCTGCTTCAGGCTGTATACCTGACATCCCGCACCAACCCTGTCAAATAGATCGATTCCCCGACCCTTCTGACTGGCGCGCCAAAAATTGTCTCATTACATTTGGGACAGACCTTGTATTGGCTTAACTTCATGCGATGTTAAACGCATTTTCAGTCAATATCAACCTGTCTATAGGGACAACACGTTTCAGCACTCGAAAGGAAGTTTGGTAATCCACTGTTTTGGTAACAAAATAAAGCATATTGTATATTGGAATTTTTGCATTACATATAATGTCATGTGAGCCTAACATTTTATTTAGCTGGGTGAGCCGTTTGCTTAATGAAAGTTGAAATTTTAGGATAATAAGTCAATATTTAATTTGATATTTTGATTGAAATAACTAAATATATAGTTACATTCTCTTGAAACATATATATCTGTTTCCATAATAACCGAGGGCAAATAATAATAGCTTGTTACAACTTCCTAATATATGTTTAATGTCAAAGATATCAATATTGAATTCGTAGTAGAGGCACGTTTCCGAGATGCCACAAGTCAATTCAGATCAATTTAGATAAAGGCCGATTGAGTTAATTATGTTGCACTAAATTACTATTTGGTAGATCTATCAAATTTTTCTTTGCAGCTCTGATACTTTACGAGATTATTTGACAAGAACGGACAAACAGACGAACAAGACAATACAATAAAGTAAGGAATAAATTATGAACGGTCGGCATGGAACTGTATCAACAATTGCAACGGTGAAAACTGATTAGAGGAGTAATTATGGTTGAGATGCGTGTCCAGTTGTACTGGTTGTTCAAGGCAAATAGCTGGCCGTTGAAGACGAAGCCCTCGGGGTGGCATTCCGCTTATATGAGTATCTGATCCGAAGGGTGCCGAATCGAGCCGAACGCTCGTAATGCGTTACGTCCCATTTGATTTCCTTAAAATCAATTTTGCCGATGTATGGAACAGCCATGCTGTGTCTTGCCGACCATTCGCAATTCGTTTCGTGTCAAGGAGTTCTTTGGAACATTTGCTGATTAATAATCTGAAAAAGAAGGTGATGAAATATGGCGGGACGTGCAAAGGAAATCGTCTCAAAACCAAAACCAGGTTGAGCGGAATTCAGACAGAGTATTTCAATCTTATCAACTGCTACACTTTAACTACTGCAACGCGACCTACAGAAGAGACAAGACTAAGATGGAGAAAGAGAGACAGAAAATTCCTGCTTCGAAGATTTCTTCTTGCAAAACTCACGTTTCCATTTCGCAGTGAAGTTGATGTGCCGTTAAACTCGTGTTGAGCTCGGGGATATCTTCCTGCGCCTCTCCTCTCGGGGGAAAACTTCGGTTGCCTGGGAAACGAGACTCTTCTCGTTCACGTTTTGCTTCCTCCCGCCCCCAACCGTTGTCGTCATATGACAACAGCATCTGCGGAGGCTGGAGGTTGCAACTGTAAGAGACAGTGATTGTAGGTCGAGGGAAATTTCCAAGGAACTTACAAAGAAAAGGGAAATTTTGTTAGAATTTGGGTCGAAATCAGGACGTCTCAAGGGATTGTAAGGATAAACAAGAAATTTGGAGTGCATTTCAAGAAAGATGTGACACTTTTTCTTAGAATTTGAGGATAAACAAGAAATTTGGAGTGCATTTGAAGAAAGATGTAACACTTTTTTTTTAGAATTTGAGGATAAACAAGAAATTTGGAGTGCTTTTCAAGAAAGATGTGGCACATTTCTTAAAAATTTGAGGATAAACAAGAAATTTGAAGTACATATCAAGAAAGAGGTGACACTTTTATTTAGAACGTGAGGGTGGAAAGACGTTTTGAGGAAGTTTGAGGATGAAAAATAAAATTTCGGCTCGAAAAAGTAAATTGTGAGGAATTTTAGAGGAAAGGAGGATTTTTTAAACAAAAGAATCTTCAAAATGTATGAGAGCTTTCCAAAATAAACCTCCTATACTTACTTACTTACTCCCTAGCATTCCTAAACCCTAAGGTTTATGGCTGCAGCAGCAAAAGTCTTCCAACTGTCCATATTCTGGGCAAGATCAATCCAATCTTTTCCATATTCACCGATTTCTTTTAGGTCCATCTGAACGTTATTCCTCCATAACCTCTATCGTTAAACCTCCCACAGGCTGGTTAAAAAGTCAATAAAACTTTCATACATAACTGCATTACGATTCCACATATTTCCGCCTAAATTCCTATGCCTGGCGTTGGAATGAACGTCCCTAGCCACAGGGGACAAGTAGATCACATATTATTATGTCATCAAAGTTGTTAAATGCACTCAGAGCCTGCTGGGTTAAAGTATTATTTACTATCAACATTAGGTAATACTATATTAACAATAGTTTCATTTTGGGGCGTCCCCGATGGCATAGTGGTAACGCCGTTACCTTGTAATGAACTGGTCTCGGGTTCGATATCCGGTTGAGGCACATTAAACTGTAAGATCTCACTTTAAACTGTAGCTCCAGTCCCGATTAGCCTATCTGTGCATAAAGTGGACTTAAAAACTCAAACGCAAATAGTTTCACTTTATTGTACTTATAATTAGTATGTTAGCACATATGAAGTAGACTTCATCACGGAGATATCATCTATGAAGTCACTTCACCTGGAATAGAGAGAAAAGGAAGGGCATGTTCTCCTTTTTATTGTAGCCAATTTTGGATCGTAAGAGGTAGGAAGAGAGATAGAGAGGCCCTAATTGTTATTTTTCCCCTTTCTCATCTGCAGACTTCTGCGAAGTACAGGATACAGACGAGTAAGGAAGGTCAGGTATCTCAACCAGCCGTGACTAAGAGTGGGTCAGGGTCAGCAGTGGCACAAGGCCGCTAGGTGGGCTGAAAAAGCTAATGCCTCCGCACAACAGGAAGCTATGGTCGAACATTTCGCACAGCACTATGTTCAGGTTAGGCTGAGGAAAGAAACAGTAGCCTCGTCTATACTATGTCCCGGCTATCTATGGAGCAAGGCCGTGCATAGCGGCATAGAAGAGGGGGAAATCGAGTGGGCAGAGCGAAGAAGACGCTGCAGCGAAGACTGGTCACGACAGTCACATTCCCCTTCCACGCAACCCCATTCCCTCGCGTGTTTATTGGTGGCGCCATCTTGCACCACTACTTGCGCAGAGATTTGTTTTCGTTCGCTTGCTCCAGAGTTAGCCGAGGGACAGAATATGGTTCGATGCACTTTTTGACTGCTTGTCTCTCGCATCCAGTTGGTTACAAAGTGCAACGCCAAGCTGTCTACTTCGTGATTTGCAGTCACGTAGTGTATTTGGTGTCCGCACCGTTTGCACAACGCTCTGGAGTGGTGTACGATCACGTGGTGCGCGCTACCCAATCAAATTGACGTTGAAAGCAGCAGACAGGCATTTGTTTAATCTTCTGAACTTGAACACCGCTAAGCATGAACTTGGTTGAACTGGCACTGTACTGCACCTGCACTACACCTGGTGTCAAAAAAGTGAGGCGAACTAGACGGAGATATTCTGCATACCAAGCCGGGTATGATCACACAAGTGTGAAGATTTTCTCGCAGCTAAAGGGTTGGGGACAGGCTAGAAACAAAAGGTACGTTCCGGCACTTCGCAGTTACTGCTGGACTTTGGAGATGTTCACTGTTCAACGACTGGGCACATCGCCCATAACGCCATCGAAAGGCAGATTCCACGGCTACGCATCGAGTTACATTACCATGACGCCATCCTCTGGTCGTACAATTTCAAAATCCATATCATGCCTTGCTGCGTCTTTGATTATACCTCAGGGCCAGGTGACCTATTTTATTCAATTCACGTGTCCTTAAACAGACTGTTAAATAATGGGCATAATCATGAGCCCAGCGTGTTCCTTTATACAGTGTGTTTCAAAAGTCGGCCAACTCTGTCACTTGTAACATGAAACTTGTAATAAACGTTTACTGCGAGCTCTCTGCATTATAAAGCCATGTCCACTGAAATAGATTTAAAAAACTGACACCACGCATGAAATTCCAGAAATTGAATAATGAATCAAGTCAAGTGTTTCATTTATTTTTCAGAATGGGAGGAAGTAAGTTAAGGAATTATTCGCAAAACTATGATTTATGGTTTTTAATGCGATTGTACCCTCAGTACTTGAGCATATGTTTCCTGCAACTTTGGACAAAATTCTGCCTGCTTGTTTATCAACTTTGCCACTAGACTTCACTTTTCATTCCACGCATAAACTAAATCCATTAAGTGTTGAAAATGACAGAATAATATGCAATGAATTACAAAACTTTGAATTATGTCCAGATGAGATTTTTTTAGACATTATCTCATAAGCATTCGAAATTGGATTACTCAGCACTAGAGAAAGTCATTTTTAAATTTCAAGTAGTTTAAATCATCCTCAATGCTCAGACTGCCTTGGAGAAAGAGAAATTAATTTCCGGGGTGTGACGTTTCCTAGAGAGCCGAAACCTTCCAAGTGGTTTCCTAGGAGACGCGTGGTCAACACTCCGAGCCCCATCGCAGCTGGTTTGACGTTCTGCAACAGAGATTGATACTTCCTTATTTCAAGTAGTTGAGTCAACACGGACAATCTGAGTTCCCACAACGATTGAAGATGAGACTGACTTATTCCATAATAGAATCTATTACAATAGTCAACCCTTAGAAGTCCAATAAAAATTGTAGGGCAGATTGTATACAGCTCAAATTTACATGAGATATCAACTGTTAATTACAAAACGACCTCAAGGCTGCAACACTAATCGAGTGAGCTTTAAAACGCCATTTTTGTCATTTTTAAAGATGGCGCCTCATATACACAATTGCACAAGTGAATAGGAGCGGTTTCTTGCCCTCTGTCAGCCTAAAACTTACAGAAACTTCTCGGCAAATGAAAATTCAATATTTCTGTGCATGCTTACCACACCAGCAAGTTTACTAATGGAGGAGAAGGTTCCACAATAGCCTCAGTTTACAGACAGATGGGTGGGAAGACTTTCGCAGTGGCTCACAAGTCACTGCACGTGGACCATAGACTTATTCTTCTTAAGGTATACAGGCACTAAATCAAAGTTGAAAATATATGTAGATCAGCAATAGGTCTGCGCTAAAATGCAGCAAACTTGTGTACCCATACATGCAGAAATCTACTAGACAGGAAATAAAAACAAATTAAGGTTTTCATTTGACTCTCCCTTGTATATATGTATGTATATATATATATATATAGTATATGAGCATGAAACACTCAAAAGACGCTCAACTTAGTTGCAGAATACGAAAGCTTCAGGTAATATACACGTAATTCTCTTTTCTGTACAACATAATTGAAATATTTTTAGATTATAAAGTTTACGAAGATACAAGATACAAAGAATGAATATTACGATAGATGAATCAAACATTCGTTAGACTGTTCCCGCAAGGCAGACCTGGGCAACTCGTCTTAAATGTGAAGATGCGCTCTAGTGCACGCGTGCATCTGACTGAGTAAGGGTACAGTAATATTGTAAGATGAGTGGAGACGAGGGAGCAGTGTTGCCAGACTTGTGGAAGAAATATACGGAAGCTCGTATGAAGTCAGCACACTCAACTTGAAAAAGCACCCATGTTCCGCACGTTCAACGGAACTATGGTTAATGGATAATTTTTAATAACAAGGAAAAATAAGAAAGGAATTTTTCAAAATAAGATTAGGAGAAACGTAAGCCGGGGATTGAACCCAGAGGAAGACCTGAAGGGGGAGGGGTAAAGCGGATCGGCTAATTCCCAGTAATTCGAAGTTGGCATTTGATTTGCAAATGTATTTTCGCTGGGAGTGTGGTTATGGCAATGCGCTACAAATACAAAGCTACCAAGTTCGTATCCTTCATAAGACATGCATTCTTATATTTGAATTATGTCGATTTTCTGCCACATTTTGATAATCACGACAATGATCATGAATATCCAGTTGATGGAGTTGATGGGACAGTAATACCCAGGCCAGGACTCAAGCTTGGAATCTTCGGTTGCAATGACCACACAATACCCTTGGCCACCGACTCGGCTCCATTGATGTATCATTGTACATACTCCATTTACATCAACATTCAAAATCGTTGAAAGTAATCCAAGAGGTATAAGAGTAAGGTACAATAACGAAAGTAAGAATAGTAATAAGAAACATACCTCCTGGAGTGGATTAGGTTTCTTGTAAGATTTATGGTTCGTTTTTGGGTGCTGAAATACTCTGAAATGTTATCGGTCTTATCTATGGAGATTGTACAAAATTGGAAGTTTGATCTCACGCTGTTTTCGGCGCTCTATCTCCTGTTCAAGTTGACTGTGTACCTTCCGGAAACATCTGTTCTTTGAGCACGTAGAGTCAATAATTTAGAAGAGATAGAAAGAGGTCCACTCTGAGAGGAAAAAATGTTCAGGTTTCATTGAACATTGAAATAATGTGAAGAACGTTTATATCGGTAAAACAACAAAACTATAATATTGCCTATAAAGTGTTATAAGTTATAGTGTTTTCAACAATCCATACAGAACCCATCATCATTCCACTACATACAGAATGAAATACAAGCACCGATAATATATACACCCTGACAACGCTGGGAGGGAGGAAGCGGGATAGACCATGAAGCGTGTTGTGCAGGTACGAAGCTCGTCGTATAGTTGAAGTCCTGATTCGAACTTCACTTTACTTCAAAGAAAGTTCAGAAATATAGGTTTCCCTCTGACAACCATATGTCAAGTCCACGTGGAGCCCAGTATATCATCCCCTCAAACTTTTCCCACCGATAGCGTTTGTTTTAGGAGCTGACAGTACTTGTCAAGTCCACGTGGAGTAAATGAAATGTTGCCAATTCAGTTTCATTAGATATTTCATAAAGTGAGATTGCAATTATCTTAGGTAGGTTGTGTTATTGTGCTGTGCTATTTTTTGTACAATGTGGAGACCTTGGGAGTATAACGTCGCCGCAGTTCGTGTTGGATGTCTAAACACTGCAGGTGAAAGTAACAACACCGCTTATCAGAAAAACAGGTGCTGGTTCGAAACACCAAATGCGCGTCCGGACGGCTTCCTCTCGAGCTAAGTCAAAGATACTGAACTGGCGTTCGAATCAGGACTTCAACCTTACACAGAGCACTCGCCAAGAGCACATGAGTTGCTCAAGCCTGCCGGAATAAAGCAGGGATAAGCAACGTCACTGAAAAGTTTAATCTCATTGGTTTGCTCCTTAAAATCGACTGAAGCTGACAACAAAATTGACACGATAATTGTCATAAACATATAGTCGGCGAGAAGGAAATAAATTATATATCAACTTTGCTACGTGTAGCGGCCGGTAAAACGTTTTATTATGAAATCTAACCTACGAGAGTAGCTGTAATATTTCCAACTCGCCGAACATAATACAATCGGTATCCCATAAAATCAAGTTTTGTAATGACATATATGCAACCTGAACATCAACAAAGATATTTGGGTTGCATACAGTTCAGGCGTTGAGAGTCTATCTTCGAAAATCTCTATTTGTCCTCGCCTCGGCGTCGAGACCATTATAGTTTCAAAATGAAGACAGAAACGAGTCGGGTAGAGAACGTTCAGGAATATTTTCTTGTTCGAGGCTTAACTAAATTAGAAAAGAAGGACATGAAAACTTCGGCCAAACGAAAATTGCGCTATTAGTCAGTCATACGAAAGGAGTGGCTGAAGAAAAATCACATTTTTGGCTTAAGTTCGAACTTTTTGCTTTAGACCCACATTATGCACAGTGCATAATCGAAACTGAACCTACATTTAAAGTGGAATGAGAACCACTGTTTCTCTCCACCGGGGATAGATCCCGGGACCCCTTGATAACAAGGCGACGACGTTACGACGAAGCTATCGGGAACTTGCAAAATATTTCGTCTATGTTCTAAAACTTATATTTATGTTTTATTGTAATAACTATTCTGGTTGTTTGATTGAATTGATAAAATTGTTGTTTTAAGTTCCCTTATGCGCAGGAAAGCTAATCGGGACTAGATCTACAGTTTAAAGTGTGATCCGAACGACTGTGCCATGTGTCTCCACAGAGAATCGAACTTGGAATCCCGTCATTACAAGGCGAGGACATTACCACTAATAAGTATTTAAAACAAAAATACTGGGATACTCAGATGATATTGATACTTTCCCTTAACCGGCCTGCATGACGGAGTGGGCAGGGTAATGTTCTAGGACGCAATAATCAGGATGTGAAGTATTGTGTTTGTCCCACCTCACATCTAATCAGTTCATCGTCCATCCTTATCGTCGCATTTATCCCAAGAGATGGAAAAGCGACGCAAGGGAAAGGAAGATAAAAGAGAAGAAAGGGAGAGAAAAATAAGAAAGAGGCTTTGTGCTCGAAACCGAGGCGAGAACGCAATCCCAGTTCTGATACATCAAGGAAAGACAAAACGAGGTTGGTAGGTAGGATATAAGGTGGTATTGTCGGTATGACGTCTTACCACCGTGTAGGAAATGCTGCGCGGAGTTATGCCGCTCGCAATTTCACCTGCCGCCTGGGCAACAACGAATCAGAGATCAGTTGAATTCTCTTCGACTGACATCGGTTCCTTTCGAGTCAAAAAGCAATGTAAGTTCCTGGCGGGATGAAACAAATACACAGTACGTTGCCAAATGTAGTGTACAACGGGGGGAGTTGATCAGCGCCGATACTGGATGAAATTTGGGCGTACCAGCCCCTTACCATAACTAAAATCGACACGCGACACGCATCTCCAAGGGCAAAAAATATCCTTACCCATGTTAAAATCTGAGGCTGTAAAGAGGCACTTGGCTCCCAGGACAACACGCAACACAGAGGCTTATACTGATTGTGATTCCAGACGCCAGAGTCTCGTTAGTCTGAAAATTACGTGGATGATGTTGACATTTGAGTGTATTCAGAGGGTAGCCCTATACACCCCATCAATCCCATGTAATCACAATTTAATCCTAAGATAGTGTACCGACTGTACTTTGGTTGCAGCCAAGAAATTTTTTTCGGATAAATTTAAATACGGTCGAGGAACCTTTTTAAGGCTTAATTTAAATCTTTTATTTTTGCGTCTAATTACAATTCGGTCCATGAACCTTTTTTCCGGCTGAATATCAATTCGGTCCAGGAGCATTTTTTCAGAATCAAATTAAATACGATCCAGGAACCTTCTTTCCGTATCAATTTAAATACGGTGGAGGAACCTTATTTAGGATGAATTTTAATTCGGTCCAGGAACCTTTTTTCCGGATCAATTTAAATACGGTCCAGGAACATTTTTTCAATAAAACAATACGCAACTAGAACCGAATTTAAATTCAGCGAGAGAGAAAGGTTCCAGTGGAACCCAATAGAATTTATGGGTTTCTGTACCTTTAGCAACCCTGCCGCAAAGTAATAAATAGGAGCGACAACAGATCTCCAGCGGAGTTGTCTAGAAACCTTGGCACCTCAATCTCCTCCAGCTGACCAGGAAATAAGCGATCTTTAGTTCCCATAGCAATTCTGCAAAAGTAATGCCAAAAGAGGTGTATGTGGATTTGGCAAGTATGAAATTGCTATGTTTGATTTTTTATTATTAGTTTTTATTTAACATCACTTTTCTGCCACTTTGCTTAATCCTGAAGATGAGGATGAGGGATGATATGATTAAAATGAAGAAGGGACGTTCACAAAGAACAGACATGTCCAGACTGAGATTCAAACCCGGGAAGGTTAAATGACAAAGTTGACACAAATTAATTTCACGAACAAACACAAAAAGGCCGATTGGCTAACGTAAAATGATTCGAAGTCAATATAAATTATTTCTCTGAAGTGATTTAAATCAGTGATTTTACCTCGATTTTCTTCCACGTTTGGTTATCGCGAAGACAAGAATGAGTGATGATATGATGACATTGATGAAGGAACCCAGGCCGGGATTCGAACCCGTGACATCTGGCGTTGTAGCGCCCAGAGGCTTGAGAAAGTAATAATTACTATACACCTGCCATGCAGTGGGTATTTGTAATGACACTGAACGTTACCACCAATCAAACAATAGCATAAAAAAATACAATGACTCACATAAATCGACATAAGAAGATTTCATTTCAGGCAGTGCATTAAAAATTATAAACAAAACATTATGCACGTTTGAGTGGAGTTGAGATAGGCTAAGTGAGACTGGGCCTACAGTTTAAAATATGATCCGAACCACTATGTGCCTCTACCGTAAAGATATGATAATTATGTATAAAAAGAAAGGAAGGATAATCATTGAAAATCAGGAAGAGGAAATTTAGTAATATAAAATATGCCATTACTCCCAGACAGTTAGCAATCAGTCCAGCCAGGTAATATTAAAAGAATGCTTGTCAGATATTGCCGAATTGGATTTAGGTCACTGAGGAGCATAACAAGGAAGTGTGCGAGTAGGAAGGATGACACCTGAATAACTGGGGATTGTTATGTGGAAAGAGAGGAGAATAAATAGTTGGGGGGAAAGAGTGAAGGGGGAATTCAATCGTAAGTCGTGGGTGAAGCAGGATTGATGGATTATCTCCAGACCAGAGTTCTGAGGAGAGTCACGTAAATCGCTGAGGCGGGTAAGAATCCTTACTTTCATATCCAAATATGTGGCGGGTCCAACCACGACGTTATAAAATGCATTTGAATGGGCGAGTTCTTTAAAGTCCTTTTGAAGTTGTGTTTTCACCTCTCGCAGCTGAAGCTGAGAGAACCGGTTCAAATCCGGGAACTTTTCTAACGATGGAAGCGGCCCCGGCGCCCACGAATAACATGGGTACCTGGGGGAAACCCTGGAGGGTAAAGGCGGTCAGGGGCGTGATGCTGATCACATTACCCCCACTCACGACCGGATCAAGAAAGTGTGGGGCGTTACCCCCACACCCCTTATACGCCTTCATGGCGTGATGCTATGCACAGGGAAGCACTTTACCTTTTTTTACGCAGCTGAAGCTATGGAGGCTTACCATGATTTATAATTAGTGTGTAAATAGGATCGAACTTAGGCACCCCAGGAAATTGATCACCCAAGGAGGTGAGCCAATCTCTACAGTTTACAGGTAACTGAATGTACGAAACGCTACCGGGTATCGAACCTTGATTACAAGGCGAAGACACTACCACTGCGCCATCGGGGAGGCCCAACATAGCAGATATAATGTGACAATCTGTACTTCATGCTCGATCGTTGAACATTCCAGGAAATATACATTAAACGGCAATCTTCTTTGTTGTATCCATAGCTTGCGTATGTTGACCATCGTGGGATGTGAATGTGAGTAATAAGCTTTGCTTGTCCATGACTTATCCAAAGTCTAGTAAAGTATTGAACAATTTTTAGAATTAAAATATATTTCCCCCTATCTTTTCATAATTTTCTGGGCGTTTTTAATCTTCATTTTCATATTTCAAGTAAATTTTATTTCGTGTAGGAAAGATCATATTTATATTTAATAATAGAGAGTAAAGCAATCTTTCTATTTGTAAAATTCTTAAATGACTGGATTTTATGAAATTCGCTTTACGCTGATTTGCAGAGAAACCACAAAAATAGCTTCAAAGTGTATTAATCACATGTTATGTCGCTTTTAGACCTGTTAAAGCATCTAGATTTAAATAAATTTATAATCTTTATTGTTATCTTATTAGTGTACTTAAACGCATGACTGCTCATTTTCGTTTAAATATTGATGGTCTTTGGTTGTTTACTGGTTGTCATGGTGATAAAATATATTGAGCTCAAAAGTCAGATATGTGATTTGCATAACGGAAGTCTGTTGATTTGCTTTTCAATTACCACTGATGTTGCAATAAATTGCATGGCCACCTCGGTGGCTGCGATGGTTCAGTGGCCGATTCCCGATCTCGTCATCGAAGGTTCCGAGTACAATTCCTCGCCTGTGCTTCTGAATGTACATTCATCATCATCATTAACTCATCGCCGCGATTAGTCAAAAGTTACACAAAAGCGAAGTTAAGATAGAAAATGTGTGCGTATGTGTGGCATCAAAATGGATAGTTTCAAGACGAACCAATGAAACTAATGAACGAGCATTGTGCTACGTCCTCGTAGCGTTGCACTACATTGTACACACAACTTACCTCGGTAGTTCAGCAGAGCATGCTGGATAATCCCAGGGTTCGGGTTGAATTACTGCGTTCCTTCCCCTTGGATCCACAGGTGAAGTCCAATGACAACCCACGAGGTTGTCCTCCTGATGCAGGTATCCACAAGTACGAAATACACTTTCAAAATAAAGAAAAAATCGCAATATGTTCAACTTTACGTTTATTGTAGACACGCACGTATATCACGTAAGACTAAAATTACAATTAAAATACTTTTGCACGGTACAGCACGAGATGCGTAAGTCTAATTTTTCCGTAACGCGAAGCACCTCTTGCTACTTAAAATCTCTCCACGCAACTGCTAACCGTTTCTCTGGAAGGCGATTATACCTCCGCAGTGACACAGTGTGTCTGGTAACACAATAACCTCTTAATACTAGGAAGTTGATAAAAGCAAACAGTAATATATTGGAAATGTATAGTAATCTGGCACAATTAATTTAGGTATGTGGTGGCAACAATGCAATGAAAAGCGCGTGATCTTCTCACACCACAAGAGTTTAAATAAATCAACAATGGCTTTCAAATTATAATAAGAGAAACGAACGGCGTTTGCCAAAAACATGAAACAACGAATAGATATAATGAATTTAACTCACAAATTAATAACTTGATTAAAATGAAACTTACAACAATCTTTAGAACATTTAAAGGCAAATCAAACTACAGTATTAATGTTGGATCTATATAAATTGCTTAAATTTGCCGCAATTCATACTTTTAGATATATCAGTGTATAATGTTAACGATTATAAAGGCCGCCATATTGGAAAATTGGCTTAAGGCATTAATATAATATTTATGAATATATATATATATATATAATATATATATATATATATATATGTGTGTGTGTGTGTGTGTGTGTGTGTGTGTGTGTGTGTGTGTGTGTGTGTGTGTGTGTGTGTGTGTGTGTGTGTGTGTGTGTGTGTGTGTGTGAATTATTGACTGTATAATACGTGAAACTATAATAAGCATGACATAATAATATAAGATATAATAATATAAGCTACTATAATAATAATAATATAAAACCAAGAACTAATGGCCAACTCGGGATCATTACAATTGTCAAAAAGCCTATCCTCGGATTGGAACCTAGCTACGCTGGTTACGAAGTGTGCTACGTTAACCACTATGCTAAAAAGGCAAAAAACTATCACAAGTAGGCCACCAATATAGCCAATGTACAAAACATACAGGGTGGTTAAAAAAAGATAAGAAAGTATTGAGTGCTGGGAATATCTGGAGCAAGCGAACGAAAACAAGTCTCTGCCCAAGCCTGACTCAAATAGGCTCAAGCAATTAATGCGTGAAGTGAGTGCATGAAGAGGAAAACGCGGCTGCAGCTAACAGACGTTTGCAGCAGCGCGCACTGCTTTGTTCCGCTCACTCGCTTTCTCCCCTTCTCTACCGTTATGCGCAACCTTGATCTACAGATTTCTCAGTGTCTAGTCAATAGTTTTCGTCTACTTTTCTGGGTCACCCTGTATACGACAAGATAAACACGTGGCGAAATGTGTGTGTATGTGAGTGTGTGTGTGTTATTATCGACCAATAATGGCTATCAAACCCTTACTCTTTATTTATTTTTCACAAAGTGTGTACCAGAGATTCTTTCTCAGTTTACAAGACACTGCAACTGTTGCTACGCTACGAAAAGACGCTAGGGAAAAAATTGCTCACCATTTAGATTTAACAGACAGTCACAAGAAAAGTCGACGTTTTACCCTTCCCCACCCCTCACCTTCGCCCCTGTAGTCCCTTTATTGAGATTTCGCATTCGCAAAAGAGTAAAAGAGAAAACTTTTTCGTGAGTTTGGAGAAAACAGGACAAAGTACAGAGAAAGAGAGAAAACATGGAGCGTTTTCCATAAACTTTCTTTCACCGACGAACGGAAATTTAAGGCGCGTTTCACTTCATACCCAGTGACGTCCCAGCCAGCATCAATCTTCACTTGAAACGGGGCGCCTACACGGGCGGTGCTGATTCTGAAAGTCTTTAACGGAAGAAAGAAGGGTGGAAGGGGAGGGGGGAGGGATAAGAAAATGCCGGTGTTAAAATGAACACAGAAGCTTGTTCTTCGGCTGGGGTGGGAGGTTGCTTGTCTATTTCATTAGACAACTAAAAAGAATTTTAACCCGACAAGGTGTGACGCTAAAGCTATCCGAGAAAGACAGCTACTTGTAGCTGGGGGCAATTTCCTCGACTTTTGCACAGAATTTTTATTTCCGAAAGGGGCGAACGGTGCAGTAAAAAGGGGGGTAATGGTGACAGTTAATCAAGAGGCGATGTTGTTTAGAGATGGCAAGCGAAACACCAAAAAGTTCTTGGATCATCTGCGTAAAAAACATCAGTACAGGAGACGCTCTGATGGGGTGTTGAATGATGATGTAGGAAGAAAAAGGTGAACATTCTTGTTGGGAGCTTCAAGGAAAACCAAAGGGAAATGTCGCCCTGAATAGATGAACCTTCGCATATTTTTTTCGAAATTCCACTATGTAACCGTACGATTCAATGTCATTTCCCCAAGACAAAAAACCTCTGATCTCTTCCTTCTGCCCATGAAAAAGGACATACTGGTTCAGTTTTACAGAGCATTGTCTGTTTAACTTACCGTTCGTTCAGGATATGTATCATTAGCTACAGACGATGGAAGCAGGATGACAATAATCCCCCCCCCCGGCCCCTTACAAAATTCCAGAAACACGAATATGCTCCGCCGCCGACAGACCTATGATATTAACCAATAGCCAACGTCCGTGTCGGAATGGTTTGCATAGTACGCTACGAAGTATGGGTCCTTCGTTCGAATCTTGTGTACAGCATGAGAGCTTATACTTCAGAAAGTTTATCCTGGTACAGTCAACAGCAAATATAATGGTACGAAAATTGTCCATTCCTATTTACAGGGTCCGGCAAAATGAATAGTAGGATATAAAAAGGACAGAACGTCGAAACAAATGAAATAATTTATTGAAACACACATTGAAAACAAAGAATAATAGATGCCATTTTACTTGGTTTTGAAGATAACGCCCGACAGATGGTCGCCATCACGTTCAGCGCATTCTTCCAGGCGGCGAAGGAAAGCTCGCATCACCCGCTCCAGCATGTCCAATGGGATCGCCTCGACAGCTGTACGTATCCTTGCCTTCAGTTCAGCCACGGTATGAGGACGTGTAGCGTACACTTGACTTTTCAGGTAGCCCCACAAGAAGAAGTCAGGGACCGGCAAATCAGACGACCGTGTTGGCCAATGAATGTCCCCAAATAGGGAAATCAATCGACGAGGAAAATGACGCCACAAGACAGTCATGGACCGGCGGGCCGTGTGGGCTGTTGCCCCGTCCTGTTGAAACCATATGTCGTTGTTCGCCCTTGGAAGGAGGAAGTCATGTAACATTTGGACATAGCGATCGCTATTAACCGTTACCGCACGTCCATGAAGATCCTCAAAAAAATATGGACCGATGATGCCAAACGATTCCACACCGCACCACACCTTCACACGTTCACTGTGCAGGGGTTGCTCGTGCAGCCAACGAGGATTAAATGGCGCCTAGTATCTGTAATTCTGTTTATTGACACCACCGTGCAGATCAAAATGAGCCTCATCCGACATCAGTATGTTGTTTCGCATCTGCGGCTTGGCTGCTAAAAGTTCCAAGGAACGCAACGCAAAGGTTCGTCGGGCATATTTATCTTGTTCGGTTAGTTTCTGTGCGACCTGCATTTTGTAAGGGTGGAAGTGGATGTCTTCATGGATGATGCGCCGCAGGGAACGATCTGACATTCCTAGCGCCAAGGCATGTCTGGCAGCAGAACGCCGAGGACTTCGGATGAGTGCTTGACGGACCTCCTCCACTCGCTCCTGGGTCCGTTGTGTCTTTGGTCGCGCCGGGCTTTTCTTTTTTGCACACGATGCAGTAGTCCTGAATTGTTGCGCCCACCGTACAATCGTCCTATGATCCGGGACGTTCTGATGTCGGCCCACCTGGAAATGGCGACGAAAGAGTCGCTGCACGGTGATTGGAGACTCGTTATTGTTTAAATACGCCTCAACGGCGAATGCTCGATGTTCCGAACTCCACAAGGCCATACTTACAAATGGCAGTCCTTCCTCAATGCAGCGCGTACACACGTCGTTGCGCAGGCGCAACAGCGACGCCGTACTACGTGACTCAAATCAGGCTATTCATTGCGCCAGACCCTGTATATCCTGTGTTGTTTTAAGGAATCGAGTTCTGTTGATTGTCCTCTGCTTATTGATGTCTCAATCTCAATTCACTATCACATTCAATCACAACAGATTGAATGAAAATTATAATGGACATTTCGCTTACTGTTTCTTTTGCCGTTGGGTGTACAGATCGCACCTCTAGGTGATCTGTCGTCTGCTGCAAGAACTTGGCAATCGTAACGTGAGTGCATCCACCCATTGGCATCTGCAGAAAGCGTGGGTTGAGGAGGGGGAAAGCAAACGACACACAGGAGACAGATATGTCAAACTGCGAAAGGAAAATATCGTAAAAGATGGGCAAAAATCTGTCCACGAATTTACGTCACTCTCTTCTCCATTCGAAAACTTGCTGTAGGGGCAGGCATGCGATAGTGAATATTCACCCCCACCCCAAATTCTGTAAGTTTGAAATTTCCACAGGGAATGAAGCACCTGCCCTCCTCTGGTGAAAGTACACAGTGTAGTAGCCATATTTACATGTGGATTACATGTGAAAAGCATTAAACAAAATGGTTTAGAATATATGAAATCCATGAAGAAATTAGAAGCACACATTTCATTTCATTTTGTTTCGAAGAAAGACTATTAAACACTTGATGCATTTTTGCGAGTCGCGTTAGCTATATAATATTAATATAATTTATAAGAACAGATGCATTTTAGTGCATTTCCAATATCTGATGCATTTAGACATTAACTTGCGGCTACAGCTCTTACGCGTCCTTTCCCTTTAATGAATGTGTTTTTCTGTATGTAATACACCTGGTGCCTTGAGGTAACTCCAACTCTAGCAATGCGAAAATTCACTAACAATCTTCCACCAGTATTTCTGTTGTAATCTTGTTGATTTATCTAAACCGACCATTTCGAATAAAGTCGTGATTCTAGTCGCCGAAAAAATAAATAAAAACAAAGAACTTAAGATTTGAAAAGCCATTCTTGCCCTTACAATGAAAGGGTCCAAACTGACTGGATGAAGAACCAACAACGCCTAAGCAGGTCATTCCAAAAGGGACTCTGATCCGGCGGGATTGGTCGAAAAGTACATCCCAAAGCTATAAAGCAGTGTTGCCAACACTAGAATAATATCACTATGTCTAGTATTATTTCACCTTTTGGTAAAATGTTGCATAAACCTCTTCCAGAAAAATAATTTTGAGGACAACATTTAACTTCAAGAGGAATTGCGAATCCAAAACACCCTTACATTGAAGTACTTAAGAATTTTTTTAAATTAAAATATAGTTTATTTCTCATGAAATAATAATGGGTACAAACTGAAAGATAAATGTGTGCATTGCCAGGAGATCGAACCTAAGATCACTGAGTTTGTAGCGTTCAATCGTAACCAGTACAGCATGAATTCCATTGACTATTCTTCTTACATACTATGCTGTATGTCGGTCTGATAAACTCTCACATTCGCTCTCTTCTCCCTCACTACTACAAATCTTCATATTTATTTCTGCCGTTCACATTTCATTCTCTCTTTTTGCTATTCGCCTTTATATAACTCTTCTCGTCCTCTTTCTCACATTTCCTTCTCTCGTTTCAATTTCTTCTCTATTGTTTCATTTTCTCTCTGGATATTTTCCACTCCTTTCAATCTTTCTTACTTCATTTCTCCTTTAAGTTCTCTTGATTACCTTTCTGTTCATTTCTTCTTCACCCTCTTCGCCACCTCTCTTTTTACTCTGAAATTCTCTCGTTATTCTACTTATCTCACACACATACAGGGTGGCGCGCGGGGGAGGGGGAGTTTTTGATAATGCCGTAATGCACAGTAATAATATATATATATATTGTTACATAATTCAGGACATAAAAAGGTACATGTATGCCACTTGCAAAAAACAAAAGATAACTGACGGTTTGAAAATAACGTCCTCTAAATTGCGTCCCTCCCTGAGGTAACATTCCTGCATTAGGGAATGGACGTTTCTCATAACTTTCTGCAGTACGTCCACAGTGATAGACCGGATCTCTTCACATATGGTAGCTTCTAGTTCCTCCGGTGTATGAGGACGAATAGTAAACACACGATCCTTTAAATATCCCCATAAAAAGAAATCACACACTGACAAATCTGGCGATCTTGCAGGCAAGTTCATATCGCCGTTACTGGACATGATACGCCATTTAGAGGGCGTTATTTTCAAACCGTGAGTTATGTTTTGCTTTCTGCAAATGGCATACATGTACCTTTTTATGTCCTGAATTATGTAACAATATATATATATATTATTACTAGAGCTCGGAAGTTTGGCAAAATGCCTCTTTTTATCTACTGCATATATTGATAAATTTTTTCCGGATATACGTTTTTTATGTTGTTTCGAATGTTTTAGAAGCCTTTTCATTTTGCCTATTTTGCCTATTTGGGACCCCACTGCCTATTTTTAATTATAATGCCTTTTTTTGCCTTTTTCAATGAAATTTGACCATTTTTTTAAAAAAAATGTGTATATAAATTATTTTTCTCCCAAAAGACGTTGTTGGCATTTATTTTTCTTCCTTAAAAGGTAAAAAAAAAGGTAAAGTGTTCCCCTGTGCATAGCACCACGCCATGAAGGCGTATAGGGGGTGTGGGGGTAACGCCCCACACTTTCTTGATCCGGTCGTGACTGGGGGTGATGTGATCAGCATCACGCCCATTTTTCTTCCGTTTATTATGTAAATAATTTTCGCCTTATTTAAGTAATATTGAATTCATGCAAGTTTCAACATTACTGAAGGAGAAAAGTGTGAGAAAAATGTATTTCATGCTCAGTTAGGATATTGCCTTTCGGTTAACATTTTCTTGTGCATGATTGACTGCTGAAGTGGACAGGTTGATTTCGAACACAAAGAAAATATTTCTGAAATCTCCCTCTCCAACCTGAAAATTTCAGGAAGTTGCGATTGAGCTTAGTTTACCTCCGCAACCAGTCTTGACCAGATGTGGAACCTGGATATCAGCAGCTATATATTATGCTAACAACCTTGAAAAAATTAGTGAGGTGATAGATGCTCTTCCAGAAAATGAAGCGGCTTCAATTCCTGAAGTGAAAAAAACTCCTGTGCTATTCAAGTTTATGGTGCATTGCCAGAAACAATTACAATTATAGCATTCATGAAAATGTACGAGGAATCTATGCAGCAGATGATGGAAGTGCCAGGAGAAAAGGAGTCAGCTATTGCGGAAAAGTGCAAACGGGTAGTGAGTGCAAATGAGGACTTGAAACAATTGAAAACAATTTGTGATATTCTAAAAGGTGAAAATGCTGTTACCGAAATGAGTCCAGCTACATTAGCTTGTTTTATGTATGCTCCAATAACTTCTGTCGAAGTAGAAAGATCATTTTCTATTATGAGAAACATTCTCTCTGACAGACAACTATCAATGAATGTTGAGAACTTAAAAAACACCTTGTAGTTAGTTATGTGCAATCAAGACGGAAAAATTGAAATGCTCCTCCCAATGTAGATCTTAACATTTTGCCAGAAATTATAGATAAAAGTAAGCGACTTCCAAATGTGCCTTTTTTCGGTTTATTTTGCCTTTTTTTCATTTTCAGTGCCTATTTTCCACATTATAAATGCCTTTTTGCCTGCCTATTTTAATGAAAATAAATGCCTGAACTTCCGGGCTCTAATTATTACTGTGATTACGGCATTATCAAAATATCCCACTCCCGCGCGCCTCCCGTAATTACACGAACACCTTTCCTCCCTTCTCCATTTCTTCTATCAATATCTCTTTTCGTTTCTGTCAAACTCCAAGGCGAAATGGCAAACGTAGTGAGCTAAGTCAGTGGTCGCAGGTTCGAATCTTGGGTAATCCAGATGGTTTCGTCCATTTCAACAATTAACCTCAGAGAGATATATTGATTGATTGATTCATTTGCTTTATTTTACTTCGATTTTTGTGCCACTTTTGGCTAATTTGCGAGGGGTGAGTGATGATATGATGAAATTATTGAATGGGCACTCACAGAAATCCATGCCCAGGCCAGGATTCGAACCCGGGACCCCTGGCGTCGTAACGTGATGTGATAACCACTCCGCCACTGGGGCCGGCACGGAGATATAGAAAAGGGTTCTAAAATAATTAAAATACAAACACTATTTGTCTTTATACTCGTTGATTATATTTATCTTTTTCAATTAGATTTCTTCTTTCTATTGTTTATTGGGGGCCTCCCCGATGGCGCAGTGGTAGCGCCGTCGCCTTGTAATCAAGGGGTCCCGGGTTCGATACCCGGTGGAGGCACGTTAAGCTGACCACTCAAGCACGGAGGCCTGCATGTAACCAAAACCCTCGATTTTTATTGGGTGGTCAAATATCATTCTAATCATTGGCCTTGATTGATTAAATTGATTCGTTGTTTTATAAGTTCGCTTTATGTACAGGAAGGCTAATAGGGACTGGATCTACAACTTCAATTGGGATTCGAACCACTGTGCCATGTGACTCCACCGGATATTTAACTCGGGACCCCTTAATTACAAGGCGACGACGGTACTACTACGCCATCCAGCAGGCCCCCCAATGGTCTTGAGTACGATAACTTACGTCCAGTGGATAGCGCATGCATAAAGCCCACTTTAGGCAAAGGCATTTTCCTTTTCTTAACAATTATGCCATGACCAAAATACTACCGTGTAATATGAAAAATCATCTGGCATTTCAGATGCCATGGAATATTTCATGGCATTTCTCAAGGATAGGCTTGGTCCGTACCATTTTTCGTAGCGTAACCAATCAGAAGCGACCTCATGGTAACGAGTGCAGTTGTAATGGCGGCCGCGTGAAATGTAAACAATGTATCACTTCATATTTTTAAAAGACGATAACCATTCAACCGAGAGGAATAACGTCTGCTATAAAAAGATTTTTACATACAAAGCAATGGCGCTGCTTAAATACATACATTATAAAGTATACAGTACACACACGGAAGCATATTTAAGTTGCTTCAATTGTCAACACCGTGCATTCGCCATAGATGGTGTAATGCCTTTAACGAAAGCCAACCGAAAGCAAGTACTATCTGCTATAATATTTTTTGAAGCATTCGCATAGCATTTATGCTAGCAAAAATGTTAAAGGAAATGCATCCGTCTAAAGCGAGCCTAAGCGAGTAATTTTGTTTATACATAGGTTGGCAACTCTGATACACGGTGGGTGAAGCAAGCCCTCTGAATGGACTCGAACAATGGGGCTTGGGGATCGGTTCCTGGAAGAGCCAGGTCCATTGTCCATCGTCCAATGCCGAATCCACTCGTTCTTTGTCCTGTCATCAGCTTCTTTCGGCCACAACACATTTTCTCTGTGACTCCATTTTCCACCTCCAGATTCATAAAGGGGAAAAGTACTCCGGCAAAATCTATCGAAAACGACGCAGAAACTGGGTGACCTGGATGCTTAAGTACAAGTTTGCATTGTCCGTTCCCATTACCCACCTCCCACTAAGTAGCACGGATTTCTAGAACACAGACAATTTTCTTATATGGACCATATGACTGAGAACTCCTCTGTGATATGAATCTTAATTTATTCCATAATGTCTGAACAATAAACTGATAAAATACACGTAAATTGTTTGAAAAAAAGGCTTTCATATTGATATTATCAATTTTAATCCACGAGGGTGATTCAAAAAGTAAGGTAACAAGAGCTCTCACGGGTATCACATCCCTCCTGTTCTTCGAATTTCCACCTGGGTGGTAGGCGATATGGAATTTCAACAAACAGTCATGACGTGTCTTCAGGAACTTGACGCAGATTTCTTCTATGCTGGCATTCATGCCTTGGTGTACCGTTGGAACAAATGTTTGGACAAACAGTGACTATGTTGAAAAGTAATGTGTATCAGTGTCATACTACTGTCTATCAGTAAATCTGCCTGGAATAAAGTTTGTTCACGAGAGCTCGTTACCTTACTTTTTGAATCACCCTCGTACATATACACAGGGTGTCATTAAAATGGCTCCCGCAGAATGCAGAAACGTTTAGAGGACATCAAAACAAACAACTTGTCTCGTTACATTTTTGTCGTTGGTGCGTCGTTTCGGTGCTACGAACGTTCAAATAAGCCCGTTTTGGGGTTTCCAGGCTTGCAACACATCATAACATTTGATCGCATATGTGACGTTTATTCCAGTCGTCAAACAGCGTGTACCAGTGTTGCAAGGAACACACATAATCTGCGAAAAATGACAAACTATAGTTGGTACCCCACCCAACCAAGACTACCCCACCCAACCAATCCCCTACACTATCTATCACATGAATTGTGATACGATTTAGTATCAGCAATTGGGCCTCCTCCTCTTTTGTCACAATGTTCCTCACTGAGAGATGGTCCGCCATTTCCTAGTTCGTCTTCGGCACTTGTCAGTTCACACATAAAACGCCTAACCCACGTTAGCACTCTCATAGGATGTCTATTTTCCCCGTATACCTTCAGCAGTTCAGCAAACATGGAGGTATTATTTCTGCATGAATGTTGCAATTATTGACTTTTACTTCTAGTGGTGTAAGCCGGTACTACAAAAGGGGTAGTTAATCAGCATCAAGGAAGCAACTTCATAGTCACAGATGTTTTTGTGCTGTGGCTGCTATCGGTGATAATACGAACTTTATGACCGCCCCTCGTAACTCGCCACATTTCTTTAGTGTGTGTTTCAAATTATCAGACTCTCATGGTGGAATCTGAGCTTCACACCGCGTTTTATGCAACTATCTCTGATTGTAGGCCACAAATTATTGGGTGTTGCCTTTAGGACAACAGTTGCGATTTCCACGTGAATTTTGTAAATATGCCTCCGGTCGCCTATATCCCTCATGGTAACCACGAGGCAACCATTTATCCAGAAGCTGGTGTGTGTTACTGGCGTCGTTGGATACAAAAGATTTGGAGGTCGATTCCGAATACATTTCTCCCCCGTTCGTTAGGGTATAACGGGGGAGGGGGATCAAAATTTTAAAAAAATCGAATTTGTCTGCCAACATAGCAGACGTTGTATAGAAAAAGGTTTGAATGTCGGTTCAGAAAACAATTATTTTCTCACTGAATTCGAAAATGTCATTCATTGCCGAGAGGCTGGGCGAGTATAAGGAAAAAGTGTGTATTGCAGTAGTTCTCAAATGTTTTGAGTCACGGAGCACTTCTCAGAGAAATTCGCCACGGATCACTATCGTCGTCCTCATGGCAAATCGACGTACATGCACCTTTGGCTGTTTATTACGAATTTTATTGTATCAAAATCACAAATTCTAAATTTCTCAAATTTTCTACGAAACGTAATTACACCTTAGAGCGTGGTTTTCTCAGACAAAGTAAAAATGAATCACATTTAAAACGAACTTTAACACGAAAGAAAGTAACAATCGCTTATGCATAGCTGAAGCAACAGACCAATTTCAAGTAGATAGATATGTGTGTCACCTTGATATTCCACCCCGTCCTAATCAAAGTTGGTGCCATATATATAATTATTTTTACTTTCCCCACTCACGCATCTACTCGTAGATATACATTTAGGGGAATCTGGTGCAGAACGGAACACTTAATATTGAAAAGGCTGTAAACATGTATATTTATATTAGACAAACATGGCTACAAATTAGGGTACATATACTTTGAACATCGACATTGCCACCACTGAGGCACAATGGACCCCCTTTTCTGAGTACTTGAAATCTATCTATCTTCAATATACAGGGTGTCATTTTAATGGCGTCCACGGACCACGGAAACGTATAGATGACATCAAAACAAACGACATTTCTCAGTAACATTTTTCTCGTTGGTGCATCATTTCGGCGCTACAGTAGTTAAAAAAAGTCAGTTTTTCCGCCTGAATGCTGGCAACCACACAACATTTGATTGCATTTATGACGTCATATCCCTTCGTGAAGCGATGCGTTCCAGGGTTGCCAGGAACACTCATATTCTGTGAAAAATGACATAGCTACAATCAGCCACATTTGTACCGTAAAACAAAATGAGAAAACAAGTTCTGTAACCTAATAGGAAGTAAACAAACTATACGAAAAATGGTAGAAAGAAAATAGAATTCAAGTGGAAGTGGTGATATCGAAATTTGCCTCAGCTTGCATATAAAATATTTGCAAATCTAGTTACCAAGTTGGCATCTACAATTTAGTCTATCCACTTCGTCCTTCTGATACTAGTTGTCTGTGACACACTGAACACATGACAAAATAGAAATGATAATGAAAGAACTCAAAATTCCAAAGGTAAGCAACACATAATAGGTATAATGTATAGTCAGAGCATTATGAGGTAAGTGGCAAAAATGATTGAAAATACAGGGATATAAGTAGTAGTAATACAAACTCTCCGACGACTGTGTTTATCTATGCACCGGATACACATTTAATAGTTTGCAACTGTGAATAGGGCAGCATTTTCGCTACTGATTCATCATTAGATTGTTACTGTGGTTGTACGTGTTTTAGCCGTAATGTAACAACGTGAACCTCGGATACTTCCGTTATCAGCACAGTGCCACAAGGCATCTGAACACAAACCTGTAGATATCAACCTTACAACGAGATTTGCTAATATTTGACATGTAACTGGGCGTAAACAGCCACGTGTAAGCTGTAAGTCCAATAAAATGTATTGTTGTTGATATTTGACATGTAGGCTGAGACAAAATCCGATATTGACACTTCATTTTGAATACGTTTTTTACCATTTCTCATATCGTTGGTTCACTTCCCCCTACCCGTGAGATGACTGCTGATCTTCTGGCTGGTAGGCTTCTGGACGCGTTTCTCTCTTTGTTTTACACCTAATCATGTGGTTGGTAGTGTGTATATTTTCACAAAATTTGTGTGTTCCTTGCAACCCTGCTGTGCGCTGTTTCGCCGCAGGAAATGCCACAGATACGATCAAATGTTGTGTTGGGTTGCCAGCATCCAGGCGGCAAACTCTCGAACGCCTGGAGCAATTTCAACCAAACTTGGTACACATATCACTTACAATGTGGAAAGAAATACTGTTAGGGTACTACACCCCTGGCACCCCTAGGGGTGGTGGTGGGAAAGTGGTGACATGTAAAAATAAACGAAAACGGCCGATATTAAACTCCGCACAAATCAGCCGTGACTCTATGCATCCCGCACAACGATGGTGTTTCTCGGGTTGTGCAACATTCAGGTTGATATGAGTTTGTGTTGCGTAAACGAGCTATATTAGTGTGGAATCCATAATTTTCGGGGTTGCTAATATGAATAGTGACACTCCCAACACCGTTCAACTCACCTATCGGCATGGAGGTGAGAGGGGGTGAAAAATTACCTTCATTAGTGTCGAATCCATAGTTTTCGGAGTCGCTAAGCTAATTGGTGACATTCACGATGAAATAAAATTACTTACATTTTACACTATTGTTTGAATTCATTATTTTCCTGTCTAATAGAACATTGGGATAAATAAATACACGGGCAACACTGGGTAACCAGGTAGTGTAATATTATTGTTGAACATTTATCTAGATATGATATTGTATGATAATTATATAACCTTCTAACGCGCAAAATAAGATTTTATTGTATGCAAATTTCACAAACTAAGATTGTTCGTCATCACAATAAATTTCTGCGCACGAGTTCTGGAGCCCACTTATGACAGCTTGCACAGTTCTTCGATGGACTTTGAGTAAAATCTCGTTGCCTCATCTTCACTCGATTACTCTGATGTTTTCCTTGCCGATGGTCTGGATTTACAACGCTTGTCCATTCCACCACGGCCTACATGATTACGCTACATGAGGTTATGGCGGGAAATGCCGGGGAAATATGCAACAGCAGATATGCAACACTGTAACACAAACTACGTCTTTGACATGCACACCAAGGAGGACATGTGTTACATGAAGCAATCTGTCTTACCTTCAGAGTCGAGATGAGCAAAGAGTTAAAAAAAAACATCGTCGACAGGACACTGGTCACTCAACATAGCGCGAACACCTCACTATGGACTTAGTTCCAAAGATTCTCGCTAATTTGCGATCCCTCGCGGATAAATTAAGAGGAAGGTTTTGTTCCGTCCCTTAGTCCCTCTCCACAAGGGGTTTCCCTATTTTGGAAGGGATTTCCTCATGTTGAAAAGTCTCACATGTAATAATAATAACAACACATTGTGTTATTAAGATAAGTAGCCCCATTAGTAATAACATTTGTTTATTATTAAAAACTATCAATTAATCATTGCTATTATTACATGGATAGGAAATAGGTAATACCTGCTTAGACCACTAACATTTGTACAAAAATAGCTGTTATATTAAGGAAATCGATCTCAAATTATAGAAAATGGAATACTGAAGAATATCAAAAGTGATGTTAGTTTCATGTGATAAAAACTGATGTTGCTTGTCATGTTTTATGCATATCATTATTATCATCATTATACAGGGTGGCTCAATAAGTCACTTAACACCCTCAGTACAAGGCCACTGCAGCGCGCAACATGGCAATGGTGATGACCAATCGTTATCAGGCCAAGGGGGAACCACATTGACGCCACCCACACGGTCGGCGGCCATCTTGATGTCCGCCATCTTGAATTCAACTTCAGAATTTTAAATGGGAAGGGGGTCGTGCGACATATCAAAATGGGCTAGATTTTCACGAGAAATGCAATGGTGAAGGTTTTTTCGACGTATCTTTAACCAGTAAAAAGTTATGACTGAATTATTGTACCAATTTGCTCCTTTTCGAGGTGTTAGAAAAATGCCTTAAAATTTGTTTAGCGCTTCGGTAATGCATCGAGATCAAAGTGACGTCTATGGAGAGACGTTCGCATGCCATTGCACATTATTTTAATCGGATACATCCATGAAGAGCTGTGCATTATGAATGGTTGTCGCGAACAATTTACATTGTGACGCTTCCATTGAATTAAAAGTCCTTCACAGTGACAAGGCTAATGTTTATGTTCATAAGGAAGTTTATAAACAGAATACGCGACCCTTGTCATCTGATAACTAACTTTGGACAAAAACTGGTTCATAACGTTCCCATAAGTGTTCTGGTGTTCCTCCATATTGAAAAAACTCTGTAAAAAGTACCTTCTTCCATAAGCAAGGATGAAAAACTGTTTATTTAACAAATCCAAGTAGACCTAAGCATTTAAGGTTCCGTTGATGAAAAATTGACTAACCAATCGTGTTCCACACAGCAGGCCACACCATTAACTTACCAACACTAACCATTCAGCTTTGATCTGTCGAAAATGGGTTATCAGATAAAAAGCATCGAATATTCTGTTTGTGAACTTCCTTATGAACATAAACATTAGCCTTGTCACTGTGAAGGACTTTTAATTCAATGGAAGCGTCACACTGTAAATTGTTCGCGACAACCATTCATAATGCACAGCTCTTCATGGATGTATCCGATTAAAATAATGTGCAATGGCATGCGAACGTCTCTCCATAGACGTCACTTTGATCTCGATGCATTACCGAAGCGCTAAACAAATTTTAAGGCATTTTTCTAACACCTCGAAAAGGAGCAAATTGGTACAAAAATTCAGTCATAACTTTTACTGGTTAAAGATACGTCAAAAAAACCTTCGCCATTGCATTTCTCGTTAAATTCTAGCCCATTTTGATATGTCGTACGACCCCCTTCCCATTTAAAATTCTGAAGTTGAATTCAAGATGGCGGACATCAAGATGGCCGCCGACCGTGTGGGTGGCGTCAATGTGGTTCCCCCTTGGCCAGATAACGATTGGTCATCGCCAATTTCAAATTGCATGCCGCAGTGGTCTTGTACTGAGGGTGTTAAGTGACTTATTGAGCCACCCTGTACATTAATTTCCATCGCCAAAATGTCAAACACACTTCCAAATACACTCTTTGCAGGCTGATGAGGTTCTGGCGACTAGAACCACAGTATAACCTCTGTGGAGCTAGTGTTGTTCATATGTGTTTGTCCCTTCACTATCTCATCATCATTACCCCATTATCGCTGATAGATAAAAGTGGCAGAAAAGGGAAGTGAAATAAACTGAATCAAAAACAACATTCATTTTCGCAGATACTACCAGTATAAAACTGATTCATCCCTACCGAATCTTTATCTTGATATAATAAGACACTCACTGCCTGCCTCTTCCGGAGAATGCGGATAGTAATAGGAACCAATCCTTACCCATCGATTATTCAGTAACGACTACATGTAACAACATAAAGTTTGGTGGAATGAAAGAACGTTCCACCGTATAATACATCCACCTCTTTATTGTGCCGCTAGAACGTGGCCTCCGTAGCGTCTGGATTTACGTCGCTTGCCGGGGGAATTGGATGTGTGTATATAACACTTCAACTCAATCGCAGGCTCGAGTAAAGTAATCACGTAGTTTGTCCGGCACCGTGGCCGTAAGATCTAAGCAGTGAGGCTTTGGGTTCGGGCTACGGGACGAGCGTTCGTTCGAATCTCCTGGAGGGAAGAGTAACAATTTTTCTCCAGAGATTTCGGCCAGTGTATGGGACTGGTGGCCACCCACTCGTGAGGAAATTGGGGAGCAACGATGAGTAGTGTAACCCGGACTGGTGGTTCGTCGTGCCGATCACACGTCACCGTAATTGGTTCGATGAGGCATGGGAGAGTGAAGCGGCAGTCGGTAGGTAGACTTTGTCCATCCACGGGTTATTATTAATCACGTAGTTTGTCACTGAAAGTGTAGGAAATGTCCTTGTACTGCCATGAATTTTCCACGACTTTTGAGAAAGTTTTCTTCAAAATCGCCTCCTCATATTTCTGTACGACTTTGATTTCACGTAAGAATCGTTCATAAAAATTATTTGTTTTCTTTGTTTTATTGCGGCATTAAAACTCTAATAACACTTGGGGTGTAAGGGGGTAACCCTTTCTCAAGACACCAAAATGTCTACCTCACATCCACGTAGTATACTGTGGATTCCATATGCATACTAACGAGGTTCTGGCGTCTGAACGCATGGCCAGTATATTCTTCTTTGAGACTTACGTTTTGTGCTCTCCTAATGTGTTTGTGATTGTCCCTTCATCTCTTTCATCTTATCATCATTCATCCTCACCTACACAATTAGGCAAAAGTGACACAAACGCAAAATAAGATAAATCAAATCTATCAATCAATATAATAACTCTTATCAACAACATTCAACACCACTTATCACCTTAGCAAACTACACAGAAACGAATATAAATCCTTCTTCAACACGACAATCACAGCAGACAGAGAGGTGCCACTTTCCGATAGATCTCTTCTCGATAAGATGTTAATCAGAGTTAGTTCTATTGCAGTGTTCAACAGTGTGCTTACCGAAGAGAAACTTCGGATTAGAAAGCTACCAAATGAGCTATGCGTTTGCGTTGAGCAAATATGGATTTCGCCGGCAAGGTGCGTGATTCCTGCCGCTACGATGGCCGAGTTCTACCGGCACAATAACCTCACTATATTTTCATGTGACATAAATGAAACAGGGTCATATGTTTACCACATTTTGATATAGTCCATTTTCCTCGAACAAAAGATGGGTAGAAGGGAATATAAACACCATCAATTTACCACCTGGCGTATCTCTCTCTCTCTCTCTCTCTCCCTCTCTCACACACACACATCCACATACTGGGTTTCATTCTTGCAGGCTAACGAGGCTCTTCATGTCTTAGGCATGAATCGTAGGTAAGAAGATTTTTCTCGGCTCTTCAGACCAAGTATCCCGAAGTGCTGAACTTTTTAACAACTCTCTCAGTCTTCAAAGGAAAAATAAAATTGAAAAACTGTTATAAAGTACTAAGAAAAACTCGCCATTGTAGTCCTGCAATCAATTCTGCAACTTCGCACATACATACAGAACTCAAAAACGTGTCAATTGACACACATATGTTGACTCCAATAACACATTTACGTGCATAAACTGCAAATGATTTACATTTTGGTGAGTCAAAAAACAATAAAATTTCACTTTTAATGCATCAGCTTACGCACAAAATGTGTAATTTTGTCATCCTTGAAATGATCTTGTCTGATCGTCCCAGATAATGCATTTTTAGTGCATCACACGCAACATCAGCTGATAAAAGTAGCGTTTTATGCATTTCTGCGTGTATTTTGACACCAAACAGTGCATCATTTGCAGTTTATGCACGTTAATGTGTTACTGGAGTCAACATATGTGTGCCAATTGACACGCTTTGGGATATGTTTGTAGCATTAAAACTCTTATTGGTATATTCTACATTCCAATTTGTAATACATCTCTTCTGAAATATGTTATTAACCAAAAGTAGGACGATCAGGCATTTTGGCACTTAAATCTTCGAACCGCCTGCGCATCTCGAAAAGGCAATAAGAACTTTTGGTACTCCAATCCATACATTTCCTTTGAAGCGACATTCAATATCAAGAAGTTTCTAAGCAACGCAGTTGGCATGGGAGACGGAGAATTTGTTACAGAGCCTGCAGGTAGCAAAGGTAACTTTATCTGGCGATAGTTATTCCGCAAACTTGATAACGGATTACTAATTCAATTAAGGCAAGCTTTGACGGCAAATTATCCGAATATTCTAATTCCGAATGCAGTGAGTAAACTGGTAATTCTGCTGAAACAGAGCCTGGCATCGTTAGTTTAAAAATGCGTCGCCAGCGAAGCGTATTTCGGTGTCACTCAAATATTTCTCACTTTTATTTGATGTGGAGCTTAAGTCTCACCGGGGATCCTTTTGAGCTTCTATTCTTATTATATTTGTACAAAATATTTCTTAGAAAATTTTCTTGAAATTAGAGAGCTATCCCGTTGTTCGACCGTCCCTTCCTTTCCACTTGTACAATTATATGACCGTTTGAAATGCGATGAATGACTTTTGAGACACGCTGTATAATAATACAATATGTTTTTTTTATTATCGATTGGTCACTATTATTATCCATTGCTACTGCCAATACTTGAATCAACCGGCCCCCGTGGCGGAGTGGTTAGCACATCGCGCTACGACACCAGGGCTCCCGGGTTCGAATCCTGGCCTGGGCATGGATGTTTGTGAGTGTCCAATCATCAATTTCATCATATCATTAATCATCCTCATCTTCGCAAATTTGCCAAAAGTGGCACAAGAAGCGAAGTAAAATAAATAAATCAATCAATCAATCAGATTTGGCAAACGTACAGACTGCTCGAAACTCTACAGAACACTCTACAGAAACTTGGTACTTCCTCTAGTGCACGAACTTTTTCATACAAGTACAGTCTGTCCCAGTCTCTGGCGCAACGCTAGGCATAATGACAGAAAAGAGGAGAAAGCGATTGGCCAGAGCGGAACAGTACGCGATACTGTAAACGGTTGCTATAGTTCTTGTCTACTCTTACGGCGGGCGTTCTACATGCTGGCAAAGGAAGTGGGGAGCGGGGAACACGCAGCAGACCAACCAGACAACAACGATGGCGCCTAGAGTTACGACGTCGCGGGAGGATGTGCTGCGCGCACCTCGTTCTGCAGGCTGCTGCGTTTCTTATCGCGCTGGATTGGTCGCTTCTCCTCACCAGCATGTAGGCCATCCGCCGTAAGACTGGACAAGACGCGTATCACCCCCCAAACAGTCCATTTCCATCTCGTGCGTTCATTGGTCGAGCTCTCTTGAGACACTTCTTGCGCAGAATACTTATGGTCGTTCGCTATCTTCACAGACTCCTGAGACAGTATAGCTCTTGTATTTTGTGAGTTATCAAGAGATATCGAGTGGTTCGATGAATGACCAACAAACCAAGCGAGAATATTTTACCGAATGATTTTATTACTTGATACGTCACTCGGTACATCATTGAAAAATGGTTCCTGGACCGTATTTAAATTGATCCGGAAAAAAGGTTCCTGGACCGAATTGAAATACGTTAAACATAAAAAGGTTCTTTACGGTTCAGAACCCATTTACGTTTGCTGATTTTCTCTCCTGAACCGGAATTATATTTATTTAAAATTATTGGAGCTTTAACAAACCTGCATTGAAGTTGTTGGACCTTACAATAATAGCTGTACATCAGCGACCAATATATCAATGGGCAAAATAACACCCGAACTGTACTGTTCCAGGAGTCTGTGGAGCAAGCGAACGAAAACAAATCCTCTATGCAATTAATGACTCGAGAACGCGTGAGAGGGAAGCAAGTTGGAAGTAGGGGCAAGGCGAGTGCAGCTACCAGCCTTTCGCAACAGCGCACACTGCTTTGCTCCGTCCACCCTCTTTCTCCCCTTTGTACCGTTATGTACGTCGTTGCTCCACAGATTTCTGAAACAGACTGCAACATTAAATAAACTACTTCTCAGAAGTCACATGGTTTTGTTCAAATTAACTTCGTTCTTGCAGTGGGTAGAGAATAGATAAATGTTTCAGTTCATTTAATTAAATCATTGTATCTCTACACTCTGTCTCTGGAATTTGTGGCACAAGACCGCGAATAAAGTTAGAGAAGGAGAGATAGCGAGTGGGAAGGGAAAAACAGTGTGCGCTGCTTCAAACGGCTTGTAGTTTTCTCCTCCATGCACTCACTTTCCCTGTCACGCGTTCATTTGTCGAGTCCTCCCGAATCACTACTTGCGCAGAGACTTGTTTTCGATTGTTTGCTCCAGAGATTACCGGGACAGAGTATAGTAACCTCTAAGCAATCGATAGATGTAAATTTGCTTCTATTGTTTCCTAGATCACAACATTCAATTATTTTATTGCTATAGACCGACCAAGGCCGGCGAATCAACATAAATTATATCACTTTAAATTGATATTAGTAGGTCTTCGAATTTTAGAAAATTTCAAATGTTCACATTTGATAGAACAATAGACCGCTTTAGACTGATTGTTGTCTTTTACGGGCAGACGGACAAGCCGATCGAGTTAATTTTTATTTGACAGGTCTATCACTTCCTTAAATTTTGATTTTATAGCTCTGATAGTTCCTGAGATACTTATAGTTAACAAGGACGGACACGATCAGCTCATAAGGATACTTTTTTTCGGCATTTCTGGTTAGTACCCTAAATATCTAAAAAACCTACATGGACTGTTATTAAAATTAGTTAAAATTACAAGCATTATATGAATATTATGATCAACCAAAAATGAAAAATATTGGATAGAATTTCAAATCTTCGAGTTTTCGCTACGGGATCTGAAAACATATTGAAGTGAATAATAATTTCATCTAGAGGAGCTTCAAGCTCTATTACAAATTCTCAATAAAGATACACCGAAAACTGCAAGTTTTTCAAATTATTTTAGAGTTTTATGAACTATATTTGAATGCGTGTGGAGTTGTAAATAGATATTCACCTTTTATGTTACTAGTGACTACATGATTGTGATGATATTATGCTGCCATCTATGAGGACAAAATATAAGCTTAAGGTCTAAACAGTAATTTCACTGTTGATGAATATATTTGGTTATTTTATTCCCTTTTATATGATTTCCTCAATATATCTATTGAAGTGCGTTGCTGTTAGAATCTACAAGAAATAGCATGTGCGTTTGCTAGCGGCGACAGCGCCATTTTAACCTGTTCTGATTGGCTGTTTACTTGTCGGTTGCTGAACCAATGTTGAAAAGCAAACTAGCCTCCCTCGATGCCATAAAGTGGTTTGTGTGCCAGAAACTCTTTACCTTACCCTCTTCTTCTTACCAATCTTTTAATTAGCAAGTACTTGTTCTTCCTGTTCATCTACGCTTGCATTATTTCCTACCAGCAGGAGCTGGCCATCAGAATCCAAACAATCGCAACCGGATTCTTGTTCAAGCTTTCACCTTATTTTCTTCACGGGGATAAAATATATAAGAATGGCGGGGGAAGGGGGCTGGGTGGGAGGATAAGAACTGTTTGCTGAGGAAAGCCACTCAGCGTAAGAATTGAAGCGCAGCTTTCTTCCCAGTTCGCATCGTCAGAGGCAAGCTTAGCTGGCTGGGAGCACGCTGTAACAGCTTTCGTACATTGAGCTTCAACTCAAGCTCACGGCTATACAGGTTCTGCTTCAACGTTACTTCAAGCTCTTTCTTCGTTCATTTCTTATACAGAGTGTCCGAAAATAGTGTTTACACTCTTTGAACGTCAATAACAGGAACACTACTAACAGCAAGCACGAACGTCTTTTGGTGTCACATACCTTAAAGTTATAGATGTTCAAAACTACCACCATTGGCAGTAATACATTATGTGCAATCTGAACAGATCGATAAACAGCAGATACGGTTTCTTCGGGAAGGGAAGCGTAGGTTGTGCATGTCCTACGTCACTCAGTGTCTCTGGCTTTGTGACGTACATATATGCTCTCACACATACTCAACATAGTCATTGAAGCTTCAAATACAAAAAGTCCAGTTAAGTCATCTTTAATATTTTCTCTCTTAGTGAAGTTCAAAGAGTGTAAACATTATTTTGGTACACTCTGTATGTACACGCATGCAACCCACGTGCTCTTTCTATTCCAATTACTTGTCGCTTTTCTAGATATTCGGTCGAGACGATGCTGAAATGAATGTTGGGGAAAAGCTAATTTGAACATGAAAGCATGGCCCAGGATACGAATCTAGAACCCTTTCACTTCGTAGAGCGTTATGCTAACAACTCCGTCAAGAAGGTAGGCACATAAACGTGTGTACATACGGTATGATTCTAATGGTACGTCGAAACACCGAGACGACGACACGATGCGCACTATAGAAAAAAGACCTTTTCCGAGTGATATCCAAGTGTATTGTCACGTTGCTACCGTGTGAAAGGTTATTCCTGAACATCAAACATTACAACATCGAAACTGAAACATTAGACTGAACCAGAGCTGATTCGGTAGTTCGTTGGTAGAGAAATGGCATGGTATTCGAGCTGCATTCACAGCGTAAATTTAAGCAATTGGAATTTGAATTGCTGTTTTAAGCTCACTTTATGCACAGAAAGGCTAATCAGGACTGGAATTACAGTTTTAACTTGGATTCGAACCACTGAGCCACGTACGTCCGATTATCGAAAAAGGGACCCCTTGATTAAAAGGCGACGACCTTACCACAACGCCATTGGGGAAGCAAATTTAAACAAAGTGTGTGCAAAAACTTGTAGCATTATTTGGCTACTATTTCCTGATTGATTGGGTTTATTTTACTTCGCTTTTCTGCCCACTTTTGGCTAATCGTGAAGAGGATGAGATGATGAATTGATGAAGGAACACTTACAATAAACTCATGTCCAGGCCTGGATTCAAACCCGGGACCCTTGCCATTGTTGCGCGCTGTGCTAACCACGGAGGTTGACGATTACCATTGTGGTAATTGCAAAAATCTTTGCTGCTTGTAGCATAAACAGAAAACAGAAAAATTAGCAACAAACGAGGAAAGGGCAGTAACACCAGGGTAAACGTTGGAGACGAAAAAAAAGGGGGTGGGCATTCATTTAGTTCGCATTTTTTCCGAGAGCACAAATATCTTGGTGCCACGGTACCTCCCTTCTTCGACTTGGCGGGAACGCAGAAACTACGTGTTAATGAAGCTTTCGGCCAGGAAAAAAGCAAAGTGCAAGGCCATTATGCAGGCAGAGAACAGCCACGGCCATGGAGCAAGAAGAGAAGACGCAGCATCTTGGCTGAGATGGTGGTGGGAGGGAAGGGGTTGGACAAGACCGGGGACAAAATGAAGATCCCGTTATACACGTTAGAAGTTGGTGCGAGGGACTTTCGAGGATCTTAATGGGAAGAGAAACCATGCCTCCCTACAAGTCATCCAGACCAATTTCTCTCTCCAGTGAAGCTTCGGGGAGTCCGAAATTTGCGCCGAGATTAACTCCAAGGTGAAACAAAATCCGCTTTTGATAAAGCACGTAGCTTTCCTATCTATATTGTCTTTGCTTTCGTATGGGATTAGAATATTCGACACTTTGAACAGCTCAGTCATTTCACGGACTACTGCCAAGCTTTCCGAGAAAGAATAAAGGAGCGATAATTGCTCCAAAATTGGAGACAACGCAAAGGATAATGCTTGTTAAAAAAAAAAGAGAGTTTCCACGATTCACTTGGTGCTATGTCATACAGGCCAAGTTCCCCGTACATGTAGCACCGTGCCATGAAGGCACAATTAGGGGATGTGATGGTAGGGCTCCATACATTCTCGATCTCGGCCATTTTGGAGGTTATGTGATCAGCACCACGCTCCGGCCGCCTTTGCCCCCACGGGGTTTCTCCCAAGAACCCACTGATTTGAGGCTGTGGAAGCCCCAGAGCCCTTTTATGCTGGGACAAGGCCGGAAAAAAATTGCGACCTTATAATCATCCACCCAGGGAATAGAACCTGGGTATCCTGCGTGACAGTGAGACGCCCTACCTACTACACCACCCCGGCTCTATGTCATAAAGAAGTTAAATTATTACAAAAGTGCAGGCAATGCAAACAATAATGCTTGTTTTAAAAATGCTACGAATAATCCATTAGTAAAGTAAAAAGCAATATATAATCTTAAAATCCAACAAGTAGAATATCTGACTGATTGACTGAAGTTTCTTGACAATTTGTTTTTGAAGTTCCGTTTCCTTGACTTCTATTTCTCTTTTCCCCCAGTTTCTATGTTGTTTATATGATCTTAGCTTGTTTTCCTCTGCAACTGTCGCTCGAGGAGTTTATCTTCTTGTTTTTCCTTACGTTGTATTCACTCTGGCCGTGGGGTGCGGTGAGTGTGATGCATGATGGCCACTGTAAATATTAGGATGACTGCGGGGTTATGATGAACTCTGAGTTCGTTCCCGAATCTGGTTGTCACTCTTCTGATGACATCTTCTATCTGATCTATCTCTAGGTCTTCGTGTATTTGCAGATTCGTGGTCTATCATGGTAGAATATCAAAATCTGTTCTCAACCTTCTTTGATTTTTTATACATATCGTAAGTGTATTTGTCAACTATCTTTCACATTTTCCTCTTTTATTATAATTCACTGTTGCACATTCGACTTCATTCAATCACTCATTGCAATTATATAACTTTCCATCTTTGTTTTAATCATGCTTTACACCTTTCTACTTTGTTAAAATTAGTTTTATCCTTTGTCACTGGTGCTGCCATCTGTTATTGTCTAAGTCAAACATTTTCCTTTTATAGATCCTATGGACACGTAACAAAATAGAAGCTATTAATATTAAACGAGCAAAGGAAGCTAAATACCTTGGAGGAGGAAAAGCACTGCTCTCTAAACATATCCAATACACCACAACCAAGGCTCTAGCAACGATGAATAAGATTCTACAATGGCTACTGCCGAGTATAGATTGCTCTTAGCGACGGTTAAAACCCACATGTAATCTATATTGAATAACATAATCGCATATGGGGACCGAAATGGAAAAAACAACTTATCCAGACAAGCATGCAAAACCAAGCTACGATCTGCCCAAAGAAAGGCAATCCTTAGGTTAACAGGAGCATTTCGTACAACTTCCACACTGCGCCAACTCGCCTCGACCGGGATCTGGACAATTGACTTAATACTCAAACAAAGGGCTGCCAAGTTCTGGCTTAGGAAAGGAATTGACAACAAAATTATTGAAATTGTAGGTGATTTCGTTCCCACAAGGGCGGATATTAACAGGAATCTGATTCATAAATGGCAGGAAGAATGGAATCAAGCTACAGTAGGGAGAAGACTTTACAACTTCTTCCCAAAACATAGAAGCAAGATTAGGGATGACACATGTACAACCATCGAGGGGCCTTCTTCACTTTTTAACTGGCCACGAACCTTAAGGCCAACATCTGGCAGACTTAACCAAAGGCAAGGAGAGTACTGTCCGACATGTCCCGAAGTGCTGGATTCAGCTGAGCATAAGCTCTACCACTGCCCCACACCTGACACGAAGATAACTCACCTAAGGCATGAGCTCCCAAACTGTGAAACATAGCACCTCCTTCGGTCGGAGCACTACAACACCTTAAATGTTGGCAGACGCGGCGAAACCAACTCCCAATACCTCAACTCCTTACTCCACAGAGACTTGTAATTGAGCCAAGAAGATCAGCAAGGCTGCAGAACCAGAGACGTCTCCGATCATCAGAACAACCGACACAGGAACTTGAGGAAATGTCTAACGGAACTGACACAAACCCTTCGCAACACAATCTAACCGCTCCCCCCCTTCCTCTCAAGGCATCCTGATGTATCCCAGGCAACTCCCTGTCCCGTGAAGTTCCCAGGATTACTGTACTTAGGCTACACCAGTAGGGGAAGCGGGGGCTAGTTGCAACACTCAAAATTTTCAATTTCAAAAAATTGTATAATTTTTGCTTTTTAACATACGTCCACGAAACTTTGTAGTTGAAAAGCAGGATACATTCCACTTGCACAGAAAATTTGAGAACCTTGACAATCATGTACTTTTGTTGGAAATTTAAAATTTCCAAACACCTAACTTTTGTTGCAACACTTGCAAACCTAAATAAAAGTAAGAACAAAATCTTAATGTATTTAATAAATGATACAAAAAACGAAATGAATATTATGTTAGAAACAGTTCAACATATGCTGACATTAGTGGCGTACGCAAGGGGGGGGTTACCGGGTTTAAACCCCCCCCTTGAGCTTTTGAAATATTATGGAAAATGCTGTAGAAAAAATTAAAAATGGCTAATTTATCACAGTCAAAAATCTGCGACAGTAATAATAATAATAATAATAATAATTTGAATTATTATTCCCATGCAGCATGAAAAAAACACAACATTCCAAACACAATCTAAGCGGCCGCAAAGTTCAATTTTGCAAATTTTTTTTGCAAAAAGTCGCGCAGTGACTCTCGCGAGAATTGTGAAAATTCCTTGCTTCGTCGCAGTGTGCCGACCTTATTGCAAAGTTCTTCCCGGTACTGATTTCACATCCCCTTGTGAACTCTCAAGTGATGCTGAGTCTACATCCACATCATTAAATAATGTTGAAGGGCTTTGTGAATCACCTAGAAGTGATAAATGTGTTGGAATGTCTATAAACTTACTTTTCAACGAAAACATATACTCAGTGGAATTTGGCAACATGTATTTTCGCGCTTCATCATCATCATCATCCTGGGCGAGTTCCATAGGTAAAGGTAATGTAAATTCCCCCGTGCATATAGCACCGTGCTATGAAGGCACACGTAGTGGTGTGGTGGGCCCCAAAGATTCTCGATCTCGAACTATTTTGCAGGTGATGTGATCAGCACCATGCTCCGGCAGCCTTCATCCCCCAGGGTTGCTCTCAGGTACCCATTGCTATGAGGCTGGGTGCGGAGACAAGGCTGGATTAATTTCCAACCAATTCCGGGAATCGAAGCCGGATATCCCAAGAAGTTGTCAGACTAGACCAACGCGGCTCCTTGAATGAGTTTCATTTTTTTATTATTTCAATAAATTTAATATATTTGCTTGTTTTTATGGATTTTCTTCACACTTAAAATGTCTCACAACCGTTGACTAGACAGTTATTTTGTAACAAAGAAACAAAATAAATGTAATTTTGTTCTATTTCTTTCATAAATAGCAGCTGCATTAGTAGTAATTATTAGTAGTAATTAAACTAATTAATTAATTATAATAATTATTAATGTATTTATTATTAATAATAATTAAAGTATAATAAAACAATGGTAATGTGAATTTGTAGAAAGTTTTCTAAATAACACCCCCCTTGATGAAATCCTGCGTACGCTACTGGCTGACATTGTAACAATATTTTAAGCTTCAAGTAGACCTAGACCTAAATTTAGCATATTTGTGGTTTATAAATGTAAGCTAGATAAAGGAGTATACAAACAAAAGAAACATTTTCCTTAATCTGAGAAACAATGATGACAGACATAAAACGCATCTTTTTCGCACATTTCTTGAAATGTGCAAACCCGTCACACTCTATACACTGTACCCACTCCCTTCCACCTGTTGCAACTTACCCCTCACCCACTTTACTTAACAAAAGGACGAAGTTGTCTTCAACATGAATCTGATTATAAACATGACTGTTATTCTTTTACAGGTGAAAGTATATGTGTATCATTAATAGCAACATAGTCAACGACAGTTACTTGTCCTAGTCGCCAGTCACTCCAAAATAAATTATTCAAATTTATCTCACCTAGTTCGTTCTCGTAACTCTTCACGTTGAGAAGATATTAACAGTGTTGCAACCTACCCCTGTTGCAACTAGCCCCCGCTTTCCCTACTACATATTCCTTCTCCACAAAAAAAAACTTTACTACCCTTACTCCATCCAGGCTCTGTCCCGTAGTCCCTTTCCGGAACAATCACCAACATAACCATAAAAAAATCTCACATTACTTAATTTACACAAATAATACATCTCATGTAAACCAAGCCTGTTCTGGTTACCACAACAGTCTTGGTAACTAATTACAAAAACAAAAGTATTGTAACAAACAAACATGTTCTAACTGGCACCCCTAGGCATGGGGGTGGTAAGGGGATGACGTAAAAATAACCGAAAACGACCTATATAAGTGTGGAATCCATAGTTGTCGGTGTCGCTAAGATGAATAGTGACATTCCCAATGACGTTCAACGCCAAGTTGAGAGGGGGTGAAGAATAAAATGTCAAAAATGACCTACATTAGTGTCGAATCCATAGTTTTCGGAGTCGCTAAGATAATTGGTGACATTCACGATTGCACTTTTCATATGTGTACCAAGTTTGGTTAAAATTGCTTAAGGCGTCGAGACGTTTGATTACTTTCTAATTTGTATACTGTACTTATACTTTTCAATACTTATACAAGTGTACAACTTTGCTTCCGCCGTTTTTCCCCAAAAATATGACTCTGGAATGAATCTTAAAGTTTCCAAGTACGTTTTCACAACTTTGGCAACGTGGGGTCGTGCGTTGTCATGCTGAATCATACCCATGGCTTTCAGACGTTTTGAAATGGCTTGCTGTGTCACTCCCAATGGTCGTGCCAATTCATCTTGAGTTTGACGCGAGTCTTCACTCAGCAATGTCTCCAATTCTGCATCTTCGAAAACTTTCTGTCTTCCACCACTATGCCGGTCTTCGACGTTAAAGTCACCGTTCTTGAAGCGTTGAAACCACTCACGACAGGTTCTCTCACTTATAGCGTCCTCACCATACGTAGTGGAGAGCATTCGATGAGCCTCAGCCGCAGTTTTCTTCATATTGAAACAAAAGAGTAGAACCTCCCGCAAATGGCGAGAATTTGGCTCGTACACTGACATTTTCGATCGCGAACAACTTCACGATGCACACACCACTCGACTAATGTTTGAATGGGGTTATCTTGACAGAGGTCCAAGCTAACTGCGTGACGTCTGCGATCTGCTTCTTTCGACCGCTACTTCCTGTTGTTGCCACCTGTCGGAAAACGGCGGAAGCAAAGTTGTACACCTTGTAAATAAAAGTAGTTACGTTTTACACTATAGTTAGAATTCATTATATTCCTGTCTAATAGAAGATTAGGATAAATAAATACCCAGGCAACGCCGGGCAATCAGCTATAGCTCTTTTCAGTTCTTACGGCGGGCGCTCTAGAAGCTGGCAGGAGAAGTGAGGAGCGGGGAAACGACCAATCCAGCACGATAAGAAATGTAGCGGCCAGTAGAACGAGTTTCACGTAGTACTTTTCCCGGCCGCGTCGTGTCTCTCGGCGCCACTGCTGTTCTCTGGTTGGTCTGTTGCGTAATCCCCGCTCCCCAATTCCCTTTCCAGCTTCTAGAGCGCCCGCCGTAAGAACTGAAAAGAGCTATAGTAGTTACTAAACAAGAAGTTCATAAAAAATAAACGGGCGAACCGTACAACTCTCGCGGAACAGACGTCCTGGTCTAAACTTAAGACACCATGACAATAAGCGCACACCCCCCGAATATATGCGGGTGAAGGATGGGTACAACTAGGGAATTCCCACCATTTATTTATTTTTTACTTAGTAAAGAAAAGAAAATTATTCCAAAATGCAAGGAATAATGCTTGATAGAAAACTTTGCTACGAATAATCACTTAGTGCTATACCATGTCCCAGTCATCTCTGGAGCAAGGCAGCGCATGGAGGTTGAAAAGACGGAAATCGAGTGGGTAGATCGAATCAGTACATGGTACTGGGAAGGCTGGTAATTGAAGTGGCTTCTTCCCCCCCCCCCCCACGCAATTCCATTCATCTCACGTGTTCATTGATGGAGACGTCTCGCGTCACTACTTGCGTAGAGACTTGATTTCGTTTGCTTGCACCAGAGATAATTGGGGCAGAGTTTATGTTACAAAGGAATAAAAATTACTGCAAAACTACAGACAACGTAAAGAAAATTGCTAAGTTAAGATTTGTTGCTAAAATGGACACCATCCAACAAATGCGATACAACTAAAGTTTAACTTCATAGTGCTAACAATGCAAAGAGTTTGTATCAAAAGACAGGTTTGTGCGTACGAGCATACCGCCAGTAATTAATTTCCAATAATTGGTTTCACATAAAATATGTTACTTTAACGAAAACTGATGTAGAATATACGAAATCTGTAAATCAAACATGGCGTTACAAAAATGTTCGAAAACAAGGCGGAGTAGCTTGCAAGATCATAACATGCCACTACATTCGCATTCATCAACTCCATCAATTTCAGATGTTTACAACATGGATTTAAAGTCAGAAGTCGATCATTTGAGGAAGGGTAATGAGGAGACTGAGCATGAAAAATCCCTGAATCTGGCTCATGAAAAACTGAAAAAAAATCGAAAACATTATTCTGGTTAGTGAAAACTTTGAACTTGAAGATCGCAGGTTTTCAAACGGTTATTTTCGTTCCATGCACAAAAAGAAACTTTTGTTCTAAACATTGTTCAATTTATAATATTTAAAATATGTACATTTAAAAAAATGGTGGACCTGCAAAGTGTGACGAAAGTTTCCATACAGCAACGAGCAACGCTTTCACATTCAGCATACAAAATTCCTTAAGAGCAACACTTTCATATTCAGCATACAAAATTCCTTAAGAGTAACGCTTTTATATTCAGCATACAAACAAAATTCCTTCAATGCAACGCTCTCATATTCAGTAAACAAAATTCATTGAGTGCAACGCTTTCACAATCAGCATACAGAATTCCTTAAGAACAACGCTTTCATTTTCAGCACACAGAATTCTTTAAGAGCATAGCTTTCATATTCAGCATACCAAATTCTTTAAGAGCAACGCTTTCTAATTCAGCATACAAAATCCTTTAAGGTCAACGCTTTCACACTCAGTATATAAAATTCATTAATAACAATGCTTCCATATTCAGCATACAAAATTCCTTCAGTGCAACGATTTCAAATTCAGCATTCAAAATTCCTTCAGTACAACGCTTCCATATTCAGCACACAGAATTCTATAAGTTTCCAGTTCTTCAATCTTTATTAGTTAATGTGCTTTGTGCGGTTATCCTAAGTAACATGTTCCTAGAGTACTTAAACAAGTGGTATTTCCATTACTGTGCATGTAAAAATTCGGCTTCTCGCGCTTCGAGAAAGAAACTGACCCCTCATCCCCGCAACTACAGAGAGAAACCGTAAAATATATTTACATCGTTTAGTCCATTACCAGATATTTTTGGGAGGACTGGTAGTTATCCAGCCAATGGAAGAACAATATTACCCTGCATATTAATTGTAGAGACTGTTGCAAGCCCTGTGTGTGCTAAAGGCTGCGTGTTTACTGCTACGTCGCGAACGCTGGGACGAAAGAATGCCGCCCGTGTGTATTGTGTTTTGAAGGGCTTCCTCGACCCACCAGAGACCCTCCAGGAAGAGAGCGGGCGACTACATTCAGATCGATAAATGTTCGCTTAGTCTTCTTCCAGCAGTGTACGAGACGGTTTTCTTGCAGGCGCAGAAGGCCAGCCCGCCTTACAGATTCAGAGGAACGGACAGGCTCCTTTGTCCGGCATTAAAGCAAACGGAAGCAGCGTCTGCTCCAGTCTCCACACATGTAGAGCCCCGATAAACAAGTTTCCCTGTGGCTTTCTCCAATGACAAAGAGGGTATCAACATTGCGCCTTACGTGTCTGCAGCCTGCAAGCACAGACGCATTAAGTCCGTTGCATAACATCCAGGATATCACGTTCAGAAAACATCCTGAAGCTCGGCAACACGCTCTACTCTTATGTATATGTAGGTTCCGAACACTGAAGGGTTGACGATAAAATTTCATTTATCTTGCATTCTTTTCATTTGTAACGACACATAGGCATCACGGATTCGTCCAAAGTCATTATGCACTTTTAATATACAGCTGAAAGGATTCTGATAAGATTATATCCCTATAATATTGGTAATCCGATAATGTCAACTACTCTTCCACGTAGTAAGACTGCATTTTTGGGATCTACGAGGCTTCTGTTTTCGGACTCGCAGTCAATATAATCCTCTGTGGAAGTTGTGTTCTGTGTCCAGTAAATGTGTGTGTGCGCGCGCGCGTGTGATTATTTATTCATCTATTTCATCTAACATCCATCCATACCTTCGCGACTAGCCAAATCAAGGAGGGAAGCTACGTTAATAAAACAAATAGGTATAAATCCATTGAGTGGATTAAGGTTATAGAAGTCATAGATTTAAGTCATTAGTCCTTATAGATTTGTGATTTTATTAAATGAATATATTTCTCGTATGCAATTGGGTGATGTTACATCCTGCATTCACAACATACACTTCAAACAACCTTATCTAGCAGTGACGTAAATACATGGTTGCCAACGCGTTTTTTTTTTGTTTTTTTTTGTTTTTTTACGATATTCGTTCGAACAATGTAATATTTTAGTATGAACGAAATCAGTGTTTCCTAATATGATCAGCACAGCTTTCCGGTCAATTTTACCCTCGCAGATTGCTCCAAATTGCTCATTGATTCGAGATGACACAAACTCAAAAACTGCTTTACACAGGGGCATTTTCAGAAAAAAATCGACTTCAGATCACCTGCCTAGAGAATAATGATTTGAATTCCATTCGCATGTAGACCATTTGCAGAAGTAAGACTTTTTTTATTGTCGTATGTACCGCAGCATTCGTTGAAAACATAACTCTTAATATTTAAATGGTTTTATCGATTGTACGGTGTCTTACAAAAAGAAACTGTTTGTAGAGGGTGGTGTTCTCTTGTTTTAAGAGTATAGATCTGGTTTTGTGAATATCTAATAATCCAGCCATGGGCTGTCACTAAGGAACAGAAAGTGTCACTTGTGCTTCGTTCTGCGCAATGACGTAATACTGGTAAGTTAATATATCAATAGAATGTAAAACGACAGTGTAGCAATACGCAAATACGTATAAACACTCCCAATACATGAAACACGCCTATTACGTAGAATCAAGTATACAGTAAATCTGACCTCTGAATAGCGAGCAGCTCTAAACGGACATTTTAAAATTCCGCGGCAGAAATACATAAGGTTTAATGGTAATATTACTTCTTAGCAACGGACGCGAACACTGAAAACTACCTCCCCAAAGCAAATAAAACTCATAATAACGGACAGTCTGAAAGAAAACGGTCGCAATTCCTGGAATTCGGCACAACAATGGCCAGTATTTCGAACCAGCGCGCATTGTTTCATGTTACACCGAACGTATTTCTTTTTAAAAGTGAAGACAGTAGACAGTATCGTAACGCAACTCCCATGCTGCGTTTGGGATCGAACCAAGAACCTCTAGATTCAATTGGGTGATGTAGTTATTTCTCATTCATCTCTCAGATGGTTATCACTCGCTTGGCCTAAATGTGATAAATGCAAGAGGTTACCTTTTGAAGGAATGGCGATAGAAATTAATTTAGATTAGATATGGGTTTTATACTCTCCATGACTGAACCGATATGGATTGGATAAGAAAAGGATATTACTTGCCTTACAAATATATGAAGATTGTTCCTACACTTGTCCTCTCAAATGTCACCTGTCTGACCTCCCTGTCAGACATCGAGTCTATCACACACCATCGTCCAATAATCGTTCTCCACTTTGCTCTTCTCTCACAATCCGCAGACCTTACTCTCTCTCCTATTCTCGCCAACCGCTCACACCTCCTGACAATTCCAACACTCACCTAACGTTTGCCTAATTGCTTATTCCTTTCTCTGCTTCCTGCTATGCTAAGACTTCATACATCTTGCCCAATACCTTGGGTACGATACGCTCCTCTACCCCCTAATGAAAATCTTTTGATTTTCACTTAAATATGAAAGATTTAAAGTTGTATTCCATATCGATCCTTTCTATGGGGTACGATACGGTATTCTTTCTGGTTATCTCGAGAAGTAGATTACACTACGTGTACTGTATTTTCGTTTTTGAAATTTGTAATGTATGTAGGGATACTTTAGTAGATTTAAATTCACCGTATGTAGTAAAGTATTTTCTTCCTTGAATGTAGGGGGGGGGGAAATTATGTTCGTAAAGTACGTACTGTAATATGCTTATTCTATTGTGTAACATCCTACACGTTTTTCTGAACAGCGGACACTTCATAATAACGGACATTTATTTTTCCCCCAGGCCTGTTCGTTATTGAGAAGCTTTACTGTACAACTCTCAACGAAAAGTATGGCACGTTATTACAGGAGAAAAACATATTACATAATACGTCGTTGAGTTGCATACATAGAAAAAGACGAAGTCTCTACTCCTGCAGTAACTTATGGGTCACCCTCTCTGACACGCCTGCGCAATGTGTTATTCAAGATGTTATTCAGTTCTGACCTCGACACGGCGAGTTTCAGGTGGCTCCACAAGTAAAAATCAAGAAGATGGAGATCTGGGCTCGTTGTGGACCAGTCCACTTCAACTCGGGGACAAATCTAATTTTCGGGAAATTGTGTGTTAGGGTAAGAAACGTTAATATGGAAAACTCTTATGGTTCACACTTAACGAACACCCTTTATAATAGTTTGAATTGAATATTTAACAACATTGTGAATTATTGGAGTTTACTATTTCGGCTGTGACGAAATATAACATTCGGGCTAAACGCTTGTCTAAAAGGTTTCTCAAAGGTTATGTCTATTAGATTCTCAGGTAGGTTGATGGTACTGAACCTACAGTTTAAAGTGGTTGCCGTATCATTATGCATTGTACAGTCACGGACACTTCTGGGTTGTAATTATCCCGTTCACTTTTAATGGAATGGCTACAACCCAGAAGTGTCCGTGACTGTACCCTCAAGGGATATGTTGATTACAAGGCAACGTCGTTACAACTACGTCGTCGGGAGGCCTGGATTAACTACTGGAATATTACAGACTAAACATAGTAGACACAATGTTCGAAAATGTAGGCAATTTCTTCCACATATTTAAATACAAATTAAATTTGACTTTACTAACATTTTCTTCTACTGTACTAGATACAAAGTATTCCTATTTTGAATTCAGGATTATCAATTTACCCGAAGCGAGAAACTCTAAAAACGGGTTTATTACTTATTAAGAAAACATGAATTGACATGAATATACACATTGACATTGTGTATTCGATTGCGTTATCCTCTGACATTATTTTATATTTTCACGGCTTAATGCTGTCGCACAGATATCCGGATCAGGTTACATGGGATATAAATTCATTGTGTCACCATAAAAAAATGCAATTGACTCGAGCTCTAATAATCTTCATAAATTTGACAGCTCTTTGTATCGAGGAATAAATCATTGCTACTTTTGATTGTAAGTGAATTCTACACCTCGAGTATTACCTAGCTATGATCTTATACACAGCAGGAATATTCAGCATCCAAAACAAACTCATATGTAACCCTTTATACGAAAAGAAATATACTCTCTTGAGTTTCAAATTATGCCCGAAGTCTCCTAACAGTTGCCTTATCTAAACAATTTATTTGTCAAGTATAAGCAGTCTTTGTTTCTTTGTTAAAAAGATAGTGGTCACTAAACTGTAGTCCATTGTGCAACATTGTTATAATATGAAGATCAATCACACTTTTCTAAAAACACATTCACAAACAGAAAGTGTGAAGCAGTCCGCACAAGAAATATTCAAAAACTTTAAACTTTAAAACCACCTATATTCGTAAGGAATGGCGAATTCGTAAGGTAAATGTAGTGAAATATTTAAAAATAAATAAATAAACGAACCAGAACGGTCTGTTGCCATTTCTGACGAGACGGAAACGGAAGGTTCCAATTTCGAGCCATGGTAGTATTAAAATGCCAATTGGCGGTTTTTGAAAATTTTTAGGGTTATTTGGTTGGGCTAGAGCCTACAGTCACCTTTCCTGTAGCCTGACGTTGGTGGTCAGTATGCTCCAGTTCAAATAATTTTCCAATTCGAAGAATGTCTTCCATCAGCAATTTTACATCAAAATGTTCAGTTCTGAGCACAAAAAGTTTGAAAAAGTTTACTAAAAGCAAATACATTTTTTGGATCTCTGGTAAGTAAGAGAACCACAAAGATGTGTAATTTTATACTAGAGGACCATGCACAACGAACAACGCACTTTTCTTTCTAACTTAAGCCTCCAAGATGGCGTTGTCGCCTTGTGATAAAGGGATCTTGGGTTCGATACCCGACGGAGGCACATTGCACAGTAGTTCAGATCGCACTTTAAAAACGGAAGGTTCAGTTTTCATTAGCCAATCTGCGCATAAAGTGAACCTAAAACAACATCATCTCTCTCTCTTTCTAACTGACCTGCGTGAAACATCCACATGCAAGCCCCTGGACAATATGCAACCCGATTTACAACACTTCCCTGTTGAAGCCGGGAACCATACATCTTAAACAACAACTCTTCACACAACAAAGACAAAATTGAAATTCAGTTTCGGGATTCGCCGAACTTCAAACAAGAAAATCGAACCTCAAACGGATCACCTCAACCATGTCGCAAGAACGCCCTATATGCAAATTCCGTATTTCCCAACCTTTCTTTACACAAGCAGCCCCCCATTACTCCCTCATGAATACAGACGATGTCTTAGCTGTCAAAACAAACAAACAGTTCAAAGCATGCGCAGTCGCCGACATCCCATTTAGGTTACGAAAACATGAGAAGTTCTTTAAACAATGACAACCTTTCATGAATTGCAGCACTTGTTCTGGAATTTTCCCTCCAGCTTCAAGTAGGCCGATAGGAATGGCGAAATCCATACAAAAAATTATCAGATTGGTTCTATCTATCAAGATTATGGATAGTATAGGATATTTATGAGTTGTAAGAATATAACTTATACAGTAAAACCTCATTAAGCCGGACCCCGATAAGACGGACTTCGATTAATAATGACAGGCAAAAGACAACCACCCCCAAAAAAAGCAAAATGCAAGGTTTTAAATTTGGCTAGAAGTCAACAAGATAACTTTCCAAAGAAAGTGCAATCGACCACTGATGAAATTCTGTTTCCCGCAGACTTTGTACTGTATAGCGTATATAGGCCTATGCCCCTTAAATACACCATAATAAACGTGTTTTGTTGATATAAACGGAGTTTAAATACACTTTCTACTGTTCTTTTAGGTTATTTAAGTTAATCCGAACTTTCGTTAAACCGGTCCGGATTAACGAGGCTTTACTGTATCAAGAAACATTTATTTTGAAATTAACTTTCGCTTAGGAAAACAGGCACTCTTGGCTGCCATTTGGTAAAAGAAACTTTTAGATCCCGTATCTAGTTCAAACTAGTTTTAACAAACATAACTATTATATACTTGAAAATAGTTTTCACTAATCGTATATTCAAGTTTAAACCATTAAAATATCTTCATAACATTTTCCCAGGTTTATGTTTTTCTTTGCTCTGCCCTAGGAATCTATGGAGAAAATGAACGGAAACAAGTCTCCCCCCCCCCCGTAAGTGGTCTCGAGAGGGCTCGATCGGCAGCTAGAGGGAGATATTTCCGTAACATCTTTGGCAGTTATACATTTGAAGCTTCGGAACGAGTCACAACTCTAGAAGCAGCCAATTAACCAAGCGAGCCGCTGACATCATCTCAAACCAGAACCTATCGCTAAGCCCCTTGCTCAGGTTCTACACGCCCACTAGGCTCGCTAGACAAACTCGCGCATTCCGCTGGAGATGTTCCGAAAGTAATTCGACTCTACCAGCCGTTGCTGCGCTCATACTGTTCCAGGGTTGCCACTCTAGGACCATGATAAAATTCAAGTATAATATAATTCCCAGTTTTCAAGGCGAACTTTCCAAGAATTCAAGGCCACAAACACATATATTCAAAATATATAATTTAAGGTGCAGAGTTTACATTTGCCACTTCACATACTCAGTTTCGAAATACATCTACAAACACAAGCCACAAACGTTACGGGATAAATTAATTTACAAAAAAAAGCTGTTAATTTTATAAGAATTTCGAACTCGAATTTACCAAATCAACTTCAAGATATCTTAGTTTTCAATAATTTTCAGTCGGTTAGATAGATTTTTATGCAAAGGTCACTAACAAAGTAAAGGAATTGAGAGAATTCTGTTTTATTTTCCACACAGTTTGTTTTTCTTTTTCTTATGGCTAATTATATAAAATTAATGGCTAAACTGTGAGAAACTCGTTTCAGAGTATTAATAAATATGTAATATATAGATTCAACGTGACTTGGAATAATAAAAGTTTCAATTTTTCACGTCTACGGAGGAAAATTCAAGCAGAATTCCCGGAGACAATAATTCACGCATAATTCCCGGAATTCAAGGAATTCCCGGTGGGTAGCCACCCTGTGCTACGCTCCGCCCACTCGCTTCATTCCCATTCTCTACCGATGTGCGCGGTGATGCTCCCTCCACACATTCCTGGGACAGACAAACACAATACTGTATGTTTGTCGCGCGCGCGCGTGCGTGCGTACGTGTGTGTGTGTGTGGGTTAGATTCCTCTTCTCATATGTAATTATTTTTTGTATCTTTTATTCCCTTGTAATTTTTTTATATATTTTTTTTCATTTTTTAATATTTCAATGTAGACTAACTTCCACATTCAAAAATTGTGTAAATATAGTCAAGTGGAAGAAAAGGCTCCACAGCCTTAACTTCGCCATGTAAAAAAAGACGAAATAAATAAATTTTGCTCGCTTCTTTTGTTTCGAACCATACCGTCGTTAGGTAGTAATATACAGGTGCGCCCATTCACTTGTTCTGGCGAGCTAAAAGTGTGAAGTCATCAGTAGTAGGTTGCAGGTTATGATGCCTTTTCACGACTGAAGTTCACAAAGTTCAATTAATGGCTTATCTTTCTAAATAAAGTTGTCTGTGACATTATTCGAAGTAACAAACGGTAGAATATCTTAACAATTCAAGAACATAAAAACGTAAACACGCAGATGAATTAATTCTCTCGGGCTATCGACCAGGTCAATTCTCGAAAAGTTTCCAAGCTTTCGAGAGCTAACGTCAGTCTCATATTTAGCACAGAAGTGAAGATGAGAATGGGGAGCTGGGATATCGACCAGGTCAATTCTGGGACAGTTTCCAACATCACTCTTATCTTCACTTCTACCCTGAAGATGAGAGTGACGTAAGCTGTCGATAGCCCGAGAGAATTTATTCATCATTCGTCGCCAGGAAAGCTTCAAGACTTACTTTAAACACACAGGTTCCTCACAAAGAAATGAGCTGTTCACCAGTTCTCCAATTGGTTCCAGATTTGTTTGACCACCCTATACAGTGAACAGTATATTGTGTTGCTATTGTATTAATACAATTTGAACTAGGCAGTATCTCTATACATTCTGTTTAATTCGAACAATGTATCCAAAGAATCCTTTAAAGCAGGCGCCACAGATGCCGACCAGTGTGTAAGAGGCCATTGGAATTGATTGCATCCCCGAGTAGTTAACATAGCAAACCCCAGTAACAATAACAACTACACTCAATGCCAGGAAACGATCCAATCTTAAAAGGTGGGCATACAATCAGGCAGGCATTAAGGAACCCCTGGGTTTCCTTGCCAAGAGTGATTCCACGCTCTCAAGACCCGCCATAAATTACCACTCAGAAATAAGCCTCGACTTCAAACTTTTATTGCGCTCTGGGGCTCGTAAAGTTTCCTCCAGCGTCTTCTCCAGTGCTTCTGGACAAGTGGAAGCAATCCTCCCATCTCCTCCTGTCTTGCAAACTACGGACAGGCAGGGATCTCAAGATTTCTCCTGTCTCTGCGCATAAAAGTGAACGTCCACAAAACATCCAGGCTGTACGTTTAATTTCTGAAACACATTGCGTGTGCGTATACAGAGTGTCCCAAAATAGGGTTTTCTCTCTTTGAACGTCAAACGGCAAGAAGGAACTTATTTTGGTGTCACATACCTTAAAGTTATACAGGGCGGCCAAAAAAAGGTAACCGAAATGTAAAACCGTTGTATTGGTGTTCGGTTACCTTTTTTTGGGCCACCCTGTAGATGTTCAAAATGACCACCATTATGTGCAATCTGAACAGGTCGATAAACAGAAGACTGTTTCTGCGCGAAAGGAAGCGTAGGTTGTCTGAATTGCATGTCCCACGTCACTCAGTGTTTCTGGATTTGTGGCGTACACAGAATTCATCACAGTTCTCCACAGGTAGTAAGTAATTCAACTGTGTTAAATCAGGAGATCTGGATGGATATTCGACTATTCTTACGTTCCTCGAAAGAAAAATTTCTCACCTCTGCATTTTGTGTACACTAGTGACTACCCCTCGGCAGACTGTGACGGGACTAAAAACAAAAGAAGGCCTGCATTCTCTCACACATACTCAACATAGACATTGCAGCTTCAAATGCAGAAAGTCCAGTCAAGTCATCTTTAATACTATCTCTGTTATTAAAATTCAAATAGTGTAAACATTATTTTGGTACACTCTGTATAAAATAAACAAGCTGAACTTCATGTCTGAACTTTTTATCTCTATTATCCAATTATATTTATTGTTCAATTATCTTCCACTAATCGAAAAGAGTGTAAGATGTTAGGTTGAATATTCCTATTTATTAATAGAGAGGATTTCTAGGAGCTTAAAACTGAAAAATATTAATTTTTGGTATTGTAAAAACAGCGCAAATATGTGGCTAAACATCAAAAAAATTGTCATTCAAAATTCTGTCAAACAAATAGATACTCACCAGTCACAGCAGAACGTTAGTTACTCGCGGCATTCTGTTGATTACAATGAACAACAAAGTACATTGCCAATTTATCATTGGACGTGTAAGCCGAATATCTCTGAACAATAACTTGTATTGTGAAAACGACCTCCCCCATCGCACGTAGTCAGACGTGCATATTTGAAGTGCGGGATCAATTTCACCTACATGTTCGGATTTTTTCATCAAGGGGTCCCGGGTTCGATACCCGTTGGAGGCACATAGTAGGCGCTGTAACAGTAGTGACCGGTGAGTTGTAGAATGCCGACTAGGACAGTAATTTACTAATTTACCGTGTGTTTAGTCTATTTTATGCATTAACTCCAAAATATGCGTTTACACAAAGAATTCGGAAACTCTATTTTGTATGTAATTTCTAAAATACATACTTTTTATGTTCTTTCCCTAGAAATATGTGTTTTATGTGCTAAAGGTAAAATTATGCATATTTCTGTAAAATAAGACCTCGCAGATTACATTGCAGCTATACGGTCGGCACTTCTACAGAATATGGTCGATTTCAGAAGCAACAAAAAAAATATTTTTACCTTAAAATCCGCTTCCTATTTATTACAGTCATGAAGATTTCAGAGACCATATATGTCTTGCCAGGGCAGATGTGCTATAAACAACGTAATATTTGATACTACGTATTCTTGTGGAACATTACATTATTTCATTGGGTATATTCAGTTTTTCTAATTTTCCCTTCACCATTTGCTATTACGAGGAACTTGGGAAAACTGAACATACACAATCAAGAAATACGTAGTACATCTCCTGTGTGTGCCTAATCTTTAACAATCAAGAAATGATTCAAAGTTGTAAAATTGACTTCAAACTGTGAACGAATACCCAGTCAACAGATATATGTTTTAAACTTAGATCTAAGCATTAATGTTCCACAAGAATAGGAAATATAAAATATCATGCTTTTATTTCACATCGGACCTCAGAGGCCCCAATTGTGCTTCTAAGGGTCAATACAGGACAATTTTACTAATTCTGTAGCCGAAGGAATTCTATTAAATGGTGTGACATGTGGAAAAAACCTCTGTATTAAGGCATCCATAATTTTAATTTTAATCAATCTGGCTATAATTAAATATCTATTAATGGCTGATTATAAAGGTTTCTGAAGCACGACTCAAAGATAATAAACTGAATGTGGCCTGTTACAAGCAGGGAGTCGTAACGTACCCAATTTGCGTTACACGTTACGTTCCATTTTGTAGGAGGAAGAGTATGGTTCAGCTGCTGGTACCCATGTAACGTAACGAAATGCAATATATTATAGACTGACGTTACAGAGAACGTAACAAAATGTATTATGGTAGATATTAACGTTATAAAGGAACGTAACGAAATGAGCACATTGGAACATAACGTAATATGCAATATGGTATATACTACCGTTACAAGGAACGTAGTAACGAAATGCAATATGGTATATACTAGCGTTACAAAAACGTAACGAAATGCAACATGGTAGTAAATAACGGTACATAGGAACGTAATGCATGCAATCCTCCGTAACGGAATGAAGTGAAAGGCAATATGGTTAACTAACGTTACATAGGAATGTAACAAAATGTAAACCACTGTAGCGGAACGGAACAAAATGCAGTTGGGTACATACCATCTGCATAAGGAACGTAAATAAATTCAGTATGGTAGATGTTAACGTTACAAGGAAAGAACAATTCACAAATGTAAGCTAGTAACGTTATAGGCGCGTGACGAATATAATCTATTTAACATCAAGGAAGAAAAAGGAATAGCCAAAATCTCTTGCCTTTCATTGGAACATTGCGAAAAATAACTCAGTATATCGTATGGGATTAATGTGAAATAGCCGTTAAAAATATGGTTGTTTGTAAAAAATGAATTTCAACCAGGGTTGTTAAAGGGTCAGGAATTTTAAATCAATTCAATTCCGGTTCGGCAGGGAATATTAGCAAGCATAAATGGATCTGGACTGTAAAGAGCCTCTTTATGTATTTCAATTCGTTCCAGGGACATTTTCTCCTGATCAGTTGAAATACGGCAGAGGGACCTTCTTTCCGGATCAATTTAAAGACGGTCTAAGTTCCATATTGAAATGAAAGAATACGCAATTTGGACTGAATTTAAACTGTGCGATAAAGAAGGTTCCGGCCTTGTTGCGGAACCCAATAGAATTTATGGGTTCGTGGACGTTTAACAACCCTGATTTGATATTAAATTACATTTTTGACTCCAAATTGAATAAAGCTTCCAACTAGTGTAGAAATGAGTAGCAATAGGCGTGCGCACGGGGTGCAAGGGGGGCAAATGCCTCCCCCCCCCCCCTAATCATGGACATCTTTCGATATTTTAGACGCAGGGAAATATGCCATATGCATATTAACCCGATAATAGTGTTGCCCCCTCAAGAAACAACACTTGAATTCGAAATTATCGCATTCCTGCATCCCCATTATAATAATTAATGTAAATTACTATGACAAATCAAATTATACGTGTGAAATATATACTTTAAGCTGACATTCGTTTTCTAAAGGGGAGAGGTGACCATCCTCGCCCCCCTTCCAGATTTCCATGCCCCAATTTTATTTACTTTATTCCAGAAATTTAGGGTAGAGGAATCATATCGCCGGTTATTAAACGATATTGTGCTCTTGAAGAAAATGAAGTATTTTGAAGCCGATGAAAGTTCACAAAGCAACAACGGCGGAAGAAGGTGCAGTGGCACAACCACAAGGGGCAGGGGAGATTAGCCCTCAAACTTGTACAGAAATCAATTCTAGGAGGTAAGGAAGCCAAACATTGGACTATAGAAAGAAAGGTTGCAGAATCTAAGAGTAGCAAGATAAAAGAATACTCAAGATGGATTTAGTTTTCACGTCTTTCGTGCACTATTTCTTCCATACGGCCAAGAGCACCTGCAAGGGGGCACAGAGGGGCAATTGCCCCATCTCGATTTCTATCTTTATACTTATTTAAAAATAGTTATATAAACTTGGACAGTTGCTGCTGATTACGGTGTAAGTTTTGCCCGTGTAAGGTAATAAATAGATTAATTATTAATTTTTGAAGCCGCACCGTTCATTTATAAACACACTGTATATGAGCCATTGTGAATTAGAGTTAATTTAAACATTTTGCGTTGTTGCGATATTATCTATTAGGATAAAATTTGGACATAAATAATCTAAGTAGAAAAAGTGCAACTTGTATATCAAAATTGCCATGTCCATCTGATCTCCGAAAGTAGTGTTTAGCACGTCACATTTCAAGTATATGATTGATTGATTTGGTGTTTTGAGTCCACTTTATGCACAGTAAGGCTAATCGGGACTGGACCTTCAGTTTGAAGTGGAATCCGAACCACTTGTGCCTCCACCGGGTATCGAACCCGGGACTCCTTGATTACTAGGCGACGACGCAACCACTGCGCCATCGGGGAGGCCATTTCAAGTATAGTCCATGATTATATCTAGTACATGAACGAGATTTGTCCCTCCTCTCAAACAATTCGTGGCTTGTTCCCACCGAACGAAGTGTGTCACTTATAAATTAAGTTTCCGAAAGCAGGTATTATGCATGAACAGAACAAAAAATACTCCTGAGCAATTACAAAAATTATAAGCCAGTTCGTGACCGGGAGTTATTGACGGTCTCCCCCCCCCCAACCTATCCGCTTTAGGTTCCGGGTTCGAGTCCTGGTCTGTAAATATCTTTTTTAGGTGTCTCTTCATCAATTTAATCTATTTATCATCCATCTTCATAGTTTCGATTAATTATAAAAGTGACATAAAAGCAAAGCAAAATAAGAACAAATAAAAATAATTGCAAAATGACTAGAATGTCAGAACTACATTTGAAAAATAAAATGGGAGCAGAAGATTCATTTTCAAACAGGTATTTTGGTAGAATTGTGTAGACAGACAGCATGCTCCCGAAAGTTGCCAATCCACGTGTAGCATGACCTTCGATACTGGGGTTGCGCTTTTTCAGGAAAGTTTTCTCGACCCTCCTCAAGCGTCTTATCAAGAATGCCTCGGTGTTCGCAGCATTGCCAACTTATTTTCCGTCGGAAAAAGTCTTTTTCCTCCTATTTAATCTGCGGTTGGCTCTACAATACATCATATTAAACAAGATACAACAACTGAATTACGGCGAAGTAGGTTAGAAACCCTGCGTGCTCAAGAGCAGCTTCGATAAGGCACCTGAATTGTTTCGAGCTGAACCAGGAAATGGGCGATCTTTATTCCCAAAGGCCATTCCGTAAAACTAATGCCACAAGAAGTTTTCTGTGTGGATTTGAGAGCATGAAATTGTAGGTTGATGATAGTACTACAAGACGTCAAGTGGATTTTTTTTTTCTGTTTCGTTATTTTATATAGCTTTGCTACCTATATAGTTTGAATAACTAATCAATCATTTGATGAGCAGACAAACACGAAGAAGCCGATCCCGTGGCAAATTAGTTAGCGTAATAAACTGCGAAGTCTAATGTCGGATTAGAAAATATGGATGGGTCATTTGTCTTTATACCACTTCCATCACCTATCACATCCTTTATCATCGCGATTAACCGAAAGTGGTAGACGCGAAATAAAAATAGAACCTTTGCATGAATGTCCGAAAAAGAGGCAAGGACACGACCCACCTGGAAAAGGAAAGTCAACCAAAAATTATACATATCGCGCAATTGCATTTTAGCTATAATAATAATGTTAATTATTGCATGAACATGATAACTTCAAATTAAAGCAATGGCTTTTGAGGAGACAACACTGTTATGGGGGAACATGCACCTTGTTTGCCCCCCCCCTGGAAAAAAAAACTACCTTGCTTGCCCCTCCCTGGAAAAAAAATCCTGCAGACGTCCATGAACCTTTGGTATCGACTTCGGAGTATAAAGCTGCAACGTGCCACCACTCGTAACTCCAGGGGGGCCTCCCCCATGGCGCAGTGGTAGCGTCATTGCCTTGTAATCAAGGGGTTCCGGGTTCGATACCCGGTGGAGGCACAAGTGCTTCGGATCCCACTTTAAACTGTAGGTCCAGTCCAGATTAGCCTTAGTGTGCATAAAGTGGACTTAAAACACCAACTCAAACCCAACTCGTAACTCCAGGGTATGCCGAATTGGCAACACACCGCTCCTTGCTCCGGCTGGTAAGTTGGGAGCACCAGTTCTCACTCAGGGATCGGGATTAAGACGATCCACATTCCTCCAGGAAGGAAACCACCGAATTGCGACACGTGACAGTAAATAAAATTCCAAATACTTTATAATTAAAATGTCCAAATCTTTAATCACGAATCGCGCGCGTACATACTGATTCGCACAAGTTAAAAGTTATAATTTGTTGGGTCATGCACGCTCGCAGGCAGTCATAAGCAATTTATTTAACACGAGAGTCCGCGTACCGCCTTCACCGTTAATAGCAAGACCTCAACTGCTACCTCAAGCGCGAGGCGCAGCATAACAGATTGTTCTAACTTACAATACAAACTCATAACATAAAATAACACAAGAAAAACTGATAATTTATATAACACATCAATGTTAATTAGCGATAGTAAGCTAAAGTTAAGGTTAGCAACAATTAAAAATGCCAACGTGGAAGTTTTTACATCGCAAAGAACACGAAGCGTGGTTCCCCTACTCCTAACATAAACAGCCAATAGGAATACGATATTTTATTGAAAACGAGGGAGAAATACTTTGCTATAATATTACAATATTAAACTATATAGAAATAACTAAACTGATTTTATCAAATAAATCATATTTGCCCTTGTACATAAAAAAATGATTAAATAAAGATTTAGTTTATAAGGAAGACAAATTACTTCAATCTTGTACATTGTTGAACAAAAATCGATATTAAGAAGAAATGTATTTAACTTGTGCTTCAAAAACAATGAAAACGTTGCATATATTATTTGGGATCCTATAAATTCTGAATAAATGTTGCAAAAATACGCGAAAAAGAAAGTAAAAAAAATACGTGAATGATATTATAAAATATAAAGAAACGTAATATATACATGAATTATAAAAACAAATAACTATAAATAATTTAATCCAAGTTCTAAACTTGAAAATATGCGAATAAGATAAATGCCAATATACAACTGAAATCTGCCCGACATGGCGGTCGTTAGAAAGCATTGTTTCTTCAATGTATAGCGCGGCAATAGACCGCGACAGCCTCTTATTTGCCAGGAAATATCAACACGAGAACAGGGATAGGAATTCCTCTTATCTTAGATTTTCTCAAACTAATGGAGTGCATACATTGCTCTAAGCAGGATGCTCTCTACCTATGATGGGAGCAATGTATGCGCTCGAAACATTGGACGCTAACGCCGATTTAAGCTGGCTCGCAAGCCGAGAACACTGTTCGAATCTCCACAGGAATATAATAAAAATGTATCATACCCAAATGACACATCTGGTGTAATACCTAACGTGCCAAATTTTGGAAAATAGGAGCTGGTAGCGCCACTTCCCCAGGATTATTATCCGTGGCCTGCAAGCAAGGTTCTTGTATGTGTGACTTTTCTGTTTCTCAGACTACGTGTGACTACCTACAAATTATGTGAAACAATAACAAACATCTTCCCGACCGATTTCCAAGGCTCGTTTCACCCTAACTACAAACTACCACTTCGATCACTGCATGCACGAGTGAGTAGTGGTATTCGCGTGTCTTCCCTTTAATGCAAAACCACAATTTGCTCCACAGCATGCTAAGATTTTCGAAAGCAATACTTGTGTGTTAATTTAAATTTTGCTCGGTTCATTCATCTATACAGTATTTACTACTTCCAAATTTGTGCGCCTGTCTTGAGTTTGCATTCTCGTGGCTGCTGCCATATTGCGTAGATGAACGAAAAACACACTCAATATACCAAATTGCTTGTATGTAGACATCAGACGATAAGAGATGAAACAATTGCAGCCTACAATTTCCCTCAATCAACTACAATTGCCATCTGAGTATGAGAAACCACTTGCATTCTAACCGGGTTCGATTCCTGGTGGAGGCACAGTGGTTCATTTCCCACTTTAAACTGTAGGCCCACTCCCAATTAGCCTATCTGTGCATACAACTGAACTTAAAACAAGACAAACTTTCATTCTAACCTCAGTCAATTGTGGGAGCTGCTTAGAAGTAGTAGCGTTGCTGGCATGGTGGACTTCGGTTCTTACTTTTGCTTTTAACAGATAGATACATTTTGAATAATAGTGAAATCAAAGTAATCGATTATTTTACCGAATGACAAAGTCATAATGGAATTGTGTTATCTCCATTACAGAACAACTACCTAATCTCATTCAATTCCAGTGTTCTATCTGGTAGATAGATATATCAACCTTTGCAATGATGTAAACTTTCAGTGCAATGGCGACAAAGGTCCAATAACTATAATGTCAAACTTTAAAGATTTCCTGACAAAATAAAAAAATGGACAGATCATTTACATTCTCAATGGACATGTTGAAAAAAAGACATTCATTTTTTTTAATTTCTTTTTTTAGCGTAGGTAAAAGGAAGTCACTTGAATAAAGTGGGAATATAATCAAAATGTCCATCAGGTATTCATTGATTTCAAAAAAGCATATGATTCGGTCAAAAGAGATAAATTATATAATATATTAGTCGAATTTGGAATACCTAAGAAGCTTGTTAATATGATAAAAGTATGCACCAGTGAAACAGAAAGTAAAATTCGTGTGGGTATTTATGTGTCTGACAAATTTACAATTCATGATGGGTTGAAACAAGGAGATGCATTATATCCATTGCTCTTTAATTTTGCCTTAGAATATGCTGTTAGGAAGGTAAAAGAAACTAACGAAGGACTAAAATTAAATGGTGTGACTCAGTTGTTAGCATATGCAGATGATGTAGACTTATTAGGGGATGATATAAATACAATTAAGAATAATGCTAAAATACTTTTCAAAACTACTAAAGACATAGGTTTGGAAGTTAACAAAGAGAAAACTAAATATATGCTTACAGGCCGAAACCAAGGGTTAGGTAATAATCAAAATCTAATTATTGATAACAACTCGTTTGAACCAGTTTCCAAATTCAAATACTAAGGAGTAATATTAACCAATGAAAATTATATTAAAGAGGAAATAAAAAGTAGGCTTAATTCAGGAAATGCATGTTACTTCTCTCTTCATAAACTTTTGTCTTCTAGTTTAATAACTAAGAAACTAAAAGTTAAAATATACAAAACAGTAATTTTGTATGCAGTACTCGTATTGTATGGGTGTGAAACTTGGTCCCTTACATTGAAAGAGGAACATAAATTGAGAGTATTTGAAAATAAGGTTCTTAGGAAAATATTTGGAGGGATGAGGAGACAGGTGAGTGGAGAAGGTTACATAATTTAGAACTACATAATTTGTATTCATGTCCAGATGTTATTAGACTAATTAAATCAAGAAGACTTAGGTGGGCAGGCCATATGGCACGAATGGGAGAGGAAAGAGGAGTTTATAGGATTCTTGTTGGGAAACCTGATGGTAAGAGACCTATAGGAAGGCCAAGACGAAGATGGAGGGACAACGTTGAGATGGACCTAAAGGAAATCGGTAGGGATGGAAAAGAGTATTTAGATCTTGCTCAATATAGGGACAGATGGAAGGCCTGTGTTGCTGCAGCCATGAACCTTCGGGTTTAAGAAAGCTAGAGAGTTAGTTAGTTTAAAAGGAAGTAGCTAAAAATGAGTAAATAAAAATATTACGTGGCAGAGTGGTTAGCACAGCGCACTACGACGCCAGGGGTCCCGGTTTCGAATCCCGACCTGCACATGAGTGTTCTCTGTGTGTGTCCCTTCATCAGTTTCAGCATTCGTCGCTCATGCTCATCTTCGCTTTCTGAACCGCCAGGTGTACAGCACGTGGCGTAGCGTTTCGCGTCCGAATTCCAGGAACAGGCAACTTACGGTTACCTGACCAAGTAGCGTTTCGTCCGAGGGCTACCATCCTAATAGTGTTTAATGAAGCAAACTCTTGCTAACACTCTTAAATGCTCCATCCAAGAAAATATCTTTTTGTTGTTTTAATATTTCTTTCCCTCTGGAAATTGCAAATCTCACCTTCATAGTTGTCAGATAGTAAGAAAGTGTTGCCATCTGACATGACTAAAATTTCTAGATCCAAGTTCACTTCCTCTCGACGATTTGTTTTGATTTGATTTGTTGTTTTAAGTCCACTTTATGCACATTAAGGCTAATAGGGATTGGACCTACAGTTTAAAGTGGGATCCGAACCACTTGCGCGTCCACCGGGTATCGAACCCGGGACCTCTCTCTCGACAATTTGTCTTGAGTCTGCACTCCGCTGTCTTTGCAATGTAGTTTTAAAAGTTGTAAACCCAGGTATACTAGTCACCAATTCCATCGCTGCCAGTGGTTAGTCATGGTGTGACTCATCATCAGCCAGGCTAGAACGAAACGCAACTCATTAAACCGTCGCAGACGAACTGTAGCATTTTTCCAGAAATTTCGCTTTCGGACGAAACGCTACTGAACCGTACAGCAGTCCCAATGCCTGCTCCAAGTTGCACAGCTGCTTTCGGAGCTCTTGGTTTGGAAAGGGGGTGGGGATGAGGAAAGGGTCTTGATTTTTTATACTGAAGCTCGTTCATTTCGTTCTCCTATTTCTCTTGGTTGAATTTTCTGAGATACGGAATCTACCTCATTTTGCTTTTCATTACGTTTTATTGCATCACCCACGGTACGCTTACATGTACTACTTAACATTTTAAATTTCCCTGTACCCTTTGGTTAGGTACGGTAAACATAAATAGCTGCCATTCGTCAAATGTTGTGTTTTTGTTACCCATTTTTCTCGTACTTCAGTCAGGGAGCAATGCAGCTACTGGTAACAAATGTAGTCAGGAAGTAGATCAGTTGTTCCTTCCCCGCACTGTAGTTGACCAGTAGAAAAAAACTATGTAAATCCTCGTTTCTATTACCACAAATTTGCCGTGCAACATGACGCGCGGCATGCGACGCTGCATGTGCCAAGCATTTGTTGAAATGGAAACTGTCTGCAACATGCCGCGGCGCAAGTGCCGGGGACAAAATTGCCCCAACAATTAAGACGCACAACATGCGCCGCGGACAATGGAAACAGCCTGCAGCAAGTTCCTGGGGCATGCGCAATAGAGCTGAACCAGGAAATGGGCGATCTTTATTCCCAAAGGCCATTCCGTAAAACTAATGCCACAAGAAGTTTTCTGTGTGGATTTGAGAGCATGAAATTGTAGGTTGATGATAGTACTACAAGACGTCAAGTGGATTTTTTTTTTCTGTTTCGTTATTTTATATAGCTTTGCTACCTATATAGTTTGAATAACTAATCAATCATTTGATGAGCAGACAAACACGAAGAAGCCGATCCCGTGGCAAATTAGTTAGCGTAATAAACTGCGAAGTCTAATGTCGGATTAGAAAATATGGATGGGTCATTTGTCTTTATACCACTTCCATCACCTATCACATCCTTTATCATCGCGATTAACCGAAAGTGGTAGACGCGAAATAAAAATAGAACCTTTGCATGAATGTCCGAAAAAGAGGCAAGGACACGACCCACCTGGAAAAGGAAAGTCAACCAAAAATTATACATATCGCGCAATTGCATTTTAGCTATAATAATAATGTTAATTATTGCATGAACATGATAACTTCAAATTAAAGCAATGGCTTTTGAGGAGACAACACTGTTATGGGGGAACATGCACCTTGTTTGCCCCCCCCCTGGAAAAAAAAACTACCTTGCTTGCCCCTCCCTGGAAAAAAAATCCTGCAGACGTCCATGAACCTTTGGTATCGACTTCGGAGTATAAAGCTGCAACGTGCCACCACTCGTAACTCCAGGGGGGCCTCCCCCATGGCGCAGTGGTAGCGTCATTGCCTTGTAATCAAGGGGTTCCGGGTTCGATACCCGGTGGAGGCACAAGTGCTTCGGATCCCACTTTAAACTGTAGGTCCAGTCCAGATTAGCCTTAGTGTGCATAAAGTGGACTTAAAACACCAACTCAAACCCAACTCGTAACTCCAGGGTATGCCGAATTGGCAACACACCGCTCCTTGCTCCGGCTGGTAAGTTGGGAGCACCAGTTCTCACTCAGGGATCGGGATTAAGACGATCCACATTCCTCCAGGAAGGAAACCACCGAATTGCGACACGTGACAGTAAATAAAATTCCAAATACTTTATAATTAAAATGTCCAAATCTTTAATCACGAATCGCGCGCGTACATACTGATTCGCACAAGTTAAAAGTTATAATTTGTTGGGTCATGCACGCTCGCAGGCAGTCATAAGCAATTTATTTAACACGAGAGTCCGCGTACCGCCTTCACCGTTAATAGCAAGACCTCAACTGCTACCTCAAGCGCGAGGCGCAGCATAACAGATTGTTCTAACTTACAATACAAACTCATAACATAAAATAACACAAGAAAAACTGATAATTTATATAACACATCAATGTTAATTAGCGATAGTAAGCTAAAGTTAAGGTTAGCAACAATTAAAAATGCCAACGTGGAAGTTTTTACATCGCAAAGAACACGAAGCGTGGTTCCCCTACTCCTAACATAAACAGCCAATAGGAATACGATATTTTATTGAAAACGAGGGAGAAATACTTTGCTATAATATTACAATATTAAACTATATAGAAATAACTAAACTGATTTTATCAAATAAATCATATTTGCCCTTGTACATAAAAAAATGATTAAATAAAGATTTAGTTTATAAGGAAGACAAATTACTTCAATCTTGTACATTGTTGAACAAAAATCGATATTAAGAAGAAATGTATTTAACTTGTGCTTCAAAAACAATGAAAACGTTGCATATATTATTTGGGATCCTATAAATTCTGAATAAATGTTGCAAAAATACGCGAAAAAGAAAGTAAAAAAAATACGTGAATGATATTATAAAATATAAAGAAACGTAATATATACATGAATTATAAAAACAAATAACTATAAATAATTTAATCCAAGTTCTAAACTTGAAAATATGCGAATAAGATAAATGCCAATATACAACTGAAATCTGCCCGACATGGCGGTCGTTAGAAAGCATTGTTTCTTCAATGTATAGCGCGGCAATAGACCGCGACAGCCTCTTATTTGCCAGGAAATATCAACACGAGAACAGGGATAGGAATTCCTCTTATCTTAGATTTTCTCAAACTAATGGAGTGCATACATTGCTCTAAGCAGGATGCTCTCTACCTATGATGGGAGCAATGTATGCGCTCGAAACATTGGACGCTAACGCCGATTTAAGCTGGCTCGCAAGCCGAGAACACTGTTCGAATCTCCACAGGAATATAATAAAAATGTATCATACCCAAATGACACATCTGGTGTAATACCTAACGTGCCAAATTTTGGAAAATATGAGCTGGTAGCGCCACTTCCCCAGGATTATTATCCGTGGCCTGCAAGCAAGGTTCTTGTATGTGTGACTTTTCTGTTTCTCAGACTACGTGTGACTACCTACAAATTATGTGAAACAATAACAAACATCTTCCCGACCGATTTCCAAGGCTCGTTTCACCCTAACTACAAACTACCACTTCGATCACTGCATGCACGAGTGAGTAGTGGTATTCGCGTGTCTTCCCTTTAATGCAAAACCACAATTTGCTCCACAGCATGCTAAGATTTTCGAAAGCAATACTTGTGTGTTAATTTAAATTTTGCTCGGTTCATTCATCTATACAGTATTTACTACTTCCAAATTTGTGCGCCTGTCTTGAGTTTGCATTCTCGTGGCTGCTGCCATATTGCGTAGATGAACGAAAAACACACTCAATATACCAAATTGCTTGTATGTAGACATCAGACGATAAGAGATGAAACAATTGCAGCCTACAATTTCCCTCAATCAACTACAATTGCCATCTGAGTATGAGAAACCACTTGCATTCTAACCGGGTTCGATTCCTGGTGGAGGCACAGTGGTTCATTTCCCACTTTAAACTGTAGGCCCACTCCCAATTAGCCTATCTGTGCATACAACTGAACTTAAAACAAGACAAACTTTCATTCTAACCTCAGTCAATTGTGGGAGCTGCTTAGAAGTAGTAGCGTTGCTGGCATGGTGGACTTCGGTTCTTACTTTTGCTTTTAACAGATAGATACATTTTGAATAATAGTGAAATCAAAGTAATCGATTATTTTACCGAATGACAAAGTCATAATGGAATTGTGTTATCTCCATTACAGAACAACTACCTAATCTCATTCAATTCCAGTGTTCTATCTGGTAGATAGATATATCAACCTTTGCAATGATGTAAACTTTCAGTGCAATGGCGACAAAGGTCCAATAACTATAATGTCAAACTTTAAAGATTTCCTGACAAAATAAAAAAATGGACAGATCATTTACATTCTCAATGGACATGTTGAAAAAAAGACATTCATTTTTTTTAATTTCTTTTTTTAGCGTAGGTAAAAGGAAGTCACTTGAATAAAGTGGGAATATAATCAAAATGTCCATCAGGTATTCATTGATTTCAAAAAAGCATATGATTCGGTCAAAAGAGATAAATTATATAATATATTAGTCGAATTTGGAATACCTAAGAAGCTTGTTAATATGATAAAAGTATGCACCAGTGAAACAGAAAGTAAAATTCGTGTGGGTATTTATGTGTCTGACAAATTTACAATTCATGATGGGTTGAAACAAGGAGATGCATTATATCCATTGCTCTTTAATTTTGCCTTAGAATATGCTGTTAGGAAGGTAAAAGAAACTAACGAAGGACTAAAATTAAATGGTGTGACTCAGTTGTTAGCATATGCAGATGATGTAGACTTATTAGGGGATGATATAAATACAATTAAGAATAATGCTAAAATACTTTTCAAAACTACTAAAGACATAGGTTTGGAAGTTAACAAAGAGAAAACTAAATATATGCTTACAGGCCGAAACCAAGGGTTAGGTAATAATCAAAATCTAATTATTGATAACAACTCGTTTGAACCAGTTTCCAAATTCAAATACTAAGGAGTAATATTAACCAATGAAAATTATATTAAAGAGGAAATAAAAAGTAGGCTTAATTCAGGAAATGCATGTTACTTCTCTCTTCATAAACTTTTGTCTTCTAGTTTAATAACTAAGAAACTAAAAGTTAAAATATACAAAACAGTAATTTTGTATGCAGTACTCGTATTGTATGGGTGTGAAACTTGGTCCCTTACATTGAAAGAGGAACATAAATTGAGAGTATTTGAAAATAAGGTTCTTAGGAAAATATTTGGAGGGATGAGGAGACAGGTGAGTGGAGAAGGTTACATAATTTAGAACTACATAATTTGTATTCATGTCCAGATGTTATTAGACTAATTAAATCAAGAAGACTTAGGTGGGCAGGCCATATGGCACGAATGGGAGAGGAAAGAGGAGTTTATAGGATTCTTGTTGGGAAACCTGATGGTAAGAGACCTATAGGAAGGCCAAGACGAAGATGGAGGGACAACGTTGAGATGGACCTAAAGGAAATCGGTAGGGATGGAAAAGAGTATTTAGATCTTGCTCAATATAGGGACAGATGGAAGGCCTGTGTTGCTGCAGCCATGAACCTTCGGGTTTAAGAAAGCTAGAGAGTTAGTTAGTTTAAAAGGAAGTAGCTAAAAATGAGTAAATAAAAATATTACGTGGCAGAGTGGTTAGCACAGCGCACTACGACGCCAGGGGTCCCGGTTTCGAATCCCGACCTGCACATGAGTGTTCTCTGTGTGTGTCCCTTCATCAGTTTCAGCATTCGTCGCTCATGCTCATCTTCGCTTTCTGAACCGCCAGGTGTACAGCACGTGGCGTAGCGTTTCGCGTCCGAATTCCAGGAACAGGCAACTTACGGTTACCTGACCAAGTAGCGTTTCGTCCGAGGGCTACCATCCTAATAGTGTTTAATGAAGCAAACTCTTGCTAACACTCTTAAATGCTCCATCCAAGAAAATATCTTTTTGTTGTTTTAATATTTCTTTCCCTCTGGAAATTGCAAATCTCACCTTCATAGTTGTCAGATAGTAAGAAAGTGTTGCCATCTGACATGACTAAAATTTCTAGATCCAAGTTCACTTCCTCTCGACGATTTGTTTTGATTTGATTTGTTGTTTTAAGTCCACTTTATGCACATTAAGGCTAATAGGGATTGGACCTACAGTTTAAAGTGGGATCCGAACCACTTGCGCGTCCACCGGGTATCGAACCCGGGACCTCTCTCTCGACAATTTGTCTTGAGTCTGCACTCCGCTGTCTTTGCAATGTAGTTTTAAAAGTTGTAAACCCAGGTATACTAGTCACCAATTCCATCGCTGCCAGTGGTTAGTCATGGTGTGACTTATCATCAGCCAGGCTAGAACGAAACGCAACTCATTAAACCGTCGCAGACGAACTGTAGCATTTTTCCAGAAATTTCGCTTTCGGACGAAACGCTACTGAACCGTACAGCAGTCCCAATGCCTGCTCCAAGTTGCACAGCTGCTTTCGGAGCTCTTGGTTTGGAAAGGGGGTGGGGATGAGGAAAGGGTCTTGATTTTTTATACTGAAGCTCGTTCATTTCGTTCTCCTATTTCTCTTGGTTGAATTTTCTGAGATACGGAATCTACCTCATTTTGCTTTTCATTACGTTTTATTGCATCACCCACGGTACGCTTACATGTACTACTTAACATTTTAAATTTCCCTGTACCCTTTGGTTAGGTACGGTAAACATAAATAGCTGCCATTCGTCAAATGTTGTGTTTTTGTTACCCATTTTTCTCGTACTTCAGTCAGGGAGCAATGCAGCTACTGGTAACAAATGTAGTCAGGAAGTAGATCAGTTGTTCCTTCCCCGCACTGTAGTTGACCAGTAGAAAAAAACTATGTAAATCCTCGTTTCTATTACCACAAATTTGCCGTGCAACATGACGCGCGGCATGCGACGCTGCATGTGCCAAGCATTTGTTGAAATGGAAACTGTCTGCAACATGCCGCGGCGCAAGTGCCGGGGACAAAATTGCCCCAACAATTAAGACGCACAACATGCGCCGCGGACAATGGAAACAGCCTGCAGCAAGTTCCTGGGGCATGCGCAATAGAGTAGAAACAGACGACGCGACTACAATCTGTGGTCCAACAAGATTTAATAACAATGCAAAATCACTTACAGTCATTCTTACAAAGTTTTCGTATCCACTCTGAAGACGTAAGTCTCTCATCAACGAGTTATACGCTCCTTCCGAATTTATTTTCGCTAGAAAACTTCTAATCCACCATCTAGGTCGTTTTCGCCTCTTTTTTTTACAAGTTCATGGTACGCGCCTGCCATAACCACAAAACCCGCCATAGTTGTATTGTTCATCTTTACACAAGTTAAATCACTACCAAATTATTACAATACAAGAGAAGAAACACTGACTACTCTAAAGCACAATGGAACAACGCTACACTCAAGCCCTGCACTCCGGTGCTGTTGCGGGCGTATTTTGCAGAAGTAGTTTTGAATTGGAAACAGTGCACTGAATGACGCGCAACATGCGCCGGCACATGTTGCGCGTCATGGGTCTTGAACTTGTCAGAATGGTAACGTAGCTTAGCAGAAACAGAAGGCTTTCACGATTTGTCTGAATATTAAAGTGATCTCTTTTTTCACACCCAAACATAAATAACTATTTTCAGATTTGAAAACGTAACAGGGGTGTAAGGGGTGACCTTCCACGTATTACATCCAATCCTCAACTTCATTCCACGTAGTACACCCTGGACTGCTCTTTGCAGACTAACGAGACTCTGGCGACTGGCCCTATGGCCAGATAATTCTGTGTGTTCTCCTGCTTTCTGTCATATGCGCTGAGTGCCTCTTTACAGCCTCAGCTTTTAACCTGTCAGAATATTTTAATATTTTTGTTATGCGACATTACAGTTATGTTATTTGTTATGGTAAGGGGCTGCACCCCGTATAACGTAGCGGGCGCAAAATAGCCTAAGTGCTGACGCACCCAAAATTTGAAAAAAAAGTTACATATAACTTTAAGAAATGAGTATAAATATTTCACCATCGTTTATATTTATGTACATGTTGTTAATTTTCAAATATTGTGAAGAAATGCAGCAAGATGCTACGTATTTGATTACTAATGTGAGCCACTGTATATGTTATGTTTTTTATTTCATGAACAATGTATGGTCAAACATTACTTTGAGCTCCGTGGCGGAGTGGTTAGCACAGTGCAATACGACGCCACAGGTTCCGAGTTCGGATCACAGCCTGTGCATTATTTTCTTTGTGATGTCCTTTCATCAATTTTGTCATTTCATCACCCATCCTCGTCTTCGCGATTAGCCAAAAGTGGCATAAAACCAAAGTTACATATAACAAATCAAAATCAAACATTACTTGGCATGACAAGAATGGATAGGTTATTTTGAAGCTGCTGTTATTAAAAGCAAATTCTATGTAGCTTTCCTAGACAGAAGTTTCACACACAGAAACTGATTGATTGGATAACGGCTGCGGATTCCTACTCGAGCAGAAAATATATATATTTCCATTTATTACTTACAACAATAGCAGACTGATTTCCTGCTAAATCAAAGAAAACTTGCATTCACAGTTACAAATTGACGTGTTGAATGAAGTTAACTACAGATTTCTCTCACTCCAATTCTGATTAATCGAACAGCACACCACAACGTGGGTCATTATATATTTCCAACTTACTCTCGAGTTCCTCAACTAAAAATATATTGACTGCGAGACAAAAACTCCTCTCCGATAACACATTATATGCAGAGTATACGTAAGTTGAAATTCCATCATAATAATAATTTGAATTCTTCAAGTAGTAGCTACAAATATAATTTTTCATACATATTTTGTTAGCAAAATATGAAGTTCCTCACTTCACAAGGATAACATATACACAGTATTTCACAAGAGTTTTTAGTTCGAGCTAGTCGTAGGCCTAATATCAATATAAACGTCACTTCATTACTTAGTTTAAAAAAAAGTACCAGGCAATCAGAATTCGAGGGTATGCCTGAAATTATTTGTAGTATCTCATGTATCAAGGGGGCTTTTTAAGTAAAATGAAGGATACATACCACATGCTTTGGTCAATTCAGAGTAGTAGAAACGTAATTATACTGCATGTTGCAACTGAAACCGTAGCCTCGAAGGCCGAAGTCGTTTAGTGATCCACTCATACACTCGGTACCAAACATTTCAAGTTCGAGTAGACATCTGGGCATGGCTGTTTTTTTTTTGTAAGCATCCCTTCATAGATTTAATATGATCATCATTCATCTTCATCGTCGCGATGATCTACAAGTGGCAGAAAAGCGATATAAAACATGAATAATACAAAAGTATAACAAACAAAAGAGGATAAAAGGATGAACTGAGTTTGAGTTAATGATAGGAAGTTTTATAAAATTACTGTTTCTTGAATAATCTTGTCCTTTGTTCCGATTGTATTTCCCAGTCACACGTTGCTCAATGTCCATGTCGACTGCCGTTCTTGCGTTCTTGAAAATTACTTTCTTGTCTGGCTATGCCCTTCTTTCAAACGTGGTAGGTAGGCGGGCGTTCTGTCTGTTTCTACACCAAAAAGTTTAATGCACCTCCTGTCCAAGAAGACAAGAATTACTGAAAGTAATTTTCAAAATTGTAAGCGGATGAGGGCCCTTGTAAATGATAAATATACTGTCCTTTTATTCGCTTAGTTTTGAGAATCACTTTCCATACAATTCTTGCCTTCTTGAGAGTCCAATGGCCCTGTCTAGCTACAGACCAGTTGCACAAACGCGGTGTCGTTTGTTTCGTACAACAATTACATCTAACATTTCGTTTCTACGCATTTTCTACTTGCCAAAAGTGCCTTTCATATAGCCCCAAGGCGTTGTCTACTCGGATGCTTTGTGATCGAAGGTCACGTGTACAAAGTTTCAGGATTCAGATTTTCGATTTTGCGTGGTGCTGCTGCTATCAGTTCTGTTCGCCTTCTCAAGGTCGCGAAGCAAGCAATTATTTTTCGTCTTCCGATAGGAGAAAGCTTGCCTCTCGCTTAGGTGGACGAACGCGTGGCACGGTTGATTTTTTGGCTCGACCATGGTGTCCTTTATGTTTCGTCCTTCAGCTACTTAATCTAAGCACGAATCATTCTCATCGCCAAACAACTGTATTTTTTAAAGAAAAATTATGTAATACATGTAAACAGAGAGAGAGAGATAGATAGATAGATATAAACGTTTTCCCTCAACAAACGTTTGCTTTGCTATCGTATAAAGTGAACGTACATGTTAAAATTCATCTAGCATAAATAATCAAATTAGAACAAATTCACATAAAGCGATTAAGTATGCAGAAAATAAATATATTTGTGATAAATACATAGTTAATAAGTAAATTCCAATAACCAGAACTTTAGTCACGCCGAATCTTGTTACTGATGTTTTCAAACGTTTTGTTTTACAATTTAATTTTTTCACTCACATCCAAAACGAAAATACGTATTATAACTTAGTGACTTTCAAGAGGCTAAAGTACTGTAATGTTAGTATGCTGCCGATCATCCGATCATAATTATGAGGCTTCTTCAAAAACGCCTTCGATAACGGTATTTGCTATTCGTAACGGATATGTGTATCACTTTTTCGAAACAGACTTTTGTGGAGGAAAAGAACTGTAACGTTACAAAAGTAACGAGCACAATTATACGAGAGACCTATGTTATTCTCTCCGGAACACGACATCGGACACGGTATTGCACATCGGAACGTCTGTATGATACCAGCTATCAATAACGTTGTTGCTTTGAAAAAAGGAGTGTGGGGTGTAAGGGGTGACCTTCCTTGTAGTACACCCAAATGTCAACCTCACTTCCAAGTTAGTACACCCTGGACTGAAGACTAACGAGGCTCTGGCGACTGGCCCTATGGCCAGTATAATTTTGTTTG